>NW_028241939.1:0-313980 GCF_964263255.1 Lissotriton vulgaris | reverse complement strand
GAACTGAGAAACGATTTCGAACAATGCTGCTGTAAGGAGGACACAGCTGCCAGTGAAGGCCGGACACAGGGCTTGTTTTGGCGGAAATCCCTCTAGGCGGATCGCTGCTGTGACGCCGTACCTCTTTGCTGCTCTAGCCCCAGAGGCCTACTTGTGGACGGACCCCTCCCCTTCTGCTTAAGTACAGTAACACGCGTCCCAGCCCTCGGAGATGGGGAAGCTGGACGGACGCCAGCCAAAGCTGACTTTCAAAGCACGAAAGCTCACCCCCTCGCACGCAGATCAGCAGGAGGACCACGCGGAACCCCCACCCCCCTTCACTGCAGACTTAAAGGAACTTCTACTCATCATGCAGTCCAGCTTGACCTCCATCGAATCCAAGATGGACTCCATAAATTCGAGGTTGGACGGAGTCACGCACAGGGTGCACAAACATGAGTACCGGCTGACGGAGGCGGAGCGCGTTATTTCGGACCTAGAGGACTCAGGTAATAGCCGCCAAGAATGAGGATTTGGAACCCCGCACCCGCCGCAACAACCACAGAATCCTTGGCGTATCTGAGATGACAGCTAGAGGGCGGATGGAGGACTTTGTGGAGCGTCTCCTTATTACGCTATTTGGGAGGGAGGCCTTCTCGCCGGTCTTGGTGGTGGAGCGAGGGCACCATTCCCTTTTTGCACGACCTGTCCCAGGTGCCACTCCCCGGCCGATAATAGCCAGGATATTAAATTATCAGGACCGCTACACTGCCCTCCACCTGTCCAGGGAACATGGGCAGCTCTGTTTCCAGGGTATGGAGATTTCTCTCTACCCTGATTTTACCCTGATGGCAGTGCAGGAACAGAGGAGAAAGTTCATCCCAGTCAAAAAGAAACAGCAGCAGCTAAATCTGCCTTACGCTATGCTCTTCCCGGCACGGCTCAAAGTCACACACTCAGGGAAACAGGTTTTTTTCAACACTCCACAGCAGGCACAGGACTTTCTTAAAAGCTTGCCAAAGCAGCAGGCTGCTCGTACATCTCCTCCCCACCCCCTGGAAGACCGCGGCGGCTCCTCCGGCATAGAATGAGGAACTGCACTAATGATTGCATGATGGACGAGAACTCACCGTTCAGACATGCTATTTCCTGGATGCATCCTGTTTCACACAGCCGATGGATGCGGAGGGGAGGCACTGCGACGTAGACACTGACCGGATGGTATGTATGGACTCCCGATGCGCACCTCCCCCCCTGCCCAACCCTGCTGAGACTATTAAGCCGGGGCGAAGTTGGTAAGTCCTCTGTCCCCTTATTGTGACCTGCAAGCTGGTAAGGACTTTAACCCTTCAGAACGCCTATATCCTCGAATCGTAGTTTAATGAGTTGCCACACGCCACTGGCTGTCAGTCCCAGTTTGCAAAACCGATCAACACTCAACACACATTGCTGATGAACATGTATTGCCATGTCTGCTGCCGTGACTGATCCCCCGACTCACCCAACATACCGGTTCCTCACATGGAATGTACGAGGGCTGGGAGATCTGCGCAAGCGCCGACACATCCTAGCCTACCTGGACCGACACAACATACACTGCGCGATGCTGCAGGAAACACATTTTAACCCTAGCACTGCCCCTACATTTGCATCTCCCTGGGTCAGCTATACCAGCTTCTCTTCCTACTCATCGTACGCACGAGGCACGTGCATTCTTGTGAGTAAAACTCTCCCATACACTCCTATAGGGTCTCTGGTGGACAAGCAGGGACGATACTCCATCACCTGGGGCAGATTAGCGGCACAGACCTTCACATTTGTCTCCTGCTATAGGCCCAATTCTGATGACCCGGAATTTTTTAGGCTACTTTGGGGTAAAATCCTGGAAATAGGCTCCACACACTTACTTTGGGGAGGGGACCTGAATGTCGCCATAGAGCCTGCTCTTGACTGCTCACACCCGCAACCACACCAGTGGTCCACATCCCAATCCACTTTAAAAACGATTGTTGCTGATCAAGAGATCGTTGATGCGTGGCGACATATGTATCCGTTGTGAGAAGTTGGCCTGGTATATGATGTTCACTATTCTAGTGAGCACCTTGCACCAGTCCAAACAACCCTCATGGTGATGGTTGGAAAGTCAACCTTATAGACCAGCTATCCTAGGGGTAGCATGGACAAAAGCAGTCTTAGGCTTAACTTAAGAGGGCATGTGAAGAAGCTGTTTAACCATATGCAATCCCTTTAATACCAAATGAAAGGACACCACACAGGTTATATATTCAAAATATATATGTATTTATTTCTAAATCAATCCTCTGAACTCTTTATGAGGGCAAAGGCACAAGCGCATAACAAGTAACTCAATCTAACATACAATAAGTTGCACAAATATGGATAGGCCCAGGTGGCCCGCTAAACCATATACTAAAAAAGTGGTATAAGAACCACGTCACGAACAGTTAAAAGGCCTAGGGCCTTGGGAATCGCTGGGGCTACAGTGGACTAACAGTTGTTAGGTGGCAGGAGGCCCACGGGATGCGTGTGCAGTGTCTAATTGCCTACGCGTGCACACATAGAAGTCAATGGGTGCGTAAAGTTATAAAGTTACCGAATTAGGAGTCTTCCGACTGGACTAGGAACTAACCACTTGAAACTAGGACACTAGGAGAGTTAATCTTCACAGGAGCACCGGAGTACTCCCGTTACCTCACCCACAGGAAGCGGGTGCATAGGTCCCAAAGTGTGTCGGCTTTCGTCGTGGATTCCTATGGAGCCTTGGAGAAAAGATGCTGCAGGCGACCAGGAGAGAAGAGTCCAGTTGGATCCAAGGGCGGATCGAGGATGAGGAGTACCTGAAAGCAGAGGGGACAGAGTCTGGGTCACTAGCCAGTGACCAGGATGGAACCAGGAAGGAACCAGGCGATGTCGCAAAGGAATCAGGTGATGTCGAGAAGCTTGTCTCTGCTCCACGTGGACCAGGAGGTGTCAACAATGACCAGGAGCTGAGCACGGACTGTCCCACAAAGGCTCTCGCTGTTGGCGGTGTCGGTTCTCGATTCAGAGTCAACAGGCCTTGGCAAATGCAACCCATGCAAGAATCGAAGATGGCTTCTGGGTCAGACCAGCAAGGTCTGATGGGCTGCTCCTTTTCAGGGGAGCAAGGGCCAGTCTGGAGCAACCAGACCAGCATTGGAAATTCAAGGTTTCATCATCACGGAGGCCACTAGCCAACGGGCAAGTGACCCGACAGACGCGTCGAGCAGGAAATGCAGAAGGGCCCCACGCAGAACTCGTGGAATGTGGAGGGCTGATCTTCAGTGCAGTTGGTGCTCGGGGTTAGGGCTTCTCAATCCCCATTGCACAACTTTGAGGGTGCCTCAGAAGTTGCATGGAAAGCAATTCGCTGGCTTTCCAAGATGGCTGGTCCCACGTCTCGTGTCGCCTCAACGGGTCTCAGCTTTGCTGTGGCTGTGGATCGGGCTGAAGGAAGTCTGGGTCTTGTCAGGCTCTGTGTTTGAGCTCCGGCGGGAGCAACCACAAAGCAAACTGTTGAGCGCTTGATGGTGCCTGCTTGCACAGGGTGGTCACTCCTTGACCACAAGGGAGATTCTTCAGTCTTCTACGTTGAGTAGGATGTAAAAGGTCCAGAGTTTCGTATCAGAGTTTCAGTCAGGATAAATCTAAAGTCTTGGGACTCAACTCCTACCTATATACCAAATCTGGTGGCTGGATTACCTGCTAGGTCCCTCCTATGGGTGGGACCCAGGAAGGGGGTGGTTACACCGCTTTCCCTTTGTCCAGTTTTGCGTCAGAGCTAGGGCTAGAGTGCCCCAGCACCGGTTTGAACTGGACTATGCATGGGACACCTTGTGTGCCCCAGGCAGTGTCTCCTTTCATTCAGCCCTCCCTGCCCCAATACACTATAGCCTGTCTGGGGTGTTGCTAGCACATCCCTGGGACAGGAAACCTATTGTCCAAGCCTCCCTCGCTGGAAGGACTCCCAGCAGCAGGAGGTCAGACTTGTGTCTGTGGCAGCAGCATCCATTTTGTGATGCTGAGGCTCTGGTTAATTTTAACCGGGATTAAGGGAAGTAACATGTCCTCTCCCTCTAGAAGGGTGGAATGCTACCCCCGTCGCCAGAACTGGCGAGGGGGTAGTATTCCAAAACGTATGACACCTTACACAACATGTATTGATAAAGCCAAACCAAAGATAGCATTTAACCGCAAGGTTCATAATTTATTTATTTATTTTATATTCTTATATAGCGCCTGAATAAACCCCCAAGGGGGTATCTCCGCGCTTTGCCTGTAAGAAATATAGCTCCAGAAGGTCTTATTCAAAGGATAGTACATCGTACAGGGAAGAAATTAGTTACTGGTAAATAAGTATGTTTTTAGGGTTTAAGAGTAGTAGAACAGCTATAAGGACATGTTCCGAAAGCTGCAGACGGGCTCAGCTCATGCTAGAGCACCATCTCACATAAAACCAAGCACTCTTCCTTCAGGATTGTTAAGGCCTGCCATAGGAGTGACTTATAGGTGTATTTGTGTCCAGATATAAGGTTAAACATAGGAATACTATATCTAAGCAAGGGGTGATTACACGACCTTGCCTCGCTGAGTGATCAGCCAGTTGTGTCAGTTTGGATGGCCAGCCAGGGGTGGCAAAATATATGCTGCAGCCCCTGGTAGGCCTTGGGTGCACCTATGCCCTGGGTACCTATAGTACACTATACAGGGACTCATAAGAGTGACCCAAATCCCAATTGGTGATGTACCTAAAGTACATGGTATGAAATTTAGAGAGAGAACAGCAGGGCTGTGGGTCTGATTAGCAGGCCCACAGCCACATTAAGTCGAAAACCAGTGAAGCAAAAAGCAAAAAATGGGGTGACCATAGGAAAGCAGACCCTACTCTCCTACATAACCCCCACCCTCCAAACGCAGGGACATTAGACTAACCTTGACCAGTTGTGTCTTCATGTTCTAAGTGGAAATACCTGGAGAGACCATCTGCATTACCATGGTCTGTGCTCCACTGTAAAGTCCATCCCCTGTAGGGAAATGGACCACCTGAGCAGTTTGGGATTCTCACCATTCATCTGATTTAGCCACAAGAGGGGATTATGGTCTGTCTGAATTTTGAAGTGAGTGCCAAACAAGTATGGTCTCAACTTCTTCAGGGCCCAAACCACAGCAAAGGCCTCCCTCTCAATGGCTGACCAACGTTTCTCTCTAGTGGTCCGCCTTCTGTTAATAAAAGCAATGGGCTGGTCTTGACCATCGACATTAAGTTGTGAAAGCACAGCCCCCACCCCAACTCAGAAGCATCTGTTTGGAAAATAAACTCTTTGGAGTAGTCAGGACTCTTTAAGATAGGTGCAGAGCACATGGCCTTCTTCAGGTCATCAAATGCCTTTTGACAGCTAACTGTCCACTGAACCTTTTTTGGCATCCTCTTTGAAGTCAAGTCATTAAGTGGTGTCACAATGGACCCATAGTTCTTAACAAACTTTCTGTAGTAACCAGACAGGCCCAAGAAAGCTCTGACCTGTGTCTGGGTAGTTGGAGGAGCCCAGTCCTTGATGGTCTGGATCTTACTCTCCAGTGGTTGAACCTGACCCCCACCTACAAGGTGGCCCAGGTACACAACCTTACTCTGCCCTATCTGGCACTTTGTGGCCTTGATAGTTAGGCCTGCCTTCTGCAGGGCCTCTAAAACCTTCTTCAGGTGGATCAGGTGATCCTCCCAGGTGGAGCTGAAGACTGCAATATCATCAAGATAAGCTGCACAAAGGTCATCCAACCCAGTAAGGACTTGGTTCACCAACCTTTGGAAAGTGGCAGGTGCATTCTTCAAGCCAAAGGGCAATACCACAAACTGATAATGACCTCCTGGGGTTGAGAAAGCAGTGTTTGCCTTGGCATCCTCAGCTAACCTGATTTGCCAATAGCCAGCTGTCAAATCAAATGTGCTCAGAAACTTGGCAGACGCCAATCTATCAATGAACTCATCTGCTCTTGGAATTGGGTAAGCATCTGTCCTTGTGACAGCATTGAGACCTCTATAGTCTACACAGAACCTCATCTCTCTCTTACCACCTTGGGTGTAAGGTGTTGGTACAAGGACTACTGGGCTGGCCCAGGGGCTCTCTGATGGCTCAATTACTCCCAACTCAAGAATTTTCTGTACCTCAGTCTTTATTCAGTCCCTGACATGGTCAGGTTGCCTGTAGATCTTACTCTTCACAAGAAGAATGACACCAGTGTCCACCTCATGGGTGCACCAGTTAGTCTGACTAGGTGTCAATGAAAACATATGTCTAAATGCCTGTAGAACTTGTCTGCAGTCATGTTGCTGCTGGTCAGTGAGGCTGCCAGCTAAGGCCACACCATCAACTGAACCATCATCAGGGTTCTGAGTCAACAGGTCTGGGAAAGGGTCACTCTCTTCCTCCTGTCCCTCATCTGTAGCCATGAGCAAGCCCATGTCTGCCCTGTCAACATATGCTTTGAGTCTGTTGACATGGAGCACCCTGTGGGGGCTCCTCGGGGTTCCAAGGTCCACCAAGTAGGTGACCTCTCCCTTTTTCTCAACAAAGGTGTGGGGTCCAGACCATTTGTCCTGGAGTGCTGCTGGGGCCACTGGCTCTAACACCCACACCTTCTGTCCTGGCTGGTACTCAGTCAGCACAGCCTTTTGGTCATGTCAAGCTTTTTGAAGTTCTTGGCTAGCCTCAAGGTTTTTAGAAGCCTTCTTCATATACTCCGCCATCCTGGAGCTGAGACCAAGTACATAGTCCACTATGTCTTGTTTAGGCTTTTTGAGAGGTAACTCCCATCCTTCCTTCACCAGACATAGGGGTCCCCTTACCGGATGCCCAAACAAAAGCTCAAAAGGGCTGTAGCCAACCCCCTTTTGTGGGACCTCTCTGTAAGCAAACAGAAGGCAGGGTAGAAGGATGTCCCATCTTCGCCTAAGCTTTTCAGGTAAACCCTTGAGGGTCTTGTTGAATCTTTCAACAAGCCCATTGCACTGTGGATGGTAGGGTGTAGTGAATTTGTAATTAACACCACACTCCTTCCACATAGCAGTCAAGTACCCAGACATGAAGTTTTCACCTCTGTCTGAGACAACCTCCTTTGGAAAGCCCACTCTTGAGAAAACTCCCAGGAGGGCTCTTGGCACAACAGGAGCTGTTGTGATCCTTAGGGGAATAGCTTCTGGATACCTGGTGGCATGATCCACTACCACCAGTATAAATCTGTGCCCAGAGGCTGTTTGGGGATCCATTGGTCCAACAATGTCAATCCCAACTCTTTCAAAGGGTACCCCCACCACAGGTAGTGGTATGAGGGGGGCCTTTGTTGTGCCACCTGATTTGCCACTGGCTTGACAGGTCACACAGGAGCGACAAAACTTCTTAGTATCTTCTAACATATGGGGCCAGTGAAAGTGAGGGACAAGCCTGTCCCAAGTCTTGTTCTGGCCTAGATGTCCTGCTAAGGGAATATCATGGGCCAAGGTAAAAAGGAAGCCCCTAAATTGCAGAGGTATAACCGACCTCCTGGAAGCACCAGGCTTGGGGTCTCTAGCCTCTGAATAAAGGAGCCCATCATCCCAATACACTTTATGGGTACCGTGAGCATTCCCAGCAGCCTCAGCAGCAGCTTGCTGTCTGAGGGGTTCAAGAGAGGGGCAGTCTAACTGAGCCTGCCTCAAGTCTGCTCTTGAAGGTCCCCCTGTCCCCAGAAACTCAACCTGTTCAGGTTCAAGCTCTTCCAGGACAGTTCCTTCAGGAGTCTCAGAATCATCTTCCTGAGAAGGCTGATCCTCAATTGAGGTCAGGGGGGAAGGTACTGCCTTAACCCTACTGCTCTTTCTCTTGGATGGCACTTGGTCCATAGTTTCAGGATCCAAGGCCTGTTCAGTTTGGCACTTTTTCGGCCTGTGACCTGGTCACAGCAAGGACATGTGCTGATATGCCTAACATCTCTGCATGCGTCCTACACTCCACTGGAGAAGTGTGGCTCAATAGTTAGAGCGGCAGACCCTGATGCAGACGTCTAGTCCGGGACCAGGGTTCAATTCCCTGCCTCGGCGGGTCTTGGGCTCAAAAAATTCCACGGACCTGATAATTCTCGCCTCGGTGCTTATTCCAATCATGGAGTCCCACTGTGCAACTCTGGGCAATAGCTTGCTTAATCTCCACAACGGCCCCCACAACGCTAAGGATGCCTGGCCTTCACCCTGGGGATGCCCAGGAGTGGACGCCTCACAGGGAAAGCCAGGACGGGTTCCACAGCGGTATTCGTACAAGCGCCTTGAGACCCTTGCGGGTGAGTAGTGCGCTATACAAGTATCAATTTACATTTTTACACTTCTGACCATACTGAGTTTTCAAGATCATTGCCCAAAAGACATTCAACTGGGAGGTCTGCACTTACCACAACTCTTTTGAGGCCAGGTACCCCTCCCCAGGAGAAATTAACAACTGCCACACTATGTGTCGTAGTGACATTGCTAGCATTGGTCACCAGGTAATTATCACCCAGTACAATATGTCCTGGGTCCACAAAGTTAGGTGTCACCATAGTGACACTGGAACATGTGCCCCTGTAGGCCTGAGCCACTTTATCATTAATCAAATGTGTCTGTCTGTACTTGCCCAAAGTATTGGGACTCACAGTAGTAGACATGGCCATGTCCACATCACAGATCAGAACAGCCTGAGTAGGAATTCTGACTAGCGACAAAACTTGTAAAGTATTCCCTGGGTTTTTAATCTTTATGTGGAAAAGAATTGTATTACAGTGTATCCGGGATAAAGAAGCTCTCACTCTTGCATTCACTCTTGGATCCCCTTTGATATAGCAATAGTATGTTATGTCCCTTCTAATAGTAGAACCACAAAGGCAATATTCACTTGGCATAGAACTATTTATTAAAATTAATCAATGTAAAAATAAATCAGTATAAAAAAGCAAATATGTATCTTTGAACAATATGATCATAGACGTTCCATTTATTAATACAGTGCCTAATGCTCGTTTGTTTCACAATATATATGATACATATTTGTTTGATGCAGTTAAAAACAACATATATCTACACAATTCAATAAAAAGATTTGAATTAAAACCCCTCTGTTAGGGATGTCGACGCGTTTCGGTGGATAAGGCTTTTTTACCCCACCTTCTTCAGGACAGTTAACAATACATGGATCTGTGGATACAAAAATACAATGTAAGACAAACATCCTTATAAACAATTGCACGTTGATGTTACATTTATTAATGTTCTTGCCTAAGATCTTACTACAGTAGCTGGTATTGTGCTATTTGCCTATTGTGGTTTTACTAAAGCTATTTATCAAGCCCTCCCTCCTGGTGGGTGTCTTCACAGCTACAGTTAACTTAAGGGGCTTTGTATATGCATTCACTCCCATTCATCTTAAAACATCTACATTCATCCTCTTTACCTGAACATGATCAGGCCTGTGTCCATTATTGACTTTGGGATCTGTCGTTATTCAGAGATCTCATTCAGTTTGACTCCAAACAAACCTATAGGTAAACATATATTGCATCTACGGTTATTAGGTGTATTACCCTTTGTGGAGCAAATTTATTTAAATACACCAAGTTGTTTTATTCTTGGTACAATCTCACGTAGATCATACCTGGGTCTGTTTATGACTGTATCCTTTCCTTTGATGGGGATACGATGTGCTTCATACCATTTCTTAAAATGATTTTCTATAGGTCGATTTAATCAATTACGACCTGTAGAGATATATACAACCATTGCTCTACACTGGCCCATTATTACAATTAAGGTCATCTACACGTGAACATATTTAGTTAAAACCCACCTGTACTTCCTAATCCTTCAATTTGGACTGGTGTTGCCCCAGTAGTTCCTTTTCTATTAAAGAGCAGTTGCTGCAAAAGGAAATAAGGTCCATTGTCCCCATTGTTCTTTTCTATTCTCTCTTCCTATGTAGGTATGATTATGGCATATTAACTCACCTCGTGTTTTTGTCAATTCACGGGTGTCGATTCCTTCTTTGTGTTTTGATAACTTTTCCTCTAACAAGGTAGGCATACGTTTAACATTATTGTGTTGCCTATCGCTAGAATAAACACAAACCCAACTATTAGACTCGTATTACATATTTACTGTTGTAGTATTATGCTCATAATTATCATCATTCTCACCTGTGGGCATATTACACAGACCTCCGGTTCACTTTTCAGTTGAACTCCAAGTGGGGTGATTTTTTCATTCACCCTCTCCTTGTTATCTATGATGGAAAATACACAGTTTCTCAGTCTCTTAGTTCTACGTTGCATCAATTTCCCTCAGTTACCTAATTTACTATTGCAACAAGCACTAGTCACCATATCGGTGTGTTACACCCTTATACTAATGGTATGCAAAGCATTTTATACTTGCTTAAGAAAGCCCAACAGTCGTTGAATTTCCGCCCCGTTTTGGTCTAAGTTTAGCGCGTGCGATTCGATACAGAATTCCATCTATATAGGACTGCGATATTGCTCCGGCTTACCTATTGACGTTTTCTTGTTATGCTCCCACCGGTCTCAGCGTTGTTAGGAAAAAATGTGACCGCTCGTCATGCTAATTTTATACTTCCGGTTGACGTCACTTTAATTGCAAACACGGGACCTCTTACTCGCCCATGTTACTATGGCCGACATCTTGGAGTGTGGTGGTATAGCTCCTTAATCATGCTATCATAGTAGCCTCCTGATTATACTATAGATTGTTAGCGAGTCCTTTAATTGATTCCCCTTTGGTTCCTCATATATTTATTATCCTGGTCTGATGCCTTCATTTATCTATGTTATTGCGATCAGCTGGTATAAATATCATATCGCTAACATGTTTGGGTCCCCTTGGTGGGTATTGCCGTTACCAAGTTTGACTCAAAAAGGTTCTTTTATTAATATTGTTAGCTACGAAACGCTGTTCCTCGCTGTTATGGGCTAGAAAGGGGCATGTTTATTATTTTCCTTATTGAGGATCGTTTCTTTTAGGTCCCAGTAGTTATATGTAGTACCGAGTCTTGCCTATCAACACATTACCTTTTGTAAAGAGAACGAAGAAATTCTTTATTATTTTGTTAGGACTCTATCTTGTCCACCATAGTCCTTTTCAGTTCATCTGTACATTCTTTCCCATTCCTCACGATTATTGAAGCCTTCAGTGTGGGTTTTGAATGTACACATGTAGAATTGTTCTCGCATTTTTCTTTTCCTGTCTAGGTTACCTCCTCTTCTTGATAACGTCACTTTTTCTAAAATACACCAGCGGAGCTCCTCCACTGTGTGATTACATTCTATCCAGTGATCTGTTAAGGGGGCATTTTTCTTCTTTGTTCTAATTGCGGACCTGTGTTCGTTCAGTCTAGTCCTGAACTCTCTGCTCGTTTCCCCTATGTAACCAAGGCCACAGGGTCACACAATTAAATAAATCACATTTTGGGTTTACAATTAAACATATTCTTCACATTGTGGCTACGATTATTTAACGTGATCTTTTCTCCAGGGATTATCGATTTACAATTCCCGCATGTGCTGCATGGGTATGTACCAGTTAATTTTTTATTTGTCATGATGCCTACTTGGTGGGTCTCACTTTTGTCTCTATATGTTCTCACCAATCTATTCCTGATTGGCCTATTGCGTCTATATGAGAACAATGGCTTTTGTATCCTTACCGAATTGTTCTCCTGGAGATAACTCCAATTTCTATTTATTATATTTTTTACTTTATTACTGATCGCTGAGTAATTAGACACAAAAACTATTTGATCTACTTAATCTCCTCTTGTTTTGCCCTCAAATAATGCCTCATGGTTATAAAATATAGCTCTTTTGTATGCTTTCTTTATGATGTTTTTAGGGTATCCCCTGTTGTTCAATTTGATTTTCAGCTTCTCTGCATGGATTTCAAAATCTTTTTTGTTCGTACATTTTCTGCGGATCCGCAGAAATTGGCCGAAGGGTATGTTATCCTTCTGGCATCGTGGGTGTTCACTGTTATAGTGGAGCATCGTGTTGCGATCACTTGGCTTCACGTATAAGTCCACTATAAGTTCCTCATCCTTTGCTTTTATTGTGATATCCAAGAAGGCACATTCTTTCTGGCTCATAGTATGGGTGAATTTTAAATTCGGATCCCCACAGTTTAGCCACGCGATGAACTCCAGTAGTTCATCTTCTTCACCATCCCAAATGAAGAATATGTGGCTATAAACCGCGACCAATTTGTCACGTTATCATAGAATGGTGCTGCCTCGTTATATATGTGTTTATTTTCAAAGGCACCAACATAGAGGCAAGCCAGGCTCGGAGCACAGTTAGCCCCCATGCTAGTGCCCTTGATCTGGCAGTATAGGTTTTCCTCAAAGAGAAAGATATTATTCCTCAATATGATGTCAACTAGTTCCACTATAAATGTAGAGTGTTCTGATAAATCTCCATTCGCATCTTTTAAAAGGTCACTGACAGTCTCCACTGTGGCTGTCTGGGGTATGTTTGTATATAATGATTCGATGTCGAGTGAAACTAGCCACTGTTTACGATCATCAAATTTTATACCTTCAATTTTCTTTATTATTTCAGTTGTATCCTTAATGTACGATTTTTGTTGGGATACCATTGGTCTTAAAAATGTATCCACATACACACTCAGTGGCTCAGTGAGGAAGTTTAAACTAGAGACTATCGGTCTCATTGGGGGATTCTCTAAGCATTTATGTACTTTTGGGAGCCCATATGTGGCAGGGATTACTGGATGACTGTTAAATAAAAAGCTATGTTCATCGGGACAGATCATTTTATCCTCTAGTGCCATATCTAGAGTGTTTTTGATGTGTCTGTAATTTTTGCCATTCATCCTGCGATGAAGGTCTGTAATGTTCTCTTACTATTAAGAGAGAAAGCATCTTATCTCGATAATTTTCTGTGTCCAGTAGCACAATACTTCCTCCCTTGTCCCCTGGTTTTATAGTTATAGTGTCACAAGTTTCCAAACTTTTTAAAGGCATCCCTACATTCTTTGGAGAGGTTGTTGTTGTACAATTTAACCTCCTTTTTCAGTAAGTTATCAATATCTTTCTCAACAGCTGTTTCAAAAAGTTCCACACTTTTACTAACCATAGCTCGAGCTGGGGTCCAAATAGAGGGTGGTTTTAGGCCTGATTGGTTGCTCTTTTCTGGTAACATTTTGTTCTCCAAAAACTTTTTTAATCTCACCTTTCTAAACAGGTTCTTAACATCTTTCAAAATTTAATAAGTATTGGGTTTAGAAATGGGTGCAAATCCTAATCCTATATTCAAAACTTTCTGTTCATCATTGCTCAACACTTTTTTAGACAAATTAATGATTTGTGCTTTTTCATTAGTTAGCAGTCCCACCTCTTCTGACTGCGTGTATTCATATAGGGCGGTCTGGCTTGAGGTGCTTGTCGATGGTAATTGCCACAACCTCTCCCCCGTGGCACATAGTTCCCTCTCTGTTGATTGTTGCCTAAAAAAGGTCTCTGATCTCTGTTTTGTGCCTGATTTGCTTCTTTCCTATTTCTATTCTCATTGTGTGAGTCATCCTCAGATTCAGTACTCGCATAAGAGGTATCCGAAAAACTCACATTTTTCTTATGTCCCCTTGTGCGATATGGATACCAATTCTTGTTTTGATATTGATTGGTTTTCTGCATTGGTGTATCATAATAATCCTTTTTTGTATACGGATACACCATTCCTGTGTTATATCTACTTATGTCCTTTTTTAGTTTGTTGGTCTTTTTACCTATTAAGTACCCTCTGTAACTGTCCACATCCTCTGTTATTTCACTTAGTTTTTTCTTTGCCTCCTCCAAGGCATTGCTGTAACTACTTTTAATTTCGGCTTCCATTTTGTCTAGATCTCTTTTTTCGATGATGATGTATTCCTGTGCCGTTTCTATTATTAAAAGCATCCAGTCTCTACTGCACCTGTTTGCTATAAGGGTCCAATGTTCGATACATTTTTCATTCTTTACAAATAGGGCCGGTTCATTCCTTACTTGTAAGCCCATTGGAATGATGCCCTTTCTGCAGTACTCAATTCGAAATTCAGAGTGTAATTCGGTGCGTATCACCTTTTTCTTTAGGTTCCAAAAGGTGTTCCATTTCTCCGAGTTACCGTCAGAAATGATGGAGGCGCTGGTGCCTTTAGCGCTCCCTATGATCTTTGAGAATTGGTCTTCCGTGAAGCCAAATGTTTTGATCGTGTCCATTTTACAATTGGACAATTCAATATATGTCCCTCTCCAGCTCACAAGCCATACTGTTAATCTTTAAAAAGAAAAGAGAGTACCCTCTGGCCCCAAGGGAACTGAGTAGAGTAAGCTACAAAACTTGTAAAGTATACTCTGGGTTTTTAATCTTTATGTGGAAAAGAATTGTATTACTGTGTATCCGGGATAAAGAAGCTCTCACTCTTGCATTCACTCTTGGATCCCTTTTGATATAGCAATAGTATGTTATGTCCCTTCTAATAGTAGAACCACAAAGGCAAAATTCACTTGGCATAGAACTATTTATTAAAATTAATCAATGTAAAAATAAATCAGTATCAAAAAAGGCAAATATGTATCTTTGAACCATATGATCATAGACGTTCCATTTATTAATACAGTACCTAATGCTCGTTTGTTTTACAATATATGACACATATTTGTTTGATGCAGTTAAAAACAACATATATCTACACAATTCAATAAAAAGATTTGAATAAAAAACCCTCTGTTAGGGATGTCGACGCGTTTCGGTGGATAAGGCTTTTTTACCGCACCTTCTTCAGGACAGTTAACAATACATGGATCTGTGGATACAAAAATACAATGTAAGACAAACATCCTTATAAACAATTGCACGTTGATGTTACATTTATTAATGTTCTTGCCTAAGATCTCACTACAGTAGCTGGTATTGTGCTATTTGCCTATTGTGGTTTTACTAAAGCTATTTATCAAGCCCTCCCTCCTGGTGGGTGTCTTCACAGCTACAGTTAACTTAAGGGGCTTTGTATATGCGTTCACTCCCATTCATCTTAAAACATCAACATTCATCCTCTTTACCTGAACATGATCAGGTCTGTATCCGTTATTGACTTTGGGATCTGTCGTTATTCAGAGATCTCATTCAGTTTGACTCCAAACAAACCTATAGGTAAACATATATTGCATCTACGGTTATTAGGTGTATTACCCTTTGTGGAGCAAATTTATTTAAATACACCAAGTTGTTTTATTCTTGGTACAATCTCACGTAGGTCATACCTGAGTCTGTTTATGACGGTATCCTTTCCTTTGATGGGGATACGATGTGCTTCATACCATTTCTTAAAATGATTTTCTATAGGTCGATTTAATCAATTACGACCTGTAGAGATATATACAACCATTGCTCTACACTGGCCCATTATTACAATTAAGGTCATCTACACGTGAACATATATAGTTAAAACCCACCTGTACTTCCTAATCCTTCAATTTGGACCGGTGTTGCCCCAGTAGTTCCTTTTCTATTAAAGAGCAGTTGCTGCAAAAGGAAATAAGGTCCATTGTCCCCATTGTTCTTTTCTATTCTCTCTTCCTATGTAGGTATGATTATGGCATATTAACTCACCTCGTGTTTTTGTCAATTCACGGGTGTCGATTCCTTCTTTGTGTTTTGATATCTTTTCCTCTAACAAGGTAGGCATACGTTTAACATTATTGTGTTGCCTATCGCTAGAATAAACACAAACCCAACTATTAGTCTTGTATTACATCCTTACTGTTGTAGTATTATGCTCATAATTATCATCATTCTCACCTGTGGGCATATTAAACAGACCTCCGGTTCACTTTTCAGTTGAACTCCAGAGCGGGGTGATTTTTTCATTAACCCTCTCCTTGTTATCTATGATGGAAAATACACAGTTTCTCAGTCTCTTCGTTCGACGTTGCATCAATTTCCCTCAGTTACCTACTTTATTATTGCAACAAGCAGTAGTCACCATATCTGTGTGTTACACCCTTATACTAAAGGTATGCAAAGCATTTTATACTTGCTTAAGAAAGCCCAACAGTCGTTGAATTTCCGCCCCGTTTTGGTCTAAGTTTAGCGCGTGCGATTTGATACACAATTCCATCTATATAGTACTGCGATATTGCTCCGGCTTACCTATTGACGTTTTATTGTTATGCTCCCACCGGTCTCAGCGTTGTTAGGAAAAAATGTGACCGCTCGTCATGCTAATTTTATACTTCCGGTTGACGTCACTTTAATTGCAAACACGGGACCTCTTACTCGCCCATGTTACTATGGCCGCCATCTTGGAGTGTGGTGGTATAGCTCCTTAATCATGCTATCATAGTAGCCTCCTGATTATACTATAGATTGTTAGCGAGTCCTTTAATTGATACCCCTTTGGTTCCTCATATATTTATTATCCTGGTCTGATGCCTTCATTTATCTATGTTATTGCGATCAGCTGGTATAAATATCATATCGCTAACATGTTTGGGTCCCCTTGGTGGGTATTGCCGTTACCAAGTTTGACTCAAAAAGGTTCTTTTATTATTATTGTTAGCTACGAAACGCTGTTCCTCACTGTTATGGGCTAGAAAGGGGCATGTTTATTATTTACCTTATTGAGGATCGTTTCTTTTAGGTCCCAGGAGTTATATGTAGTACCGAGTCTTGCCTATCAACACATTACCTTTTGTAAAGAGAACGAAGAAATTCTTTATTATTTTGTTAGGACTCTATCTTGTGCACCATAGTCCTTTTCAGTTCATCTGTACATTCTTTCCCATTCCTCACGATTATTGAGGCCTTCAGTGTGGGTTTTGAATGTACACATGTAGAATTGTTCTCGCATTTTTCTTTTCCTGTCTAGGTTACCTTCTCTTCTTGATAACGTCACTTTTTCTAAAATACACCAGCGGAGCTCCTCCACTGTGTGATTACATTCTATCCAGTGATCTGTTAAGGGGGCATTTTTCTTCTTTGTTCTAATTGCGGACCTGTGTTCGTTTAGTCTAGTCCTGACCTCTCTGCTCGTTTCCCCTATGTAACCAAGGCCACAGGGTCACACGATTAAATAAATCACATTTCGAGTTTTACAATTAAACATATTCTTCACATTGTGGCTACAATTATTTAACGTGATCTTTTCGCCAGGGATTATCGATTTACAATTCCCGCATGTGCTGCCTGGGTATGTACCAGTTAATTTTTTATTTGTCATGATGCCTACTTGGTGGGTCTCACTTTTGTCTCTATATGTTCTCACCAATCTATTCCTGATTGTTCTATTGCGTCTATATGAGAACAATGGCTTTTGTATCCTTACCGAATTGTTCTCCTGGAGATAACTCCAATTTCTATTTATTATATTTTTTACTTTATTACTGATCGCTGAGTAATAAGACACAAAAACTATTTGATCTATTTTATCTCCTTCTCTTGTTTTGCCCTCAGATAATGCCTCACGGTTATAAAATTTAGCTCTTTTGTATGCTTTCTTTATGATGTTTTTAGGGTATCCCCTGTTGTTCAATTTGATTTTCAGCTTCTCTGCATGGATTTCAAAATCTTTTTTGTTCGTACAATTTCTGCGGAGCCGCAGAAATTGGCCGAAGGGTATGTTATCCTTCTGGCATCGTAGGTGGTCACTGTTATAGTGGAGCATCGTGTTGCGATCACTTGGCTTCACGTATAAGTCCACTATAAGTTCCTCATCCTTTGCTAATTTAAAATTCACCCTTACTATGAGCCAGAAAGAATGTGCCTTCTTGGATATCACAATAAAAGCAAAGGATGAGGAACATCATAAAGAAAGCATTGGAATAGATTGGTGAGAACATATAGAGACAAAAGTGAGACCCACCAAGTAGGCATCATGACAAATACAAAATTAACTGGTACATACCCATGCAGCAGATGCGGGAATTGTAAATCGATAATCCCTGGCGAAAAGATCACGTTAAATAATCGTAGCCACAATGTGAAGAATATGTTTAATTGTAAAACCCAAAATGTGATTTATTTAATTGTGTGCCCCTGTGGCCTTGGTTACATAGGGGAAACGAGCAAAGAGGTCAGGACTAGACTGAAGGAACACAGGTCCGCAATTAGAACAAAGAAGAAAAATGCCCCCTTAACAGATCACTGGATAGAATGTAATCACACAGTGGAGGAGCTCCGCTGGTGTATTTTAGAAAAAGTGACATTATCAAGAAGAGGAGGTAACCTAGACAGGAAAAGAAAAATGCGAGAACAATTCTACATGTGTACATTCAAAACCCACACTGAAGGCCTCAATAATCGTGAGGAATGGGAAAGAATGTACAGATGAACTGAAAAGGACTATGGTGCACAAGATAGAGTCCTAATAAAATAATAAAGAATTTCTTCGTTCTCTTTACAAAAGGTAATGTGTTGATAGGCAAGACTCGCTACTACATATAACTACTGGGACCTAAAAGAAACGATCCTCAATAAGGTAAATAATAAACATGCCCCTTTCTAGCCCATAACAGCGAGGAACAGCGTTTCATAGCTAACAATAATAATAAAAGAACCTTTTTGAGTCAAACTTGGTAACGGCAATACCCACCAAGGGGACCGAAACATGTTAGCGATATGATATTTATACCAGCTGATCGCAATAACATAGATAAATGAAGGCATCAGACCAGGATAATAAATATATGAGGAACCAAAGGGGAATCAATTAAAGGACTCGCTAACAATCTATAGTATAATCAGGAGGCTACTATGATAGCATGATTTAGGAGCTATACCACCACACTCCAAGATGGCGGCCATAGTAACATGGGCGAGTAAGAGGTCCCGTGTTTGCAATTAAAGTGACTTCAACCGGAAGTATAAAATTAGCATGACGAGCGGCTACATTTTTTCCTAACAACGCTGAGACCGGTGGGAGCATAACAAGAAAACGTCAATAGGTAAGCCGGAGCAATATCGCTGTCCTATATACATGGAATTGTGTATCGAATCGCGCGCGGTAAACTTAGACCAAAACGGGGCGGAAATTCACCGACTGTTGGGCTTTCTTAAGCAAGTATAAAATGCTTTGCATACCGTTAGTATAAGGGTGTAACACACCGATATGGTGACTAGTGCTTGTTGCAATAGTAAAGTAGGTAACTGAGGGAAATTGATGCAACGTCGAACTAAGAGACTGAGAAACTGTGTATTTTCCTTCATAGATAACAAGGAGAGGGTTAATGAAAAAATCACCCCGCTCTGGAGTTCAACTGAAAAGTGAACCGGAGGTCTGTGTAATATGCCCACAGGTGAGAATGATGATAATTATGAGCATAATACTACAACAGTAAGGATGTAATACGAGACTAATAGTTGGGTTTGTGTTTATTCTAGCGATAGGCAACACAATAATTTTAAACGTATGCCTACCTTGTTAGAGGAAAAGATATCAAAAAACACAAAGAAGGAAACGACACCCGTGAATTGACAAAAACACGAGGTGAGTTAATATGCCATAATCATACCTACATAGGAAGAGAGAATAGAAAAGAATAATGGGGACAATGGACCTTATTTCTTTTTGCAGCAACTGCTCTTTAATAGAAAAGGAACTACTGGGGCAACACCGGTCCAAATTGAAGGATTAGGAAGTACAGGTGGGTTTTAACTAAATATGTTCACGTGTAGATGACCTTAATTGTAATAATGGGCCAGTGTAGAGCAATGGTTGTATATATCTCTACAGGTCGTAATTGATTAAATCGACCTATAGAAAATCATTTTAAGAAATGGTATGAAGCACATCGTATCCCCATCAAAGGAAAGGATACCGTCATAAACAGACTCAGGTATGATCTACGTGAGATTGTACCAAGAATAAAACAACTTGGTGTATTTAAATAAATTTGCTCCACAAAGGGTAATACACCTAATAACCGTAGATGCAATATATGTTTACCTATAGGTTTGTTTGGAGTCAAACTGAATGAGATCTCTGAATAACAACAGATCCCAAAGTCAATAACGGATACAGACCTGATCATGTTCAGGTAAAGAGGATGAATGTTGATGTTTTAAGATGAATGGGAGTGAATGCATATACAAAGCCCCTTAAGTTAACTGTAGCTGTGAAGACACCCACCAGGAGGGAGGGCTTAATAAATAGCTTTAGTAAAACCACAATAGGCAAATAGCACAATACCAGCTACTGTAGTAAGATCTTAGGCAAGAACATTAATAAATGTAACATCAACGTGCAATTGTTTATAAGGATGTTTTTCTTACATTGGATTTTTGTATCCACAGATCCATGTATTGTTAACTGTCCTGAAGAAGGTGGGGTAAAAAAGCCTTATCCACCGAAACGCGTCGACATCCCTACAGAGGGTTTTTAATTCAAATCTTTTTATTGAATTGTGTAGATATATGTTGTTTTTAACTGCATCAAACAAGTATGTGTCATATATATTGTGAAACAAACGAGCATTAGGCACTGTATTAATAAATGGAACGTCTATGATCATATTGTTCAAAGATACATATTTGCCTTTTTTGATACTGATTTATTTTTACATTGCTTAATTTTAATAAATAGTTCTATGCCAAGTGAATTTTGCCTTTATGGTTCTACTATTAGAAGGGACATAACATACTATTGCTATATCAAAGGGGATCCAAGAGTGAATGCAAGAGTGAGAGCTTCTTTATCCCGGATACACAGTAATACAATTCTTTTCCACATAAAGATTAAAAACCCAGGGAATACTTTACAAGTTTTGTCGCTTACTCTACCCAGTTCCCTTGGGGCCAGAGGGTACTCTCTTTTCTTTTTTTTTAAGGAATTCTGACTAGGCCAGAATCCACCTCAGTACCCATGGTTAACCCCACTATAGCCTTGGGTTGGGAACTACCACTGCTGACTGTACTAGGGGGTGCAGTTGCCTTAGGGGCTTCAGTGGTAGGGGCTGTACCTTTCTTGGT
Source organism: Lissotriton vulgaris (assembly GCF_964263255.1). Lineage (NCBI taxonomy): Eukaryota > Metazoa > Chordata > Amphibia > Caudata > Salamandridae > Lissotriton > Lissotriton vulgaris. The sequence goes on along the minus strand of NW_028241939.1, from coordinate 292,938 downwards.
GCACTCACTAAACCAGTGAGAGGAAGATTTACAGTAATTACACCAAGGTTTCCTTGGACCTTCTTTCTTCTTTTTCTTAGAAGTTTGGGACCCTCCCCCTCATTAGAATTTTGGGGGCCTGATTAAGACTTCTGGTCTTTTTGTTTCTGATCCCCACCTTTTTGGTCTGCCTTTTTCTGATCACCACCTTGGTTCTGGGGCTTCTGCTTAACCCTGGTTCTGACCCATTTGTCTGCCTTCTTTCCCAATTCTTGGGGAGAGGTCAGATCAGAGTCAATCAGGTGTTGGTGCAACAACTGGTTCTGACAATTATTAAGGATTTACTCTCTCATGATCAAATTATACAATCCTGTATAGTCCTTAACTTTACTTCCCAGTAACCAACCTTCCAGAGCCTTAGTGGCACAATCAACAAAATCAGTCCAGTCCTGAGTCTGTGGCTTCTGGGTATCTCTGAACATCAACCTGTACTGTCAGTGGTTAGGCCAAACCCATCAATTAGAACACTCTTCAGGACAGGGTAGTTATTAGCATCCGCATCTCTAACTGTGAGAAGCTTATCTCTGCCTTTTTCTTCAAAGGAGAGCCACAAGATAGCTGCCCACTGACTCTGGGGGACCTGCTGGACTTTGCAGGCCCTTTCCAAAGCAGTTATCCATTTGTGGATGTCATCCCCAACTTTGTAGGGGGGCACTATCTTACTCAGGTGCCTAGTATTCTCATGGGACCTATCTTTATCCTTAGGGATATTGCTGCTACCAGTGGGTTGTGACCCACTCAATTTCTGCTCTCTAGCTAGGGCAAGCTTCTCTTTGGCAAGGGCAACTTCTAGTTCTTGCCTCTCAATCCTCATATTAGCTTCCCTCATCCTAGCCTGATGTTCCTGATGTTCTCTCCTTTCAGGAGAGAACATCAGGCTGAGTGAGACCTTCTCCTCTCATACCCCTGGTTAAGTCTACTGCATTCTCAGCCCCATGTAGGCTTAGGTTAGCCTGGCTAAGTCTCCCAACTTGGACCTGGCTATCTTGGAAAACTTGGAAAACTTCCTCTTCAGATTCTTCCTCTGGTTCATCTCCTTCTTCACCTATGATAGTGGGATCTGATGCATCATCTGTAGAGGGTAAGACCTCTTCTGCATGAACTGAGGGACCTTGTTTAGAGGCCTTCTCTGCATCAGCCCTCTCTAAGAGTTCTATTAGGTGGGAAATGTTAGGGTTGGAACCCTGTTTCAATCTCCTTGAGGTACACAAGTGTCTCATCTCTTGGAAGTTGAGCATTTCATATCTAGAGGGTGCCCTGGGAGGGTCACTCCCCACAGGAAGAGTCATACTTGGCTCACCTGTGGTAGACATGATTCTAGTGAGGTGTGGTGTGTGCACCGACCTACACTATGTGTTTTCTACTAGAACCTCTCTAGGAGTTGTAGTCAGTGTATGCTACGCCCTTTGGTCTACAACAACTAAGTTAAGTTGAACTTATGTATTCTAAGTCTTGTTATATGTACCTATGGTCCCTAATGTGATCTTTCAAATGATATCTCAAAGATTACAATTGGTAAAACAACAGCAAGCTCAAATCCCAACCGCTGCACACCAATGTGAGAAGTTGGCCTGGTATATGATGTTCACTATTCTAGTGAGCACCTTGCACCAGTCCAAACAACCCTTATGGTGATGGTTGTAAAGTCAACCTTATAGACCAGCTATCCTAGTGGTAGCATGGACAAAGCAGTCTTAGGTTAAACTCAAGAGGGCATGTGAAGCCAGCTGTTTTACCATATGCAATCCCTTTAATACCAAGTTAAAGGACACCACACAGGTTATATATTCAAAATATATATGTATTTATTTCTAAATCAATCCTCTGAACTCTTTATGAGGGCAGAGGCACAAGCACATAACAAGTAACTCAATATAACATACAATAAGTTGCACAAATATGGATAGGCCCTGGTGGCCCGCTAAACCATATACTAAAAAAGTGGTATAAGAACCACGTCACGAACAGTTGAAAGGCCTAGGGCCTTGGGAATCGCTGGGGCTACACTGGACTAACAGTTGTTAGGGAGCAGGAGGCCCACGGGATGCGTGTGCAGTGTCTAATTGCGCACGTGTGCACACATAGAAGTCAATGGGTGCGTAAAGTTATAAAGTTACAGAATTAGGAGTCTTCCGACTGGACTAGGAACTAACCACTTGAAACTAGGATACTAGGATAGTTAATCTTCACAGGAGCACCGGAGTACTCGCGTTACCTCACCCACAGGAAGCAGGTGCATAGGTCCTAAAGTGTGTCCGGTTTCGTCGTGGACTCCTATGGAGCCTTGGAGAAAAGATGCTGCAGGTGACCAGGAGAGAAGAGTCCGGTTGGATCCAAGGGCGGATCGAGGATGAGGAGTTCCTGAAAGCAGAGGGGACAGAGTCTGGGTCACTAGCCAGTGACCAGGATGGAACCAGGAAGGAACCAGGCGATGTCGCGAAGGAATCAGGCGATGTCGAGAAGCTTGTCTCCCCTGCCACGTGGACCAGGAGGTGTCGACGATGACCAGGAGCTGGGCACGGACTGTCCCACGAAGGCTCTCGCTGTTGGCGGTGTCGGTTTTCAATTCAGAGTCAACAGGCCTTGGCAAATGCAACCCACGCAGGAATTGAAGATGGCTTATGGGTCAGACCAGCAAGATCTGATGGGATGCTCCTTTTCAGGGGAGCAAGAGCCAGTCTGGAGCAACCAGACCAGCATTGGAAATTCAAGGTTTCATTGTCAGGGAGGCCACTAGCCAATGGGCAACTGACCGGACAGACGCGTCGAGAAGGAAAATGCAGAAGGGCCCCACGCAGAACTCGTGGAGTGTGGAGGGCTGCTCTTCGGTGCAGTTGGTGCTCGGGGCTGGGGCTTCTCAATCATCAATGCACAACTTCGAGGGTGCCTCAGAAGTTGCACGGAAAGCAATTTGCTGGCTTTCCAAGATGGCCGGTCCCACGTCTCGTGTCGCCTCCACGGGTCTCAGCTTTGCTGTGGCTGTGGATCGGGCTGAAGGAAGTCTAGAAGGCCGGGTCTTGTTAGGCTCTGTGTTCGAGCTCCAGCGGGAGCAACGACAAAGCAAACTTTTGAGTGCTTGATGGTGCCTGCTTGCAGAGGGTGGTCACTCCTTGACCACAAGGGAGATTCTTCAGTCTTCTACGTCGAGTAGGATGTCGAAGGTCCAGAGTTTCGTATCAGAGTTTCAGTCAGGATAAATCTAAAGTCTTGGGACTCAGCTCCTACCTATATACCAAATCTAGGGGCTGGATTACCTGCTAGGTCCCTCCTATGGGTGGGACCCAGGAAGGGGGTGGTTACACCCCTTTCCCTTTGTCCAGTTTCGCGCCAGAGCTGGGGCTGCAGTGCCCCAGCACCGGTTTGAACTGGACTATGCATGCGACAACTTGTGTGCCCCAGGCAGTGTCTCATTTCCTTCAGCCCTCCCTGCCCCAATACACTATAGCCTGTCTGGGGTGGCGCTAGCACCTCCCTGTGACAGGACTCCCAGCAGCAGGAGGTAAGACTTGTGTCTGTGGCAGCAGCATCCATTTTGTGATGCTGAGGCTCTGGTTAATTTTAACCGGGATTAAGGGAAGTAACATGTCCTCTCCCTCTAGAATGGTGGAATGCTACCCCCGTCGCCAGAACTGGCGTGGGGTAGTATTCCAAAGTGTATGACACTTTACACGACATGTTTTGATAAAACCAAACCAAAGATAGCATTTAACCGCGAGGTTCATAATGCAATTAAGAGTATATGGTATGGCATTATCCTAGAACAGCTATAAGGACATGGTTCCGACAGCTGCAGACAGGCTCATCTTATGCTAGAGCAACATCTCACATAAAACCAAGCACTCTGCCTTCAGGATTGTTAAGGCCTGCCATAGGAGTGACTTATAGGTGTATATGTGTCCAGATATAAGGTTAGACATAGGAATACTATATATAAGCAAGGGGTGATTACACAACCTTGCCCCAGCTGAGTGATCAGCCAGTTGTGTCAGTTTGGATGGCCAGCCAGGGGTGGCAAAAGATATGCTGCAGCCCCTGGTAGGCCTTGGGTGCACCTATGCCCTGGGTACCTATAGTACACTATACAGGGACTCATAAGAGTGACCCAAATCCCAATTGGTGATGTACCTAAAGTACATGGTGTGAAATTTAGAGAGAGAACAGCAGGGCTGTGGGTCTGATTAGCAGGCCCACAGCCACATTAAGTTGAAAACCAGTGAAGCAAAAAGCAAAAAATGGGGTGACCATCGGAAAGCAGACCCTACTCTCCTACATCCGTTGCAGAGGGAAGGGACCTGCTTCACCACGGCTCGGGCCTCCTGGTCCAGAATTAATATGTGGCTTATCACTAAAGGGCTTATCCCGTGGCTGTCCCACTCTCTCCATCTCCCTCGCACTTACTCTGACTATTCCCCGGTGCCCTTCACTCTTGCCCCCCCCCGCATGAAAGCTCTCCCTTTTTGAACTGGCGACTGAATCCACTCTCCCTGCTTGACTCGGTCTTGAAACAAGAGCTTGAGCAGGAGATTGCAGATTTCTTCCTGCGCAATGAAAACTCGGTTGTGCACTACTCCACGATATGGGAGGCATTTAAGGTGACCATCCGTGGCCTGTGCATTGCCAAGAGCGGGGGAATCCTAAGAGACATCAGGGCCAGACTGCGTATGCTCGAGGGCGATCGCAAACATATTGAAACTCAACTACAGAAACCCCCGACGTCCGAGCTGCAGGCGCAGTTCAGGAGCACACTAGATGAATACCAGGACACTGCGGAGAGCGAGTGTAAATTCAGGGGAAAGTACTATAGGGCCCGCCAGTACGGAGAAGGAGATAGGCCGGGTAAGGCATTGGTGTTCCTGATCCGGCCCCCGCGATTCTCGAATACAGTCCTAGAGGTGGAGGATGAGGATGGCCAGATCCATAGGGATATGGCTGATATAGAGGCAACCTACCAACGCTTCTATAAAAGTCTGTATAGGACTCAAAGGGACCACTCCACTGAGTTTGATTCCTTTTTTGAGGACACAGTGATTGCGTGGTTGGGAGATGGCCAGCGAAAGTTTCTTTAACGACATCACGAGGATGAGGAAATGGTAACAGCTATAATGCAGCTATAGTCAGGAAAGGCGCCGGGGTAGGATGGCCTCCCGGCAGAATTCTATAAAATCCTTTCATCATCTGCTCATCCCGATCCTGCGACACTTGTTCGAGGAGGCTAGGGAGACTGGCGTTCTCCCCCCCTCTATGTGAGAAGCCCATATTATCTCCATACCCAAACCCGGTAAAGATGCTAAGTATTGTGATTCGTGCAGGTCCCTCTCATTAATAAATGTGGATAAGAATATCCTAGCCCAATTAATTGCCAACCCTATCAGCCCCCTGATGACCGCATTAGTCCTTCCGGACAAAGTCGGGATTTGTACCTACTAGTGGCGCCTCCCATAACCTGCGTACACTGTTCGCGCTACTGCAGGACATGGATCCGGAGACAAACGCCGCAGCAATATTCCTAGATCCACTAAGGTGTTTGATTCCCTGGAATGGGACTACCTCGCCTTCATGCTGCAGCGCATGAGTTTCCCCCCCTTTCTGGATTGGATCAATCAGTTGTATTCAGGGCTGCAGGCACAGATCCTGATTAACGGTGCAAAATCAGCCCCCTTTGCGATAACCAGAGACACCCGGCAGGGGTGCCCTTTGTCTCCCCTCTTATTTGCTATTGCCATTGAACCGCTGGCGGCAACAATAAGACAACATCAAGAGCACGCCCTGGTTTACCCGGAGCGACACATTTTAATATCATTATATGCGGACGTCCTGACGCTATATCTGAGAGACCCTGACATAAGCCTCAATCCAATCCTCCGGATACTGATATTGTTCGGTAGGATGTCGGGAATAAAAGTGAATTGGGAGAAATCCCAGATATTCCCCCTAACTGACTCCACCCCGCGTTTTGAACCTGACTATCCACTGGCTTGGTGTGCAGAATCAGTTACGTATCTGGGCATCCGCGTCTTCTGCTGCCGGGAGGAATTGATGAGAGACAATTATGGCCGCGCACTAGATCAACTGACGGACAAAATAACCAGGTGGATTGTGATGCCCTTATCCATGGCTGCCAGAGTGTCATTGATCAAGATGGTGATCTTACCTAAGCTTCTCTACCTGTTCACTAACATCCCTTATGCTCCGAGCCGCCATTTCTTTAATGGTATTAAATCACAAATGATCCGATTAACCTGGGGAGGGCAGCAGCCTAGACTGGCCTGGGAGGTCCTCACAAGTCTCTTTGATGCCGGAGGCCTGGGGGTACCTGACCTTGCATTATATTTTACCGGCGCTCAGGCTCATTTTGCGGCCTACTGGATATACCCCTCATTCATGCCTCATCTGGCAGTAGAGGATGGGCACATGGCTCCCACTCCTTACTCTGCATATTTGAGCATCCCCACGGTACCTAGGCACCTGGTATCCACTACCGTCCAATGCACCACTTGCGCCTGGGCGCGGAGGCTCCACAACCCCTTATTATACTCACCTCTGGCACCTTTGCGAGGACGGTACAATATACCCGTTACACAAGAGGGGGGATGCTGTTGGATGTTGCGACAGCTCTCTCGGTTCACTTGGGGTCAACTCTACACACAAGGGACTTTTTGCACCAGTGACAAGTTTGTTAGTGCCTCCTCCCCGACCCTGTTGGAACTCTTCTACTATATGCGACTCCAGCGGGACGCTCGGGCTCTTGCGCCTTGTTTCTCCCACGAACCGCCCATCATGGCCCCTCTGCACATCCTACTACAGCAAGAATCCCCAGAGCATGTAGTCTCGCGGCTATACTCCACTACACAGGGGGAGTAGGAGAGGGACCCCGCCCCAGCCAAGACCAGATGGGAGAAGGACAAGGGACACCCCCTCAAGGAGGAACAGTGGTCCTTTTGCTGTCGGCAGACTAGCGAAATCTCGGCTAACTGCAGATTATGACTCATACATAATAGATATCTACACCAACTTTATTATACACCGGCCGACTGCACCGTCTCCGGCTGCGCGACACCGACCGCTGTGACCGATGCGGAGCAGAGGGAGCCGGGTTTGGACACTTAGCCTGGGATTGCCCACTGGTCCTGAAATACTGGAGGGAGGCCTTTAGCGCTTTGGACAAGATGACCGGGGTACACATGCCTGATACCCCTCTTGGGGTACACTGAGCAATTGCCTGTTAAGATCTGAAAATACACTTCTTCGGCACTTTTGTTAGCAAAAAGACGGAGTGGTTGAATGATCTTATACACTTTCAAGACCAGCTTCATACTTATGCTGAACTTATGCCACCTACATCTCGCCCATGGGACATTTGGGCCCTTCTGCAAACTTACCTCCTGACACATACTGGCACTGAGATACACACCCAGACCGACTACCGAAGGAGGTGGGCGGAAGGGAGGGGTAGGAACGCAGAGAAGGGGTGGACTCATGAGATATTGGAGGAGGTGGTCTGACAGGCGCTGCACTATCTGAGGGGTTGGGAGCAGAAACTGAGAGGGATGGTGGCACATGGCGGGGGAAAGCGGCAGCGATGAAGACTGGTGGCAAGAGAATTGTGGCCTTTCATGTTTTTTGGGATATTTATGTTGTTGGAGACCTGTATAGTTGACTGATTAACTTGCATGCCCTCCTTATGCGGACGACCCGATGGTTTGGAGGCGGCTTGCTGTGCTTCTTCCCAGATGAGAATACAAATGTGACGCAGTGCCGGCCCGCTGGGATGTAGGCCCCCTGCAGTGTCAACTTTGCAAGCAGTCAATAAAGGTCTTGTTGAAAAAATAAATATATATATATATTTAAATCTCTTTTTATTGAACAAGAAAGAAAAAAATAAACAATCGGTTTTCACATTGTCATAAAATAGCACAAATGATTAAAAATGGCAGCACCGTAAGGTTACAAGATTTCACATGGAATGTCACACATTTACCGTTCACATTTATGGAGACAGCGGGTCATCGTCAGTAGGAGTAGCAGGTGCAACACAAATACCTCCCCTGTAGGAGTTCCACTGAGCCCAGACTCTGGACCACTTTCGGGGACAGTCTTCTCCCGGAACATGCACCAGTCCATGTTTCGCTTCCACATTGTGACAGTGAGGGGCGTCATTGCCCCCCAGAATTGGGCAATGTCTCTCTTGGCAACCGTGGCCCCAAGCGTGACCCATAACTTTTCGGCTGTAACCAAATCCATGGGTTCCCACACATTAAGCAAACATCTTTTTGTCTCTGGACTGACAGATTTGTGTAGGACCTCACACATGACCTTATGGATCTCTTTCCAGTGAGTCTGAATGTACTCACACTCCCAAAGAATATGCATGAACGTGGCCACCATTCCACATTTTTGCCTACATTTTACATCATCACCCCGCCCCATGTGAGCCAGCTGCGGCCCCATAATATAAACCCTGTGAAGGATTTTCAGTTGTATCAGGCGGAGACGTGTGGAAATCGCTACCTCCCTTGGTGAGGCCACTGCTGCAGTCCAATCCTCGTCTTCAAGTAAGAGGCCATCTGCCTCCCATGTCTCACACAGTTTAAATAAGGGTATTTATGGTCCTCCGAGCACTCAATATTATCACAAAAGAGAGTCTTTATGTAATTTTCTTTCTTTTAATGTTCACTTTGCATCCATATCAAATCCAATTCTTCATCAAACGAATGCCTGCAGCCAACGCGCGTTTCGTCAAGTCCGTGTAGGACAATTTGACTTCCTCAGGGCTGCAACCCAAAGGATCACAATCAATTTCATTCTTCCAAAAGAATTATACAAAAAACAATTCGTACACTGTTTGCATATTCAAATAAATCTTACAAAAGTACCAATCTAACCTAAGTTAAGGTTCAATAAACATTCAATATCTATGCATACTATTCTCACCAGAAGGACTATATTGGCCAAAGACATTAACTCAATATTAGCGTAGGACAAAAAATATCTATTTAAAACTATCAAATTATATACACGTCATGTATGCAGTATAACAGGTTGAAGACTGTGGTTGCCGAAGACACCAATAGCTAACAGTTCATATATAATAACTCACCTAACTGGTGGTAATAGTCTACCCACGAACCATCCAAATAAGATTCTTTAGACGTTAGGGTCAGTTCCCTTCTCTACACGTTCATGATCTACAATAGAGATTATTGCACGTATAGTCATATCAACATTACTAGATCAGTATCTTATAACAGATGCGTCCACCTATTAAGTCACTCTCTATCCAATATTACTCACCAAGTAGGTGCTGGGAGTATTGTATATATAAGCAGCACGTCTAATTCAATCCAAATCTTCACTTGTGATCAAAGTTATATCCAAATCCACACTTATTTATCAGAGCTCCAATGTATTCTTTCCTAAAACGGGTTATAACTTTATCAGTAACATTCTCCATGTGTTAAGTAGCCCAATACACGCATATGTAGTAGCTTCCTCACCTTAGCTCGAATATCTGTACATGTGCATTATCTCAATATCTTCAAAATCCTCCGTGTTATGAAGGATCGATGACACGAGTCCGTGTCTAGTAAAGGGAAAATACAATAATAAACCTCTTATTGCCCCCGACTGTTAGTTGCAAAGTTAAGGCAATACCTCTGCATTCCGTTTATTTCACTCACCGTTTGATCAGTGTCGGTATCAGTATCCCGTTTCTCACTATGGCGTTCAGCGTAGGCGCCATCTTACAGTGGCAATTTATAGTGCAAAGCATGGGCGACATCTTGTAGTGTCTGATTTGCCCACAATCCGGCCAATATTTACAAATAATACTTTATTCGCTATAGGTTATGTATTGTCTCTAAGCGATAGAGACATTATCCCATTCTCTGTCTATACGCACATTGTCTTTTGTTTTAATAGAATTCTCATGCCGGCGATTTCGAGCTGGCGCCATCTTTTAACATTAAACTGAAGCGAGGTGCACAGCAGACATCTTGTAATGTCACCGTATTACTAGATATGTATTAGCGTAGTCTAATGCTCGCTAAAGTTTAGATATTACCAAACCGTATTATATCATTTAGGTCCTGCACACATTATGAGCACACCAGCAGGGCAATTAATGTACGTAACTTGAAATAAAATACGCCACAGTAAGCTCCATCTTGTGTGGTCTATATACGTTCATAAACATGTATTTAGGGCTAAGTAAGTCACATAAATAGGTCTCACCCTATATGACCAGTTAAATCATGATTTCGTAAATTTCTAGTTCTGTGAACCACTGTGGTCCTCAGGCAAGCCACAATCATTATCCTTGTTTTATCAAAATTAAAGCATAGCCTCACATGTCTACTCCTTTAAGGCATAAGACAAAACGTAGAGACAGTGGGTTCCAATAGTATCATTCTCATTTCACTTTTAACTTCTTAATCCCTCTCCATTTCAACACAGCCTGCAATGTTGGAGAGAAAAACAGTGCATACTACACCTAAGACAGAGATATAGACACCGGCATTGTTGTTTGCAGTTAACACCTCTGAAATTCATCAGGTCTCATTTTAGTTACCAAGATAGAACTCATATTCGTGATCCACATTTAGTCCACATTCGACCGCCCTCAGTCTAATCAACCATAATACTTCTCGTTTCCTAAGTGCCAGTACTCTATTACCTCCTCGTGGGTCAGGTTTTATATGGTCAATTCCATAGTAGGAGAAATTATGTTGATCTTTAGTCTCAAAATTCTGGATTAAGTGCGATGCAATCGGATACCTTATGTCCCCATTCTTCAATGCTCTATAGTGTTCAGCAATTCTATCTCTGAGCCTCCTCTTGGTACTCCCTACGTAAATTTTACCACATGTGCAAGCAATCACATAAATCACGTATGTTGTGTCACAGTTAATGAACATGCCGATAGTGTATTTGCCGGAATTATTGTGTTCAAAGGTAAGGATCTTTTTCACTGCCCATCTACAGGATATACATCTACCGCATTTATAAAATCCCTTAAAACTGTTCAACCAGTCAGTTTTATTCTGTTTAGTTGGATAAATAAGGGATCTGGTGTGTTATTAATAAGTTTCTTGTATGTCAAAGAGATGGCCTTCTGCGGGAGGAGCCCATCCAGTAGCCTATCTTCCAGTGGGGAGGAGTCAGGAGGAGTGGATCCCTCGCCAATGGTGGTGGTTAGAGCATGACGAATCTGGAAGTATCGGAAAAACTCCATGTCCGCAAGCTCATATTGCTGCTTAAGCTGGTCAAAGCTGAGGATTCGGCCCTTCACCCACAGATCACCCACCCCAGAAATGCCGATGAGGTCCCACTTGTCAAAGCCTTTGGAGGAATGAAGACCACCCAGCTGAGCCGTGCCCCAGAGGGGGGTCGCGAGTGTCAACTTGCGCTCCCATCCCAGACTCCTGTTAGCTGCGTGCCACACCTGGACCGAGTGAGACGCTGGTCCGGTCAAATGTAGGGTATTGGGATTAGAGTAGAGGGCACGGTTGTGCGAGCTGCCTAGTAATAACCATCTGTCCATGGTGTCCCTGGGCCTGGTACGTACCCTGGTTGATGGCAGCGAGGTGTCCCGCCCAATAGTACTTTTTAATGTCAGGGAGGATGATTCCACCGTCATACCAGATAAGGGTTAACTTGTGGAGTGCAATCCTGGGTCTCCCGTCCGACAGCAGCTGCCTCTGTAATCCCTCTAGCTCCCTGAAGTAGCGCGCGGGGACTGGATCGGGGTAATTCTGAAGGGCATTAAGGAAGCGGGGAAGGGACATCATCTTTAAAAGAGCAGCACGTCCGAGCAGCGAGAGTGGTAGGGTCTTCCAAACTGTGATATCTCGTCGCAGGCGCTGCATGGGTGGGAGCAGGTTTCTGTCATACCGGAGCTTGGCATCGGCCATAACGTAGATCCCTAGATAGCGGAACCACCACTTGTATTGGACATTCCCTAGGAAGAGATGGGGCTCCGCCGGATAAGACATAGGGAAGAGACTTCTCCCAATTGATAGAGTAGCCCGAAGATCTACCGAAGGACGTAAAAATGTCCAAGACACATCTGAGCAATTTAAAAGGGGAGGCCAGATAGAGCAGAATGTCGTCCGTGTAAAGGGAGATGCGGTCCTCCCAGTCCGCCGACCGCCGCAAACCCCAGATGGACAAAAACTGCCGAAGCCAGGTGGCCAAGGGCTCCAAGGAGAGGGCGAAGAGCAGGAGCGACAACGGGCATCCCTGCCTGGTGCCCCAACCAAGAAGAAAGGGCTCAGAGCACTTGTTATTAACCACCACTTGCACTAGAGGGGCGGAGTAGAGGAGTCTGACCCAAGAGATGAACTGCAGCCCGCACCCGAATTTAGAGAGTACTGCAAATAGGTAATGCCATTCGATGGTGTCAAAGGCCATTGACGCATCCAGAGACAAGATGACGGCGTCTTCCTGTATCGTGCCAGCTCGTGCTATCACCCCATGGACGCGTCTCAGATTTAAAGCAGTGCTGAGGTGGGGCATGAATCCAGACTGGTCAGGGTGGACCAGGGAGGTGAGCACTCGTGATAGGCGGGAGGCTATAAGCTTAGCGAGAATTTTTGGTTTGCCATTGATCTGGGAGATGGGTCAGTAGGATGTGCACCTGCCTTTTGGCTTTCTGTCCTTCGGGATAACTATAATGGAGGCAAACCGTTGGTCGGGCGACAGCTCTCCCACCACTCTGCTATCTTCGAATATGGCCCGCAGGTGTGGGGCCAACTTGTCTGGACACATTTTGTAAATGCGCAATCTCGTCGTTAGTTAAAGCCCTGTCCAAGTAGCCCCGGTCATCCTCCGATAGGGACGGACGACCAATGTCTGTAAGAAGATCCACCAAATCCACCCTCCCGAAGGGCGAGTGTGATGTGTACACTGCTGAGAAATGTGCCGCAAATGCACCAGTTATAAGGGCCTTGTCCCGGACCTTCTCACCCAAATATGTTGTAAGTTCAGGCACCAGCCGACTGGCTCGCTCCCTCTTATCCAGCCATGCAAGAAGTTTCCTGGTCTTATCCCCCATTCATACACCCTACCATCCCTCAGGACTTGGCACGCTCAGTGGCGAGAGCCTTGTACTCATCCATTTTTAGACGCAAAAGATGCTCCGCGTCTGGGCCCCCCCCCCTCCACTTCTGCCTCCAGTTGTATTACATCCCTTTCAATCACCTCAATGTCCCTGGAATTCTCCTTCCTGATTCCTGCCACTAAAGAAAGGGCAGCCCCCCGCACGACGGACTTGAATGCCTCCCAAAGCATCTGAGGGGAATCCACCAACCCCAGGTTCTCACCCAAGTAATGGTGTATCGCCTTCTACAGGTCCTTACGAGGAGATGGGTCATGCAGAGGAACCATGGATTAATAGGCACCACCATATCAACCCGGCACTCCCCCAGAGCCAATCTTGCCCACACGGGCGAGTGGTCAGATATGCCCCTCGCCAGGTGGTGGACCTCTTGCAGGTGAAGCAGTTGGGAGGCTGGCAAGAGTAAGTAATCAATGTTGGAGAAGCTGTGGTGGGCACCGGAAAAGAATGTGTATTGTGTGTCCCCAGGGTGAAGGGTCCTCCAAGCATCAGATTGGAATTAAAAACTTGACCAGCCAATCCAGCCAAAAATATCGGTAACATCTCAACCATTCCTTACAGCTACTCGGCGTCAAGGAATACTAGGGAACAAATCCATCACAGCCAGCGTTAGACTGTTAATAAGAGAAGTGTCTGGCTATGGTCCATTCATTCAGACTGGGTAAAACTGTCCAGAAGGAACCACGCCTGAGCTGGAATTTCTGACTTCAAACCCGGGCTTGAATCATCTTATTTATCATGCACGTTTGCACCTTTTTGGAAGTTAAAATGTATGGTCCTGAGATTGGGAGAATGGCCTTTTTTTAGAGCTTTTATTTAAATGGTGGCGCCCAAACGTCAGTACCGACTGTAGAAAATGCAGTTACCACTCTGAAATAATGGAGCACCTAGCCTGCGCGTGTACCACATTGCTCAATGATAGACGGAATTTACTGCGTGACGCATGGAACAAACTCGGAGCTCCTACATGTCGCCAGGCGATAATAGCCACCATGAGCTCTGAAAATACAAAGCTGAACATTCGGTTCACCAAATTTGCCACCAGAGCGGCCAAATCACTGGGCAAATACGGGGCCGCAAACCTCCCTGCCTCTGGTCGTACCGTTACGCAGTCCCACGATGAACTCATGAACATTTGATCACCCAGTATAGTTTATTTGATAATTTTTTTTACCTAATACTAATTGTTCTTACTTACTTACGGCTTGAAAATGTATGTCTAAGTCTCCCTCTCCAGCTTTTTAAAGTAAGGCTATGATTGTCTTGTCAACCAAGGTTTTTAACTTTTTCGGAAATCGGTCATTATCCAGACACTTTAACTAAACCTCACTTTTTAGCAAGATTAGCACAACATTTTAGCACTAATTGTGTCTTTAAAAAAAAAGAATCCTTTTATACATGAATTACGCGATTTTAAAATTGAATGCTTGAAATGTATGTCTAGGGTGGAGGTGTTCAAAGTGGGAGTGTGCCTCAGTGGATCCCTGATGGGGCGCCGGGCTCGGGACAAAAAAAATTATACTGATAACAGTGCTTTATTTTAAGCTGAAAATAATGAGCGGCAGTAAGCTGCTCTCCAATGGGCCGTCACTAACATGTTTTGTCATTTATATCCTAGCTGGAAGTATGTGTCAAAAGAGACGGGACTCCAAATGTTCTTCAAAACCTCCACCCCCACTTCAAATAAACTCAAGGTGGGTACTTGTGCCCGTTATTAGAACATTAGAATGTTGGGAGCTCCATTGAAGCAGCTCCGGACTTGTAATGGCTGGTATAAGTCCGGAGCTCCAACATTCCAATGTTTGTCTTCATGTTTTTCTCTTTTTAATTTAGAACATTCTAACCTTAGTGGGTGGAATCTTCTAATTGCCTTATATGCCTTCTGCGTCCGGATATGCCGGTCGTTAAAGGCCCTGAACCGGTTACAGGCCCGAGAAGCAAGCCTTCGTCCGCGGGCCATAAGGCTATATTAAAGCTTACCTGACCAGAATAGTATGTTTGCCAATCATGTATTTGATTGCATTCTTAAAACAGTACTTAACTGCAATGTTTAAATATGTCTAGACATATTTAAACATTGTCAATTAAATAGAATAATTGTGAAAAATTCTGAGGGGAGCCCGACCATCGCTGTGGGGTTGGGGGGCGTGGCATTAAAAGGTTTTAAGACCCCTGGTCTAGGGTGTTCCTTATCGTAGAGGTGTGAGGGGCCCGATGTAACACTGTTGGTTAGTGAAATCTTAAAGGGAAGGAAACAGAGACTCAAAGCCAATGGATTTCAATGTCGAACCTGTTTATCATCACTTAATCATCCTTGCAATTGCAATAAGTGACTGGATCAGGCCTCCTCCTCCGATGTCCAGATGGGCTGCCAGCTGGGAATATTCAGCACAGGTTTGGAAATCAAGGTTTGAGATGTAAAACATGAAAGTAATAAAAACATGTACGCTTTACAAAGGAACCCGGTGATGGTGATGCCAAGCCCTGTGTTGCACTGTTAGTACTGCCAGCAAGAGTGTGTACATTTATCTGCTAACAGCGCCGCTCCATGGAAAAGGTCAGCCGCCCCTCATCATACCTGTCAAACCCACCCTATTCTAGACCCTCTCCAGCAGCACCTGTAGGCGGCTGGCCAATGAACAGTAAACTCTCTCTCATAAACCCACCTTTAGCAGACATGGGGTGAGCACTTCAGGCAAAAACAACAAAACTAGGGCTGCTGATCGACCCCGATCACAGGACCAGAGTGTTTGGTCCTAGAGATCCACGAGGACTAGTTTGGTCCCGTGTGGGGCTGAAACGTAACCGGTTCCTTACAGAAATGCTGAGTGTTGACAGGGGACAGACAGCCCTTGTTCTGGAAGAGCATGGGCATTGAGTGCTTATGACCAGGGGTTGCTCAGCCCCTTAAAATAATGTATAGACAGTACATAAACCACTAGGACGGCAGCTGATGTCAAACTCTTGAAGGGGGAAGAGTCGCGTTCCCTAAACGGCTGCAGTTAGAGCTGACCCAAGGAAACCACCCAAACTTCACGCAACTTGGCCTCCTCTGGTTCTTTTGGTCGGGCACCGACAGAACCTCCTTTAGGCTTTCTTCAGGAAGTAGTGGGTTTGAAACTCTGTGACTTGGATTACAGTCCGTCTTTGTGTAAGTAGCCCTAAAGTTGTAGGGTGCTTCATAGGGTTAGCATTCGAGTTGGAATAAGAATGTCCCCTGCATTTTATTCGGAGTTTCATTAAGCTCGCACTCGACCCACAGGTATCGGGGATCATAGTGCTTTATATGAGCCCCAATTGCGTTACAGATGGACGCATCCATTTTTGTTAGGCACGGGGATATTGAATGATTTGCCCAGAATCACAGGATGTCTCACGCGACGGATCGGAGTGCCATGTCTGAATCTAGCTAAACCAGAACCTCTAAATGTGCGCTGCCAGCTTTGCTCAGTTTGACTTCTAATTATTATAGCAGCGCTCCAGCACTTGACAGCTCAGAAAGCCATAAAAATGTGTGACTTTGCATGTCAGTACGGTGATGCGGACCACTACATTGAAATGTGTTAGTCTAACTCCTGATGCGTGGTACTTGCCGGCCTGTTCCCCTCAACGCAGGCACCCTTGCACTATGGTGCAAGGCTGCCTGCATTGGCACTAGGCAGCTAAATTTAGCACCAACACAGGGAGAAATGCAGGGCTGCACCGTATTCTTATAAACTCGGTGTGCCCTGCATTTCAGAAGTGGAGAGCCAGCGTTATGCCAAGGAGGCCAACGCCGTGCTTTACCACTTCCTTGTATGCCCCTTAATGTCACCAGCCTGACCTATTTTATCAAGAGGCAGAAACTCCTCTCCTTTCAGAAGATGCACCGCCTTGATGTAGCATTGCTCCAGGACACACACCTGCACCTATTGAACATGATAAACGCAGAAGGGATTGGAGAAGTGCGGTACAACATGCCAGCATGATCTAGACTACTCTTACAAACCCATCTACTCCTTTGGAACAGGGGGAGAGTGGGTTGGACATCTTATTTCACAAATCCCTGGGGGTTTGCACACTGTGAACATTGCAGGACCCCCCTGGGCAAATATATTTTGCCAATGTTCAGATGTTCAATGAGTCTTTGTGTGTGGGCTCTATCTATGCCCAGCAGCTGACCAAGCTCCTGTTCTTTTTTGGGAGAGCTAGGGTATTCATATGGGGGGGGGGGTGGGGTGGAATATGCTACCTTGACAAGTCCAGAAACCATACGACCAGGCAGCCCGAGACGGGTTCATCCTCTCTGACATTATTGATGATCATGCCTTGATGGATCCATGGTGATTGATGCACCTGAGGGACGTGGACTATACTTTCACCTCCTGCATCCATTGTAAACGTTTACACCTTGATCCTCCCAAACAGTACCTCTGATCATGATCTACTGCAACTCAACCATAATCTTCGAATGTTGCAAACCCCTCAGGCCCTTTGGCGTATGTATACAGCACGGTATAAAGCCCCTGAAGACAAGCACAGACGGTGCCAATATCTGAGCCAGTACTTTTTTTATTTTTTTATAGAGTTTTATATAGCTCGAACTTGACCTGGATAGGTTATCAGAGTGCTTTACATAGCACCAGTTACGTTACATAAGGACACACATTCATTTTTGTTAGGCACGGGGAGATGAAGTGATTTGCATAGAATCACAGGATGTTCAGCATCAGTGCTGAAACTCAAACCCAGTTCCCTAGGTTCGAGGTCGAACGCCCTATCCGTTAGGCCAACTTCTCTCCCCTAGCTTGGAGGAGAACATTGACCCCATCTCCTCTGCACAAGTGCTATGAGAGGGCAGGAAGGCCTTTGAGAGGTAATTTGATGAACGATTTGGCTGCCTATAAGTGCCACTGTAAGGCATAATAGCGTTGGTTAACTGACCTCATGTTTCACCTCGCTCAGACGTATAGTGCACTGCTGACACCTGCTTTTCTCAAGGAGCTGCTTGGGCCAAGTATGATCTGAACTCCCATTACACAGTGGATGACCAAAGGATAGGCTCTGTGGACGATATAGTAGGGGACGGTGAGATGGCCCCCTTTGGTACTCTCATGCGTGATTATGGGCTGCCACAATCGCATCACTGACAGTACCGACAGCTCATGCAGAGCCTGCCACACGTGCTGGGTGCTCCCCCTTATGATCTTGAATCTGACCCAATGTTGCATTATATCCTGATGCGGAAAGGATACAAGGACACTGTTAGAATTGGTGGTCTCTAGTTGGCACAGGTAGGTACTTGTGACAAATAGGGACCCTCTCCTCTAGTCAGGATAAGGGGATTACACTCCTAAAATAACCCCTGCTCACCACCTTGGTAGCTTGGCACGAGCAGCAAGGCTTTATCTCAGAGGCGTTGTAAGTTAAGTATTTGTGACCACTTACAGTAACCCAGTGACAACACTACAAATGGACACCACACAAGGTTTTATATAAAAAATAAGGATATTTTATATAAAGTTACCACAAGACCAATAAACGACAAAAAGAATCCACAGTACTATTAGATTTCAAGAGTTCTTATAAAAAGGCTTAAATCAAGGTTCTGTGTGAGTCGGTAGCCTAGTTCGGCTACAGCGTTGTTGAAAATAAGTCTAGCAGATCTAGCGGACCGCGTCAGTACGCGCCCACTCAAATGACGACAGGCTCAGTCACAGTACTGTCATATAGTTGGGCCTTGTCTTTCACACTGTGTTAAGTTAGCATGGCTTATTAGAAGTTTAAACGCCATTTTTCCTCTCTGCTGCTTTTGCACACAACACATTTATTATAATTGTTTAGAGTATCGCTGGCTATTTTGCTTCACACGAGAATAACATGTTTTCAGCTTTGCTTAGTAAGCTATGTCTGCACAGTGAGTGCCATGACCTTCAAGGTTGTTTCAACACAGTGGCTTTTGTTTGGGTCTGATCGGTGCACGAATTTAGACATAACACATAGGCAGCTGTAATCAACTCTAGCTTTTTGGCGCGTTTTATAATACACTGCGCAGAGCATGCAACACACACTTGAAGATATTTGCATGCTGAGAGTTGGTGTGGAAGACGATGTGATTCCCTTCTACTAATTCCAGAGTTATGGGGCCGCCCGTCTAAAACCCAAAGAGGCCTTCTTTAGATATAATATAATATACTAGCAAGGGAGGGTTAGATTGCATTACGATTTAGCATTCTTCCTTTTAGCATTTTAACATGCTTTCACCCTTTTTTATTTTATGGAATTGTAACTTTGCTGATAATCTTGCTGTTAATAATATGCTTGCTTGTATTAGCTAAGATATTGCGTCTGAGAACACGGCATTAGAAATAAACATTTCAAATATACTCGTGTCCTCATTGACTCCTCGTTTTGGATTGGTATGGAAGTATAACGAAAGAGTGTTCATGTGTTCCACGTTACCTGAGGTGCTCTAAGTCCATGTTCTGGGTTGTTGCAATCATTGAGGTACAAAAGGACCAATGAGACACTGATAGCTAGTCTGGTAGGGGATTTTGGGTACTAAGGTGAGATTTTGTCACACCCTAATTCACTGAGGTTCCAAGTCTCTATGCACAGTTCTGTGTAGAAGCAGGATCCCTGCTACAGTACCTTTTACTTGGCGCGGCCGGCACGGATGTGCGAGCCGGTTCCGGTGATCGTCGCGGTTCAGAAAGGAAGTGTTGCAGGACGCGTTGTCCCTCGATGCTGTGCAGGCAGTGGCCCGTTGACAGAATCGGTCGATCAGTCCGAACAGTGGTGCGATTCGGGTGGTGCGTCGCGACGCGTGCCCAACTCCGGTGCGGTCACAGGACTCGAAGTCAGCAGTAGTGACCTTGTCGGTCAGACCAGTTCGATTCGGTGTAGCGAGGTTTTGCATGTCGCGGTGTCTACCAGTCGCGGTGCAGGCTACGGCTCGGTGACGGCGTCAGGACGGAGTCGGTGAGCGCAGAGCTTGCGTTGTTCGAGGCAGACGTTGCTTGATGCGGTGCCTACAGGACACCGGGCCGGTCGTGAGAGTCGCTCACAGCTCTTTGCCTCTGTAGCCACTCAGCAGAAATTCACAAAGGCTGGTGAAGTGCACTGGTCCTGGGACTTCTGTCAGGGGGCAAGCTCTCTTCCAAGCCCTTAGAGATCTTTGCACAAGTTGAAAGAAGAGTCCACAAAGTTCTTTCTCCTCCCTTTGGCAGTCAGGCAACCACTGCAGGACAAACCCCAAGCAGCACTTCAGCTTGGGAATAGTCTCTTCTCAGTTTCTTCAGGTTCCTTCTCCTCCGCAGAGGTTTCATCTTGTAAATCCAGAAGTGATCTAAGCTCATGGGAACAGGGTCTCAATATTTAGACCCCAAAATCCTTTGTTCTCTGAGAGGAGAGGCGACTGTGCCCAGTTCAAGCCAGTTCTGAAGCCCTCTGTATACCAGACCTCCCCTTTCCTTTCACAGTGCAAGACAGGCACATTGTTATTGTTATTGTTATTGTTATTTTGGATTTATATCGCGCCAATCACCTACGGTCTCTAGGCCTGTGGAAATCGATGGAGTTCATACAATAACTACATACAAAATAGAGAAATAATGCACCAACCAACTTACACTATACCCACACCCTTCCAAATAGCAATGTTTTTAAGGATTTCCTGAATCGCAGGAGGTTCACCTCACTGCGTAGCCCCTCAGGTAGCTTATTCCACAAATTGGGGACCAACACAGAGAAGGCTCTCCCTCCCTTGGTTACCAATTTGTACCGAGGGCAGATCAGCAACTGAGAGCCAGAAGATCTGAGTGTTCTTTTTGGGCTGTACACTCTCAAACGATCTTTGATGTAGTCGGGTGCATGGCCATAAATTGCCTTATGGGCCGTGCAAAGGCTCTTAAACTCTACCCTCTCTTTTATAGGGAGCCAATGTAGGCTCTGTAACAAGGGAGAGGCCTTGGTCCTTCTGGGGAGTTTAAAAATCAGACGCGCCGCGTCATTCATCACGACCTGCAACCTATTGGTTAAAGATTTGGGAAAGCCCAGATAAAGGGAATTCCCATAATCCATTCTGGTTATTATGGTAGTCGCTACGACTGTACGCAGCATAGACTGAGAAAGGACAGGGGCTAGCTTACGTAGCTGCCTAATGATGTTCGTGCAGCTTCCGATGACAGAGGAGATTTGGCTATACATTGATAGATCACTGTCCAGTTTAATCCCCAGACTCTTTACATTTGCACTCGGTTTTGGAGTTAAGCCTAACTCTTGTGGCCAGTAGAGATCGCTCCAAGGTGAGGTGGTGGATGGAATTACCAATACCTCGGTTTTATCCGGGTTGATCTTTAATAGGTTTTCAGTCATCCACCCAACAGTGTGCCTTAGGATGTTCTGCACTTGGAGCTGCGCGGCCTTGGTGTTATCGATACTCAGCGATACATCAGACGCCCCAAAGGAGGTGGAGCCAGCATTGTGGAAGGCAAGTACAGTCCTGGAGCACTTTTGACAGTGTTCCTTCTCTTCTTTCAGTGTGCAGGGCAGAGACATCAGACGCACCACAGGGGGTGGAGCCGGCATTGTAGAGAGTAGGCCCAGCCCTATTCAGATCCCAGGTGCAACTCCTCCCTCCCATCTACATGCAGAGCTCCCTATTCACCACTGGGCTGCCCCACCCTGTCTCTTGGACTCCCCCAGCCCTGTCGCTAACAGAAACCAGACGAAGGAATACACAACCTCGCAGAGCGCGTGCTCAAATGGTTAGGCAAGCAAAAACCTACTTTCTAAAAGTGGTATTTGAAAACACAGAATATTAAAATTAACTTCACTAAAAGATATATTTTATTATTTTGAGTTCAGGCATACTAAACTCGAATTTCTACCATGTTCCTTGAGCCTGCTAGGATTTTAAACATGTAATAATCCACCAGCCTAATCTGGCCTATGGTGAACAGGTAGCCTTGCAATAGTGAAAAACGACCAAATGGCTGTAATTCACTATTAGGACATGCCACACATATCAGGGCTTGTCCTACCGTATACTTACAATGCACCCTGCCCTTGGGCCTACCATAGGGTGACTAATATGAAGTCAAGGAAAGGTTTAGGGACTGGCAAGTGGGTGCACTTGCCCAGTCAGCATGACAGTACCAGACTGCACGCAGGCTCTGCAATGGCAGACCTTAGACACATTTTACAAGGCCGCTTCTGTGGGTGGCACAACCAGTGCTTCAAGCTCACTAGCAGCATTTGGATTTACACGCCCTGGGCACACTCAGTGCACTGTACTAGGGCCTGACAAGTAAAACAAATATCCAATCATGGAACCACTAATCAATACATCAATTTATAGTAGGGAGCACTTGCACTGTGGCACTGGACAGTAGTGGCACAGTGCCCAAAGCATCTAACACCAGTAAAAACACCTGAGGAACAGCAAAAAATGGAAGGGAGACCCACGCCAATGTTGTCAGGTCTAACAGACACTATGGTGGGATTGTATGTTACAGCTGTGGACAGCCTTTTTTTGAGCACCACTGCCCACACGTTATGCTATTGGTGGGCGCAGAGGCTGGGCCTCTCACTGTCTGAGCAGGGCGGGCACGACCTTTGGAAAGACTATAGCAGTTTCCTCATGGGAGGTTAGGTTGACATTCAGTTATTTCAAGTTCCTACACTGGACGCCGGAGTGCATCTATAAAGCACATAACGCAGATGACTCCAAGTGCTCGAGGTACTGACGGTGTGGTGCACTCGCCTGTGACATTTTGCCTTTCCTGCGGACTGTTCAGTACTTTGTGCTACTGGGGCTCCGTTTGGGATACCTTGATGACCAATCTAGGGCTGGCACCGCAATTGATGGCCCGTCTGACCTTGCTTCACAAAATGTCAATATTCCAGGATTTAACACACCATGGTAAGAGTTATCTGGCTACAAACGTCTTAGTGGGAGTTGTCTTTTTGGGGGGTGACGATGGGCCTGGCACACTGACTATTCTCTCCTGTTCCCATGTCCCTTCCCCTCTTGTTCTGAGGAACCAGGATTTTAAACCCAGCGGTGCCAGGGGCACGCCCTAAGTCTCCGGGTCCACCTGTCTTAGAATACAGAGACACGGGATACTTCTTGGTGACGTCAAAGATCAAATTTATTAGCTGCAGCCAGTAACAGAGATCCTAGAAGTACATTTGTGCTTCAGGCGAACATTCCTTATTTACAGTTGACCATTCACATGTTTCCACGACAAAAGGCAGAGCATGACAAACCCACATTTCAGTTGTCCAGCCCACCATTAATTACACAGGAAGGCCCAACATTCTTGCTCGAACAGGCCGGACAGAAATAACCAATAATAAAAGACCACAACCCAAATCATAAATAGGCTATAAAAGAAGGAACAGAAAAAGATGAGAGGCAAGATAGAAGGGCCTGTGTATGTACCATAAAACTCAGCAATGTCCTGCTCTTTGATCTCTATCTTGACCAGCTGCCGAACAAGGAACTGGCTCAACAAGTTTAGCTTCGGGCAACGGAGTCAGCTTGCCCAGGTCACACAGGAGTCAGCAAAAGGTGTACGTGTCCCAAGGACTCGTTCGGCCGTAGTCATCGGTCTATGTGAGGGCAACTACAAAATGGCTGCCGTATACAAAATGGAACCCAAAGGTTCGGAACGGAATCCCTGATTTCATGGTGATCCCGTCACTCGATCATGACGAAAACACTCGTACATACCACACTCGTCATTTTCGGTTTGCTGTTACCAAAATCGTCACGATACAACGACCTTTATGGAACGAGTTCAGAATCACGGAACCTCAGACCCTCCTTTTGCCCTTACATAGGCAATCACCTAGACCCACGTCAGTCTGAATCCAGGTCTATATTCATCAGGTCATCAAGCTGTTGCTGTAGCATCCTCCTAGTACTTAGTAACTCTCTCTGGACAGGTCTCCTCGAACACGAGGTAGCACAAAGGCCACATATAGCAGGAGCACACTGTACGCAAAGACAGGACAGGAAAAGGATAGCTAATACCATCCCACTGACCATCAGAATCTTCCATGCCCAAGTGGATAACAATCCCCAAAACCATCCCATCAACGACCAATCTCCTTCGGCCATATGTACAGACTCGGAGATCTTAAGTAGCTTGGAAATGGCTTGGTATACTGTCGGAGCGTTGTCTGGAATAAAAACGCAGCAGCTCGATTGAATCAGTTTACATACCCCTCCTCTATCTGCAAGTATGACATCTAACGCAACCCTGTTCTGAAGAGTCATAAGGCGATCCGACTGGAGCTCAGCAGTCAAGTTGCTAAGGGCACAGGAAGTTTCAACTATGGTGGACTCAACCACTCTCGTCAATTGCCGTATGTTCCTGCTGTTAACCATAGGTCCCCAAAACGGCAGAAAACCCTTCAGAAAATCTCTCAATTCTTGTCCTGCAGTATCTTCCTTACTGAAGACACCTCTAACAACTCTCATCTTGTGGTAATCTGCCGCAGCTGTATACGTAGGAGGCAGCAGGAACGAGACAAAACATGTGCCCGAGAAATCAGGGGGTAACCATGTATACGCTCTATCGTAACAGACGAAATAGGTACCCTTAGCTGCTAGAAACGCTGGGGAAGTCTGGGACGCAAAAACATACGTCTTAGTGCAAACACTCTTCCCTAACTGAGCTCTTGGATTCTTGCCATTACCTTGCAAACAGTAATGACCCTGATGGGGTACAATCCAAATTGGAGAGGATCTTTTCGCTCTCTGGTTCTTACTCAGACTAACTCCATATCCAGTAACGTTCCATCCAATATATGCTAGTGTCTCATCTTTTGGGATAGTCTCATAGGAATCTATTCCTCTAATCATATCGACTATACCCTTAACCAGAGCACTATTCTTTGGATTGTCTTTCACAGAACGTAGGGGGTAGACTTCACAAGCATAGATGAACATCGTTCTGTATGCCCTCATGGAACCATTATAACTGAATGGCAGGACCAGGTAAGGAATTCCTTTATCGGTAGTATGGGGCATGAGGCCACACACCCAACAGTTAGTCGTGTTCACTACTAGCTGGTGTTGGTGCAGAAGCTGAACAAAGGAGTTATTGACAAATTCCAATCTTCTAATGGACTTATGTTCAAGTAGAAGAGAAAAGAATGCGAAGAAGCAGTAGAAGAAGGTATGGGTTGTGGAGTGGGTGCAAACGTCACTTGAAAAGAGAATAATTATATATCCCATCAAAAACATCATTAAACTGAATAGCATGAAAAGACACAATATCAAAAAACACTTTATACTCATAGTTCGACACATTTTGCTCTTAAAGTTCATTTCTTCAACAGGTCTCTCCATCTCGAAAAACTCCATCCTCTAACCGTGCTGTTCGCGGCGTTTGGGTGTTCCGTGCTAAGGAATGCGTCTGTCAGTCCAGGGAACGCCCTAGGACCAACCAGAACCGTCGACCTTGTGTCTTTGGCTTGCACTCCTAAGTCCTTGCACCGCGACCTTACAGCTGAACCCGGATGGCGGTTCGAAAAACAAAAATCGGTCAAAGCAGTTTCTTCAGATGGGAGAGCTTAATTCAAAAATAGCAAAGAAAAGAATTTCTATTTTATTAGTCCCATGACTCTCGGTCGCAAATTATAACGGCCTTTATCAGGCAATGTCTGGTCACGGAATAAAAGTTCAGGCTCAGTAGTGTCCAATCGAACTGACGGTGGCACAGCTTCTTGCTGAAGATCGTTGCTTTCACGCTCAGAACTCGACCCAATTAAACGTGCATCGCTAAAAGGCAGAAAACGAGGCACAGTTTCACTTTGAGAGTCTGGAATACCATCCTGGACCCACCGGTCGTACGGCAGAGGCAAAGGAGCCCTCTTACAATGTACGCCGTGGATACAGTTTTTCTTTCCTTGCACTCGCACTGCAGATCGCGTAGACAATAACACCAAGTAGGGTCCGGTCCAGCGGGGCTGATCGTTCTTTGTCTGCTGGAAATTCTTAATCAGGACCCAGGACCCAGGATCGATGGCGTGTCCTGAATCTTTAGAAGCTGGAGGCAATGTGTCATGAACCTGTTGGTGTAAAACACGCAATTTAGCCGTCAGTTCATACAGATAGTCAAGCAGTACAGGGTGTTCGATCTCGCTGAATTTCGTTGGCCTCGGCACTCCCCATATGTTTGCCGGGCGACCAAAACCAATCTCATAAGGACTAAGTCCCACTCGTGAATGTACAGTCATCCTTGTTGACAAAAGTGCTAATGGCAAAGCATCAGGCCATTTAAGACCAGAGCTTGCTTGTATCTTGGCCAATTTTAACCTAAGGGTGCCATTATAGCACTCGACTAAGCCAGCTCATTGGGGGTGATTTGCAGTGTGAAACTTCTGTCGGATTCCCATACCATCACACATTCTCTTCATCACTTGACCCACAAATTCACTCCCATTGTCACTCCAGACCATTTTCGGCAAACCATATCCAGGGAAGAACTCCTTAACAAGGGCTTTAGCTGTGGACAAGGCAGTATTATCTTTCAGGGGATATGCTTCTACCCATCTCGAAAAGGCACAAACAACCACAAGTACATACTTCAAATTGTTGCACCTCTCCATGTGGATGAAATCTAGCTGCAAAACCTCAAACGGATACGTCTGAGGAGCAAAATGACCAGCTGGAGTTGGGGTTCCCTTGCCAGGATTGTACAGACAAACCATACAATTTTTTACCACATTCTCTGCACACTTAGGAATTCCAGCATTTTGCCATACTGGAGCCAACAACTTACAAATCCCTTTCACACTCATATGAGCCATTCCATGCGCCATCGTAACCACTGCAAGCACGTACGCATCGGGTAACAACCATCGCTGATGCTCTGACAACTCAACCCAACAACCATTCGAATCCACTTTACCCGTACTCTCTCTCCATACGCTCAATTCTTTCTCTGTAGCTTCAGCTTGAATTGACTTCACACTCTCTATCGTATCTTCACACATTCCTCTATCCGGAACCCATCTTGCTGGACCCGCAACATACATTCGACTCATCACATCTCTTGCCGTTTCTATCGCAACCTCATCCGCAAACGCATTACCACGACGACGTCATCAGTAACTTTCTTATGTGCACTGCATTTCACAATCGCAACTTGCAACGGCAGGGTCAGTGACTCAAGAAGCTCATTCACCAACTGAACATGTTGTATCTTAGCTCCATGCGAAGTCATAAACCCACGCTCTTTCCACAATCGTCCAAAACTATGAGCCACACCAAACGCATACTGGCTATCAGTGTACACAGTCACTCGTTTCCCTTTCGACAACACACACGCTCTTGTTAATGCAATCAACTCTGCTGCTTGAGCTGAGTTATGTGAGATACGTGTAGCTTCAACAATCGTATGCAAAGTCGTAACAGCATATGCCTCAGTCATATCACCATTTGGAAGCTTGAAGCACGAACCATCCACCCATAAGGTACCATCACACTTTGAAAGAGGAGTGTCCCTAAGATCTATTCTCCCTTTCGTCTCTTCCTCTGTCCTAAGAAAGCAATCATGCTGTTCAGAAACATCTGTCTCCACTGAAATCGTCAACAATGTAGCTGGATTCAACGTGTTGCATCTCTTTATATGCACATGACTCGCTAAGAGCGTCAACTCATAACCTGACAATCGAGCACTAGTTAAGTGCTGTGTCTTTGTTCTGTTCAACAATGTATCCACTGCATGTGGAACCCTTACAATCAACGTATTATCCATCGCCAAGCCAGCAGACTGTCGAATAGAAACAGCCGCTACCGCTGTAGCTCTTAAACAACTCGGCAATGCTCTAGCTACCGGATCTAAAGTCAACGAAAAATACGCACATGGACGTTGCTTATCGCCAAACTGCTGTGTCAAAACTGACAATGCACATCCCTCTCTCTCGTGGACATAGAGTGTAAAAGGCTTACTGTAGTCAGGAGTACCCAACACAGGAGCCGAACATACTGTAATCAGTCTTTAGCCAGTGGTGTGGTCCCTCCCCAATGGAAGCAAGCTCTGGTGACACCTCTGCTGAAGAAGTCTTCTCTTGATCCAGAGTGTTCTAAGAACTATAGGCCTATTTCCTTGTTGCCGTTCCCGGCCAAGATTGTGAAACGTGTAGTCAGTAACATTCTTTCTAGGCACCTGGAGCAACATAACTTGCTGGAGGAGGTGCAGTTCAGATTTCAGCCAGCCCACGGTACCGAGACGGCCTTGGTGACCGTTATGGATGACCTTCAGAGGTGGGCAGACAGGGGTCAGGGAGCAGTGCTGTTCCTGCTCGACCTGTCTGCCGCCTTTGATACGGTCAACCATGAGATCCTGCTAAGAAGATTGAGTGAGGTTGGGGTGAGGGGCTGTGCCTTACTGTGCTTTTCTACAGGACAGACAGCAGGCGGTGTCCCTCCCTCCTTTTCAATCTGCCTTCTCCAACGTGTTGCATGGTGTGCCACAGGGCTCGGCAATTAGCCCTATTTTGTTTAATATTTATTTGAAACTCTTGACTGCGGTCATCATTTATACAATATTGACATCGTAAACTATGCTGACAACACACAGCTGATTCTCTCCTTTGAGGGAGAGGACTCGACGTCAGTGGATGTGTTTCACAACTGTCTGCGGGACACAGCCTGTTGGCTTAAGGACAACTCATTACAATGTAATGCAGGGAAGACTGAGGTGATTTCCTGCTCAGTGAGCAGGATTCCTCAAGTCCTTCCTTGCAATTTTTGGCCCTCTGGTAATTCAACCGCAGTACGGCCTGTAAAAACGGTCCGTAACCTGGGCATTATGTTTGACAACAAACTTACTATGGAAGCTCAGGTTACAAAAACGACAGCTTGCTGTTTTGTGATCATTAGATCCCTGCGGAAAACCTTCCCTTTGCTACCTCCTCAGGCACGTGCGCTAGTGGTAAGGTGTACGATTCTCAGTAGGTTAGACTACTGTAATGCACTATTGCTTGACTCCCCGAAGTTCCTTTTGGACAGACTACAGAGGATCCAGTCAGCAGCAGCCAAGGTAGTCCTAGGGCTGCCTAGAAGGTCCTCTACATCTGCAGTCTTGGAAGAACTGCACTGGCTTCCTCTGAGACAGAGAGTTTATTTATTTTATTTTTAGAGTTGGTGAATTCTGGCTTCAAATGGTAGCCAGTTTAGAGATTTAAGGTCAGGGGAGATGTGGGCCCTTCTTTTTAAGCCAGTGATGAGTCTCGCTGCCGCATTAGTAGATGCTCTTAGGGGAGCTCTAGTAGCTGTGGGGAGACCGCATAGCGAGACACGTCCGTAGTCCAGCCGAGAGAGACATAGAGCTTGAACCAGTTCTAGTTCAATCTCTTTGCCTTGTCTTTAAAGCCCTTATTAGGATGGGTCCTGCGCTAATGCCCAAAACAATGTGATCGGTATATCCCTACGCGAAGGCTCCTCTCCTCATCAGCGAGACTGATGAAGGCACCGAGGTTTAGGAAAGTCAGGTCATGGGGTAGATCCTTTGGGGTGACAGCGGCCAAACTGTAGAACGAGCTCCCGTGGGAGATCAGACAAATTAGGGAGCTCTTCCCTTTTAGAAGAAGTTTGAAAACCTGGCTGTTCCCCAAGACTTAGTTGTCTTGCCATGTATCCGACACATCTGTACTCGGAGTTGCTTAGCGCCAGGATCCCTGCAAGGTGACAGTGCGCTTTATAAGCTGAATAAATAAAAATAAATAATCAACAGTGTGTGCTGTTCGGGGGCATTCTCCATCTTGTGGAAAGAATGAGCGCACCTCAGTATTGTTCCATTAAATGTGACCACAGTGATTTGTACAGGTGATGTTGAAAAGCTTGAGTGGGAGAGACCCATGAAAGGTCATGGGAATTACATGGTTGTAAAATCTTGTTCGCAGGTTTTGTGCTGGAAAAGGAATGTTGAAAGCAGGTCTATGCATGTGAGATTGATTGATTGATTGATTGTGGGTTTCTAAAGTGCTAGAATCGACTCCTGAAGAAGTATCTCTGCGTTGTAGACCGCTGGGGAACCCGTCCTGGCTTTCCCTGTGAGATGGTCCCTACTGGGTATCTCCAAGGTGAAACCAGACATCCCCGGCGTATGTGGGGGGCCATTGTGGAGATGAGGCAAGCTAATGCCCAGAGTTGCCGAGCGTGATCCCTAGTTAGAGTAGGCACAGAGGCGTGAATTATCGAGTCCGCTGACCCTGGTCCAAGACCCTGCCGCGTCGGGAATTGAATCCTGGTCCCGGGCCGTCCTCTGCTCCCGGGTCTGCCTCCTCTAACCAGTGAGCCACACCACTCCAGGTGCAGGTGAATACATTTAAGAACAGGCCCTACCTTGTATGGAGGGCAGCAGAGGTGCAGGGTATATGGACAGAGCAGTTTGGCTTAAGTGATATTTTTAAGAGAGTGTTTGGGGTGCCTGACATAATCCAGGGGTGAAAGGGCGATAACAGGTTTGGCTTTGGCGCACCATCTGTGCTCTTGCTACGCTGATGCACCACAGCTGTCGACTAGTAGGCCGCCAGGCTAGAGTGCTATCTTGAGCTCTAAAGTTAGAGGTGAGACAACTAAACAAGAGAGCAGCCCAGCTCAATCTCCTAGTCCATCCGTGGAACTCCCTCCAAAGTGGATAATACTGACAAATATTTGAGAGAAGTAAAACCACAAAGTAAGTTATAATCATTAAACTGCTGCTCTACTGCATATTGTGGATGTAGTGGATGAAGCCAGGCACCTCTGCGAGCAGCAATATTTGATTTATGGCGCAACATCCTGATGTCCACCCTTCTATCTTGAGTCTTCCTGATCCATCTCACATCTCTTACTCAAAGAGCTGTTCTTGTTTTAACAAAACCTTGACCATATGCATCTACCTAAAGCTGTAACTAGTGTATGAGTGCTATGCGAGCGCCCTTTTTTTTTACTAACTTACTCATGAACACCTTTGCTGAAATAAGTAAGATGTAAGCAACTTTTATGTAAATTTCTGTGTATGGTTAAATATGCTTTCATAAGTTTGAAAAAGGGTAATCAAGATATATTTATACAATCAATTAAAAATTGTGTATGCACATTCCGTTATGTTTCCCTTTAAGTAATTTTAAATCTTTTTACTTCTGACAGAAAACAATCTTTGATTGTACGAAATGTTTCAAAATAAGGAAGATAACACTGTAAATCTGCAAAGACGAAGTCTGAAATATTGAGTTCCAGTATTCAGGAAAACATAAGTGCCGTCAGAGCCAGCCGAACCAAACATAAACTGAGACATCCTGAAAGAAGGGACTAGGGACACGAGAAATTCCGTGATTCCACGAGTCTCAGCTGTGCACCTCCATGCCTCAAAAGGAAGAAATAACCTCCAGAAAATTAAGACAACCCTGATAAACCTCATCTTGTGTAAACATGTCCAATAACAGCTTTGATCATGAGGTCGGTATGAGGTGGTTACAGCAGTGCTCTGCTTCCTAAAATAACCAGGCTACCAATCAGTGCTAGAGGTGTATTGCAAACTGTTTCAGAACAATCCACAGCAACCATTGAAAAGCGCAACGGAGTGGGTCAGACAACTGAAGGTTAAAAGAAATAGGGGTTCCGCTGTCTAAAATACACAGCACCGTCCCAGTGTGCACCGGCCAGAAGGACGATGGATCTTTACCCGCATGCGTGCAGAACCATTATCCAGTCTAAAGACACAATCGCCCACGAAGAAGCCTTACACACATTATGAGATTGGGAAGTAGTTGGTGCCCATTGCACTTTATTCTTTAATCGGAAAACAAACGTGCAAAATACGACTCATACAGGGAATGCAAGAATAACACAAGTGCTTTATCAGTCATGTTGGCCCTTCAGGAAGTACAGTCAAGGGATGTACACAAGTATGTACCAGACCCAGAGACACTAACCAAGAGAGAAGTCTCAGACACATGCAGTGAGAGCTTTAGTTTGTCATCAATATTGAAACCCCAGCAGCAAACACACACAGGGAAAACACAATTCAAATGCACTGAATGTGTAAAGAGCTTTATTCAGTTTTAAGGCCTAAAAAGACATCAACGAACACACACAGGGGAAAAACCACATAATTGCACTGAATGTATGAAGAGCTTTAGCCAGGTATCAGGACTCCAGACACATCAGCAAACACACACAGGGGAGAAACCATATAATTGCATTGAATGTGGGAAGAGCTTTATATATTTATCAGGACTAAAACGGCATCAGAGAACACACACAGGGGGAAAACCATTCCAGTGCATTGAATGTGAAAGTAGTTTTAGTGAATCTTCGACATTAAAGATTCATCAGCGAATACACACAGGGGAAACACCATTCAAGTGCAGTGAATGTTTGAAGAGCTTTAGTCGATTATCAGACCTAAAATACCATCTGAGAACACACACAGGAGAAAAACCATATAATTGCACTGAATGTGTGAAGAGGTTCAATCAAATATCACACCTAAAACAGCATCAGCGAACACACACTGGAGAAAAACCATTCCAGTGCAGTGAATGTGGAAGAAGTTTTAGTGATTCATCAACATTAAGAAAACATCTGCGAACACACACAGGGGAAAAACCATTTAAGTGCAGTGAATGTGGAACAAGTTTTAGTAAATCAGCAACATTAAGGATTCATCAGAGAACACACACAGGGGAAAAACCATTCAAGTGCAGTGAATGTGGAAGAAGTTTTAGTAATTCAGCAACATTAAGGATTCATCAGCGAATACACACAGGGGAAAAATCATTCAAGTGCAGTGAATGTGAAAGTAGTTTTAGTCGATCTTCAACATTAAGGATTCATCAGCGAAGACACACAGGGGAAAAACCTTTTAAGTGCAGTGAATGTGTGAAGAGCTTTTGTCAATCACCAAACTTAAAACAGCATCAGAAAACACACACCGGGGAAAATCAATACCAGTGCAGTGAATGTGAGAAGAGGTTTATTCGCATGTCAGACCTAAAACAGCATCAGAGAACACACACTGGGGAAAACCCATTCAAGTGCAATGGATGTGGGAAGAGCTTTATATATTTATCAAGACTAAAACGGCACCAGAAAACTCACACAAGGGGAAAATCAATCAAGTGCAGTGTATGTGAAAGTAGTTTTAGTGAATCTTCAACATTAAGGATTCATCAGCAAACACACACGGGAAAAAACATTCAAGTGCAGTGAATGTCTGAAGAGCTTTAGTCGATTACCAGACCTAAAGCACCATCAAAGAACACACACAGGGGAAAAACCATATAATTGCAGAGCATGTTTGAAGAGGTTTAGTCGATTATCACAACTAAAACAGCATCAGAGAACACACACTAGGGAAAAACCATATCGTTGCCATGAATCTAGAAGTCATTTTAGTGAATCATCAACATTAAGAAAATATCAGCGAATACACACTGTAAAAACCATTCAAGTGCAAGGAATGTGACAATGGATATATATATATATATCAGGTCCAAAACGGCATCAGAAACCACGCACAGGAATCATTCAAGTGCAGTGAATGTTGAAGTAGGTTTTATGAATATTCAATATTAAGTACTGATCAGCGAACACACATGGGAAAAGCCATGTCATTGCAGTAAATGTGTGAAGATCTTTTGTCAACTTTCAAAGCTACAAAGACGTCAGCCTCTCTTCAGAAGAGTGCAGGATCAATAATGATGGTCGCAGAGCTCCAGCTGTGTGATAGCCAGGCCGAGCACACTTCAGAAGAGTACAGGATCAATTATGAAGGTCTAAGAGCTGCAGCTGTGTGATAGCCAGGCCGAGCACACTTCAGAAGAATGCAGGATCAATAATGAAGGTCACGGAGCTGCAGCTGTGTGATAGCCAGGCCGAGTACTTCACTTCAGAAGAATGCAGGATCGAAAAAAAAAATAGATAAAAAGTTTATTGTTTAGTTAATTAAAACCATAACAATTTAAGGCTAATAACAAATGCGATAAAGACCAATATTATAGCAAAATACATTAAAAAAGAATTAAACATACAATCTCTTCTTCTCTTCATGATGTTTCTAAAAATCATTGTTAATAAAAGTTCTGTGCAGAGTGGTAGTCCATTTTTTGTTCCTCGTTGCCGTATTTAGCACAGCTTTTTAAATGTTGTGAGAAATTTAATCAGTCTACCGTTCAATGGTGGATCTGAGGGATTTAGGCACGCCATTATTGCAGATCTTCAGGATCTAATGCCTCTGTCATTAAAGCTTGATTTTAGGATCCTGACTCGTTCTTTATACAGATTCTTGCATATGCAAATTAAATGGATAAAATCTTCTTTGTGAAAGTTGCACAGCCGACATGATTTAGAGCCTGTATGCACCCAAGCTGGCTGGTCAGCCAAGGATGGTAGTGACCCAAAGCGTAATGCCAGAAGTTGTTTTTTTACATTAATTGAAAATGTTTTGCTCAGATATTCCGCTGGTGCAAGGGACTTATAGTTATTTATCACCATCCAAGCGTGCAACCGTGATCTAAAAATATTTTTATCCAATGTTGACGAATGGATTTTTGAAACTTTGTTTATAGCTTGTTTGAAAGATTGGTACAGCAGATTTTTATTCCATAATTCCGTTGTACCTGTAGTTAAAAGGGATGTGCATAGGTACTGACTAAAAAGGGAGGTTTTGACCACAGGGCTTCATTTATTTCTGATGTAGCTACATTTTGCTTATCTGCCTAGGTCTTTATTTATTAGGCCGAATTCAAGGCAAACCTGGGCTGGAGAGGCAGATCTTTGAATTTGGAATACTTTTTTATAGATGGAAACTATTAGTTTATTTAAGACCTCTCCATCTTCGCCATGAATGAATGAATGAATACCCTCTTGTATAGCGCATGGCTACTCTCGAGCATCCCAGCGCTCTAAGACCAGAGGACATAGAAAGACACTATTAGAACAAGAGTGTCTTTAATCGCATCCTGAAAGCAAGATGGTTAGACTCATGCCTGATGTTGTCTGGGAGTTTGTTCCGTTCTTTGGCTGCGTGAACAGAAAGCCGACGGCCACCCATCCGAGCCAGCTTCACCCTGGGGGCTACCAGCAAGTTCCGCTGGTTGGATCTTAGAGATCTCACTGATTGATGGCGACGAAAGAGGGGATCAAGAATGGACGGGCCAGCATTATGGATGGACTTATGCGCCAAGCACAGGGTTTTAAATATAATCCTTCCCTGGATGGGTAGCCAATGGAGAGATTGAAGTGCGGCTTAGCTGAGCATCTTTTGGGGACTTTCATGAGCAGCCGAGCTGCACAATTCTGTACAGATTGCAGAATTTTTATGGTGCCGACTGGGGCCCCCATATAGACGGCATTTGCATAATCCAGCCGCGACAAGATCAGCGACTGGACCAGCATTCGTCTAGCTTCAGATGGCAGGAGATCTAAAACTTTTTTTAAGACTCTCAGCAGTCCATAGCAGGTCGCGGCCACCTTCTTAGCCTGGTAATGAAATCCTAGCGAGGAGTCTAACCAGATCCCTAGGCTTTTTATTTGGGTCTTAGGTACCGGAGGGGGTCCTAGGGAGTACGGCCACCAAGGGTCCAGGTTAATTGGGGCTTGAGGTGCCGGGTTTTTAGAGACCCGGTGGTGCCAGGGGACCACACCCGAAGACCTCTGGGTTCTCCCTGTTCTGGACTACAGAAACACAGAGTCTTCTAGTTGAAGTCAGAGATCGAGGTTTATTGGTTGCAACCAAGTAACATGTGTCCTAGAATTACAACAGCACGGGCTGTAAGTTCTCAGGAGACTGTTCGTTTTTACAGAACCAGCCTTCTCCTTATATACAGAAATAACAGCTGCGGGCAAGAATTCTTGAGTTTATGATATGGTTATACACATATTTCTACAATAATACAAAGAGCGAAGTCATGCTGGTCAGCACATATTTTAGATGTCCAGATCGTGATGGATTACCCAGCCAGGCCCAGAATTCCCATCAGATATCGATGAAACACCAATAAGGTCGGGCACCCTCCCGCCGTAAAACTGGTCATAAACAAGAATCATGGACAGGTGTATGTGTATGGAAAACATGGTCTGTATGTAGTGAATGGTTTATGGCATGTTGTGCCTTGATGATATCTTACTCGGCCACTGGGGGAGGAGCTGCCCAAACAGGTTTGGCTGGAGGCAGTGGAGTCAGCTCGGCCAGGTCATGGGGAAGTCAGCTACGGTGGACGTGTCCTTTCAGACCAAACTCGGCCTTAATCAATTGACTATATGAGGGCAAGTCATAAGATGGATGCCGTTTACAAAATGGAGTCTGAGGGTTCGGAACGGAAACCACGATTTAAGGGTGTTAGCATCACTCAATCATGACGCAAATGCATAGGGATAATGTCCTAATCATTACCGGTCCGTCGATACCAAATTCGTCATGGTACGACGATATTTTATGATACGAGTGTTGGACCTCGATACCGGTGGAACAGCAGGGTCC
Organism: Lissotriton vulgaris; assembly: GCF_964263255.1. Lineage (NCBI taxonomy): Eukaryota > Metazoa > Chordata > Amphibia > Caudata > Salamandridae > Lissotriton > Lissotriton vulgaris. The sequence goes on along the minus strand of NW_028241939.1, from coordinate 256,314 downwards.
GGAATTTCAGTACCACAGACCCTCCTTTTGCCCTCATATTAGGCAATAACTCATGCTAATATGAGTCCAAATCTGTATTGATGAATTCATGGAGATGCTGCTGTAGCATCATTCTGTTGCTCAATTCGTCCCTTGATACAGGCTTCCTTACACATGAAGTAGCACAGAGGCCACATATTGCAGGAGCGCACTGTACAAACAGACAGAACATAAACAGAAGGGCTAGGATCATCCCAATGAAGATCAGAGTTTTCCATCCCCAGGCAGAGATCAGTTCCCACAGCCACCCTAGCAGGGACCAATCCCCTTTCTCCACGTGAAGGGAATCAGAGATTTTGTGTAATTTGGAGATGGCCTGGTACACTGTCGGAGCATTGTCAGGGATGAAAATGCAGCAACTAGATTGGATCACTCTACATACACCACCACGGTCTGCAAGTATGACATCTAGGGCAACCCTGTTCTGAAGGGTCATGAGTCGATCCGACTGAAGCTCAGCTGTCAAGTTGCTAAGGGCACTGGCCGTTTCAGTCACGGCAGACTCAACTATCCTCATCAATTGTCGAATGTTCCTGCTGTTCACCATAGGCCCCCAAAATGGCAGAAAACCCTTTGCGAAGTCTGCAAATTCCTGACCCGCAGTATCGTCTTGACTCACGACACCTCTAACTGTCCTTGTCCGATGGTAATCTGCCCCGGCCGTGTAGGTGGGTGGCAGCAGAAATGAGATGAAGCATGTGCCCGAGAAGTCAGGGGGCAACCATGTATAGGCTTTGTCATGGCAGACGAAATAGGTGCCTTTAGCCGCCAAGAATGGAGGGGAAGTTCGGGAAGCAAACACATATGTTTCCGTGCATACGCTCTTCCCCAACTGTGCTTTGGGATCCCTGCAAATACCTTGCAGACATAAGTGACCTCGGTGGGGCACTATCCAGACTGGGGAGGATTTCTTTGTTTTCTGGCTTTTATTCAGAGAGATCCCATATTTAGTTATATTCCAACGACTGTAGGGAGTGAGTTCATCTTTAGGAATCGTTTGAGACGTGTCAACATCCCTACTCATATTTCTTATTCCTGCCACTAGTGCCTTGTTGCTGGAATCGCTCTCTGTGGAACGGGCGGGTATGGTTCTAGGGCGAACAGGAACATGGTCTGGAAAGCCCACAGAGAACCATAATAACTGAATTGCAGGATGAAGTATGGGATGCCCTTATCTGTTGTGTGCGGCATGAGTCCACATATCCAACAATTCGATGTGTTCATTATAGACTGGTGCTGGTGTAGGAGCTGGACAAAGGAGTTATTTACAAACTCTAGTCTTCTGGCAGACTCGTGTTCAGGAAGAGGGTGAAAGGAGTGTAAAGAAACAGTTGGAGGAGGTGTGGGCTGAGTGTTGTTTACAAAGGTGACTTGAAACGTGGATAAGGTATAACCAATCAAGAACATCGTTATGCTACATATCATCAAAATACATATTATCAAGAATCTCTTTCTTGCCATCACAGTGCACATTTTCTTGTTAAAGTTCATGTGTCTAGCAGGTCTCTCTACCCTCGGAAACTCCATCCTCTGGTTGCTGCCCGCGGTGTGAGGTTGCTTCTGCCAGGGAGTGCGCTCTGTTCAGTCAGGGGTAATTCCCTCCGACTGACCAGAACCGTTGACCTAAATGCCCCCAGCTGTACTCCCCAGACTTCAACCGCGGCCCTAGCAGCAGAACCGGATGGCGGTTCGAAAATCAAAAATGAGCTAGTTCCCTGGGCGAGAGAGCTGTAAAATCAAAAATAGTTCATGGAAAAAAGGGAAAATCGCACTAATTTGATTATGTCAGTTCCTTGGTCTTGACCACAGATTATATCGTTCTTTCCCGGGTACGGTGTGATCTTCAAACAATGTTTCAGGTTCTGTAGTGTCCAACTGCATTGACGGTGGCACAGATCCTTGCAAAATACAATCGCTCTCTTTGTCGGTACCAGTTCCTTTTAATCGTGCATCGCTGAAGGGGACAAAGCAAGGTATGAACTCTGTCTCGGAGTCAGCGACTCCTTGCTGGACCCACCGGTCATATGGAAGGGCCAGCGGGACCCTTTTGCAATGGGCGCCGTGCACCCAGTGTTTTTTTTCCGTGGACACGTACTGCAGAGCGGGTAGATAGCAGGACCTGGAAAGGTCCGGTCCAGCGAGGCTCCTCGTTCTTTGTTCGCCTGAAGTTCCGAACTAGGACCCAGGAGCCAGGTTCGATGGCGTGGCCTGGATCGTCAGATGCCGGTGGAGAGGAGCTGTGGACCTGTTGATGTAAAGCATGCAGTTTAGTTGTCAATTCGTGCAAATAGTCAAACAGTGCGGGGTACTCTATTTCACTCAATCTCTTGGGTCTGGGCACACCCCAGATGTTAGCTGGGCGGCCGAACACAATTTCATGTGGGCTAAGTCCTAATCAGGAATGGACAATCATTCTGGTAGACAGGAGTGCTAAAGGCAGGGCGTCTGGCCACTTGAGACCTGTGCTGGCTTGGATCTTGGCCAATTTCAATTTTAACGTGCCATTATAGCACTCTACCAATCCTGCCGATTGGGGGTGGTTTGCAGCGTGGAATTTCTGGTGGATGCCTAGACACTCACACACTCTCTTCATCACTCGTCCCACGAATTCACTTCCATTATCACTCCAGACAATCCTAGGTATGCCAAATCTAGGGAAGAATTCTTTGACAAGGGCTTCGGCAGTTGACAATGCAGTGTTGTCCTTAAGGGGGTACGCTTCTACCCACCTGGAGAAGGCGCAAACGACAACAAGCACATATTTCAGGTTATTGCACCTCTCCATGTGAATTAAATCGAGCTGCAAGACCTCAAACGGGTACGTTGGAGGCGCAAAATGACCAGCTGGGGCTGGGGTTCCCCTACCGGGATTGTGCTTCAAACACACCATACAGTTTCTGACCAGATTCTCTGCACATTTTGGGATACCACTATTCTGCCATACTGGGGCCAACAGCTTACATATTCCTTTCACACTGATGTGCGCCATTCCATGGGCCATCGTCACCACTGCGAGCACATAGGCGTTAGGTAACATCCATCGCTGATGTTCTGACAGTTCGACCCAACAACCATTCGCATCTAATCTACCCTTGCTTTCTCTCCATTCATTCACCTCTTTCTCAGTGGCATCAGCTTGTATAGATTTCACGCTTTTGATGGTGTCCTCACACATACCCACATCAGGGGTCCATCTCGCAGGACCTACAACATACATCCGACTCATTGTGTTCCTTGCAGTCTCTTTCGCGACCTCGTCGGCAAATGCATTCCCTCGACCAACATCATCTTGAATCTTTCTATGTGCACTGCATTTCACAATTGCAACTTGTAGGGGTAAGGTCAGTGACTCGAGAAGGTCGTGTACTAGCTGGCCGTGTTGAATTTTTGCACCATGTGACGTCAGAAACCCACGTTCACGCCACAATCTTCTAAAACTATGGGCTACGCCAAAGGTATATTGGCTATCCGTATACACATTCACTCGTTTTCCTTTCGCCAACACACACGCTCTTGTGAGTGCGACTAACTCTGCTGCTTGCGCGGAATTGTGGGGGATGCGAGCTGTCTCTACAATCGTGTGCAATGTTGTCACGGCATATGCTGCAGTCGTATCACCATTTGGAAACTTGAAACATGAACCATCAACCCATAACGCATCATTACATTCAGGGAGGGGAGTGTCCTGCAAGTCTACTCTCCCTTTTGTCTTTTCCTCTGTCCTAAAGCAGCAATCATGTTTTTCAACCTCATCTGTCTCTGCTGGAATGGGTAATAACGTAGCAGGGTTGAGTGTATCACACCTCTTTATGTGAATGTGACTCGCTAACAGGGTCAATTCATAGCTGGATAGTCGAGCACTAGTTAGATGTTGTGTTTTCGTCCTGTTTAGTAGGATATCTACTGCATGTGGGACCATAACGATCAGAGTATTATTCATGACTAACCCAGCAGACTGTCGAATACAGACAGCTGCTGCAGCAGTGGCCCTCAAGCAACTTGGTAATGCCTTAGCTACAGGATTTAGAGTCGCAGGGAAATACGCACTTGGGCGTTGTTTGTCCCCAAAGTGTTGCGTCAAGACTGATAATGCGCAACCTTCCTTCTCATGGACATATAATGTAAAAGGCTTGCTGTAGTCGGGGTTGCCCAACACACGAGCCGAACATAACGCCTCACGCAACTCATGGAAACTCGTCTGACAATCTTCAGACCAAGGCAAAGGATTGGGCGTGTCTTTACGCATTAATGCCAGCAAAGGTTTGGCCAATAGTGAGAAGTTCGGTATCCATTGTCTACAGTACGATGTAATGCCCAAGAAGGCACGCACTTCTCTTTGTGTCCTTGGGACACTCAGTTCTGCAATTGCCTGTATTCTTTCTAGGGTCAGTCTCCTTCGATAAGATGTGACCTAAGTAGGTTACTTCTTGTCGACAAAATTGTAATTTGGAAAGCGAGACTTTGTGCTTCATGTCACATAAATGATGTAACACTGACAATGTCGCTTGTTTGCAAACTTCTTCGGTGTCTGCAGCGATCAGCAGATCGTCTACATACTGAATTAAAGTTGCACCATCCTGCAGAACAATCGTGTCTAGTTGTGTTTTCAGAGCCTGACTGAATATTGATGGACTTTCACAGTAGCCCTGAGGAGCGCGTTTAAAGCGGAAGCTTCGTCCTCCTAAATTGAAGCCAAAGATATCTCTGCTCTCCTCGGCAATCGAGATGCTGAAGAAAGCGTTCTTCAGGTCAATCACTGAAAACCAATTGGCTGAAGCTGGAACCATTGTCAATAAGGCAGTAATGTCGGGGACGACTGGAAACTGTGGTACAACGATCTTATTCACTTCCCTGAGATCAATCACAAATCAGTACACAGGGGGCTGTGAAGGATCGGTACGCTTTAATACAGGCAAAACAGGACTGTTACAAATGTTGCCTGTTGTCTCTTCGATGACATCTTTTTCGATCAGATCGTAAACGATCGCTAACAAAGCCTTTTCACATTCGTTTGATATTCTATATTGGGGAATGCGTGGTAACCTAACATTAGCTTTCAATGTTATGACATATGGCGCTATTTCCAAATGACCTACATCATTAGAACCATTCGCCCAAAGTACATCCGAAAGAGATGACAATTCTGTAGGAATATTCTCCTTTGACAAATACATTGGGGAAATCACTTTCTTACCTAGGGTAAGTTGTACTCCCGAAGGGGAGCAGTACAAAGTTGCATATAATCTCTTTAACAAATCCAAACCTAACAAGTTTTCGCCACAACCTGTTGTAAGAATGAGGGGTGCTTCTAATTCGCATGGGCCAACAGAAAGGGGCATGGGACTGGAAATCGGGTTTCTAACAGGGGCGCCAGAAAAACCTACTGAAACATTCATTTCGCCAGACAAAGGTGCGCCAGGAAGTTTTGAGTGCATAATAGAACTTTTTGTAGCACCAGTATCCAGCAGAAATGGCTCCGACACTCCTGATGTGGTCCCCTCGACATAAGGTCCATTCTGATCTACTGGAACTGAAACAACTCCCTCTCTTTGTCCATGGCTGTCCTAGCAATTGTTACCCTCATTCTCGTTTTCCGCGTAATAGTCATCTGCATAGTACTGAGCCGACCTGGAAGACGCATTATTCTGTTGGTCAAAGCTATTCATGGAATTTTGAGGCGGAAAAGAAGTGGTATTCTGGGGGAAATTTCCACGGCCCCTACCTCTAGGAGCCTGTTGAACACCTCTACCTCTTGTACCGGAAACACAGTTTAAGCGTCGCGCAAGAGCTGGACAATTACTTTTGAAATGACCCTCTTCTTTGCAATAGGCACATTGATTCGGGCCATACGGAGAACGCTGATGGGAAAACTCGTTTCCTTGCGCGTTTCTCGAATACTGCTGCGGTTGTTGATAATTGGGCTGACTAGCCGTGCGAGGCGGATAGGCTTTCTGGAGAAGAGCTTTAGTTTTTAACTCTTTAGTCTTTTTGTCTGCCTTATCTAGTTCGTCTTTGCGCCTATTTTCATAGTACTGGGCTGTGGCTAAAATCTGCGCTGACGTGGAAACAGCCCAAGTACTCTCTGAATCTTTCAATTTATTGCACAGTTCAGGAAGCAGATTATGTACAAATTTGTCTACAAACAATCTTTGGCCACCCTCGGTAGCAATATCCTGACCACTATGATCGGTGAAAGTCTCCTCAAACCTCGTGAAAAAGTCAGACACATTCTCATCTTTCTTCTGCTTGCATGCAGACAGCTTGTCCCAATTTACGCGCAATTCAGGCATTAATGTTTTCATGTACGCGATAATCCTACCGGGAAGTTCTGCTATTAAAGGCTCGGGTTTAGAACCACCGACTTGTCTAGCACCGGTAGCAGTAATATTAGCCCATGAGTCACCTAGTTCTTGATCATGATCTGTATGACGAATTTTACTCCATAAAGGATGCGGAACAACATTCCCAAACAACATGTCTACATCCGCTAAATTCATTATACATGAGCTGGAAGACTGTGATAACTCCTTGTAATACCAAGTTGGGTTTTTACGTGGATCAGGTAGTGTCTGTTTGAGTGCTAGAACTTCAGATCTTTTCCAGGGGACATGTACCCACACACGCTGGAAATGCGGCAGAATTGGTGGATTTACATTCGCATCACCTTCCCTCCATACTGGAGGAACCTCTCTCATGGGGTACTGTCGCGCCTTTTTCCTACCTGACACATCATCTTCATACAATGATATAGAGACATTTCCCTTACTCCTATAGGATAACAATAAATCTATTGCTTTTTCAACATCGGCACCTACAATCATACCTTCATAGAACTTAAAACGCATGCAGAATAATTCCTGCATTTTGCGCTTGGGATCGTTTGTCTGCAAATCTTCACAAAGATATACGCACATCTCTTCAAATACGTATCTCTGAGTGGGCACATCCCACTGACGGAAAACTTCCATAACGGACTGAACATCATATTTAGCAGTGTCAGTAACCCATTTGCGTGCTAACTCATTTAGCACTTCTCTTTCCTCATAATCGGGCAGTTGACTACGCAACTGTCTACGTCCCGTTTAAGGGGTCGTTTTAGGCGACCCAAAGAAGGGTGAGAATAGACCAGTGACAGTACTTGCCACTCTCTGTCTGACAGAAGGAGAAGCTTGCGGCGAGGCGATGCGCCAGAAAAGACAGGCTGATGTAAAGAGGAAGTCGAAGCAACAGCAGAGAAAGTTGAGGCAATAGCAGACGTAGTATCATAGTGAACAGTTGGAGCAGTGGGCAAAGTTGTAGAAGTAGATGGAGTATGTAGCAAAGGCGGCGGCCCTTGAGAAGGCTGTGCCGGAGAAGTAGGAACCAGCTGAAGAGGAGCTGGGGCTTGTGAAAGAGCTGCATTTCGTGCACTGGGGCATGGTATAACGAAGCACTTTGGGGGTGCAGTAGCGTCTAACGCATATGTGGGTGGTGAGCTTAATAAGTGGGACATTAACGGATCTTTCTCCGATGTTCCCTTTGAGCCTTGTCCCTCATGTGGTAACATCGGGTAGCATTTATCTACTGCTAGTTTCTTGCTCCTAAGCATTCGTTCACTTTCTTGCTCTTCCTCATTATCCCTGTATGCAACGGCGGCTTGCACCATTGACATACCTCTTTTATTTTTCTTTGCTAATTTTATTTCTTTCTGTTTGGCTTCTTTGCGCCATAAGCGAAAAGAGTCAAACATCGCCGGCCGGGCTTTCTTCTTGAACAATTTGACCTCGAGGTTGTCTAATACTTCTGAGTCAAAACAACCATATTGGGGCCATTTTAAAACACCATCCTTGCGGGTGTATTTTATCCACATTTCATTATACGTGATAGGACCTACTCCGTGCTTTATATATAACTCATATGTTGGAGTTCCAATCGGAGGAACCGGACACGAATCCTCTAATCGGGAGTCCCTACTACAACCAAGACAAAACAAGTTTCCAAGTCTGCTAAGACCAGGCATCTTCGCTCACTAGTCTAGCTTCAAACTTCAAGGGATTACCTAATTATGATATTGTCGTGAATACACGAATCCCTCTGTTTTGGTGCTTGCAAGAACCAATACAAACCGTATCTCTGGGATACAAAACTAAGAACCAAACTAAGGACTGGGAGACGCTCCACTTATACTTAACTGAATATTGAAGATCGGTGACGTCACTAGAAGTCTCGTTTATCGTTTCGCTCTACCAAGGATCACTGGGTCCAAAACAGGGCGATAGTCAGGGCAGCAGTCCTTCGTAGCCGTCGGGACGCGGGGAACCTCGCAGCAAAGACCTTCGGAACCACGTCGACATGCAGGGGTCGCTGAAGTGGCTGGCCTTCCTCCGGAATTTTCACACGAAGCTCCTCACGAACATCTGGCTTGGACCGTCACCGCTTAATATCGCCTCGAGTTGGGCGCCAACTGAGGTGCCGGGTTTTTAGAGACCCGGTGGTGCCAGGGGACCACACCCGAAGACCTCTGGGTTCTCCCTGTTCTGGACTACAGAAACACAGAGTCTTCTAGTTGAAGTCAGAGATCGAGGTTTATTGGTTGCAACCAAGTAACATGTGTCCTAGAATTACAACAGCACGGGCTGTAAGTTCTCAGGAGACTGTTCGTTTTTACAGAACCAGCCTTCTCCTTATATACAGAAATAACAGCTGCGGGCAAGAATTCTTGAGTTTATGATATGGTTATGCACATATTTCTACAATAATACAAAGAGCGAAGTCATGCTGGTCAGCACATATTTTAGATGTCCAGATCGTGATGGATTACCCAGCCATGCCCAGAATTCCCATCAGATATCGATGAAACACCAATAAGGTCAGGCACCCTCCCGTCGTAAAACTGGTCATAAACAAGAATCATGGACAGGTGTATGTGTATGGAAAACATGGTCTGTATGTAGTGAATGGTTTATGGCATGTTGTGCCTTGATGATATCTTACTCGGCCACTGGGCGAGGAGCTGCCCAAACAGGTTTGGCTGGAGGTAGTGGAGTCAGCTCGGCCAGGTCATGGGGAAGTCAGCTACGGTGGACGTGTCCTTTCAGATCAAACTCGGCCTTAATCAATTGACTATATGAGGGCAAGTCATAAGATGGATGCCGTTTACAAAATGGAGTCTGAGGGTTCAGAACGGAAACCACGATTTAAGGGTGTTAGCATCACTCAATCATGACGCAAATGCATAGGGATAATGTCCTAATCATTACCGGTCCGTCGATACCAAATTCGTCATGGTACGACGATATTTTGTGATACGAGTGTTGGACCTCGATACCGGTGGAACAGCAGGGTCCGGAATTTCAGTACTACAGGCTTTGTAGCCCAGAAGCATAATGTCCGTTTTGGCCCCATTTAACTTTAAAAAGGAGGAGGTCATCCATTCCAGGACTTTGGTGAGACACGGGGTCAGATTATTGATCCCCTGATCTAAAGCATCGTCCCTCACCAAAGACACAACCATGGAAGGCAACACTAGCATATGTTAGTGTTGGCAGGATTTTTGCCTTCATTACAGCTAGCAGGGGTTTATATGAAGGGCCCTTCAAATTTTTAGCCAGTAAGCTCAAAGCAAATATGAGCGCGCTTGTTCTCTGAGACCTGTACCTTTTTTTGCTCCGTGAGGTTTCTTGAATTATCAATATAGAGACCTAGGTACTTGTACTTATTTACCTCCTCAAGTTTGTTACCGTTAAGCCAGATTGTCTGTTTACTTTTCTGTGTGGCCCCAATCACCATTGTTTTAGTCTTGGATATGTTTACTTCAAGATTATTTTCTGAAGTATAGACTGACATTTCATTAAGACTTCTTTGGAGACCGATCTTTGTTTGGCTCATTAGCACCACATCGTCGGCGTATGCAAGGTGAGAAAGTCTCAATCTACCAAGTTTCAAGGGATGGGAGTTAATACAATCCAGCCTTTGAGCTAGGTCGTATAGAAACAAATTACAAAGGTGAGGGGCCAGAACACACCCTTCTTTGAGGCCCCTGGTGGTTGTCAGCTTCCGTGATAGTCTGGACCCATCACCTATCTTGATCCTTAGCCAGGTGTTTGAATAAAATAGCAATAAGCCTTTTAATAGCTTTTCAGGGCTGTCCCAAGCTCGCAGCTTTTTCCACAGGAGGTGGCGATCAACGCTATCAAAAGCTGCTTTTAGGTCTATAAAGGAGAGGTAAAGATGTAGCTTCCTCTGCTTATACTTGTTTGCAATTAATGATAGACCTAAAATATTCGTCGTCGTCCCTAAACCTTGTTTGAAGCCTGTCTGGTTGGCCGGGATGAGGTTAAGGTTATCAGACCATACCTTGAGCTCTTCTAGCACCAAGGTGGCATAGTATTTGGCCTCTACATCCAGCAGAGCTATCAACCTGTAGTGAGCTGGATTTGCTCTTTCTCCTCCTTTGAATATAGGGGTCAGAATCGAACCTTGCCAATTTACTGGTATGTTGTTTAGGTGCTCTATGTCTTGATATAGGTTAGTAAGGTAATTACCCCAAAACGAGATATCATGTTTAAAGATTGCTTGGGGAATTCCGTTGGGGCCTGGCGCACCGTCATTTCTGCCTTTCTTGATTATACGTCTAACCCCTTCATTTGAAGGTGGCGAGTAACTTATTGCCGCTATCAGAGAGGCATTTTCCTCTGTTGGAATGGTATCAACGTCTAGTAGCTCTTTTTTATGAGGAGTTATCACGTCTTCATGGCTAATCGTTTCAGTGGCCTCTTCGAATTTGCCTTTTCCAGCAGCGAGGTGGTGAGTGTTTCCCACGGATGTATCTTAGGTAGATGTTTCAGTAAACCTTGTGGATAAAAATTCCACCCACTCTGATTCTTGTATGTTGGACGATAATGCGTTCACTGGTCTATGCAGTTTATTTATGATTAACCAGAACTGTTTTGAGTTGGATTTCTTGGAGCTACAGAGAAGTTCGGCCCAGAATGTATCATTGCTCTTTCTTTTATTTTCCCAGAGCTCTCTTTTATAGCGTTTCATTAGCTCCCCTACACTGTCCCAGGCCACTGCGTCAGGGACTGTTCTTTTTAGCCTCCTTATATATTTTCTGAGTTTACATTTCAAGGCTCGCAGCCCTGCCGTTAATGTTCGTCCTGAGTCATTTTTATGGCCGTGATTGTTTGTCTGTTTTTGTGCAGATGACATTAAAGAAGTACAGTCTTCTGTGAGGTTTTCCCATGCTTGAATTTTATTCTGGGCCCCAGCTATGCTTACTGTTAGCTTCTTTTTGATTTTTAACTGCAGCATTTCAATTGTGTCATTTGACCATTTTAGTTGTTTTAAGTCATTTAAGTTAACCGTGTGTATGTAGCCTTCAACTGTTGCGTTTACCTGATGTTTAATGAGTTTTAACCTAAAATGGATCCGCTGATATGAATGATCGCTCCTGGTTGTGAATTCTATTGAGAAGTGGGAAAGGAATGGCATCAGCGATACTGAAATGGCTGTGTAGTCCAATCTTGATCGTGTCTTTCCCCCTTGGTAAGTATGATTAGGGGGGAAATCGTCCTGAGTTCTACCATTTATTACTCTTAGCCCTAGAAACTCTAGGGCATTTACCAACCCCTGACCGACGTGATCCGTTTTTTGCCTCGTTGGCTGATATTGATGTGGGATGTTCCAAAATATGTTATCCGATGTTAGAGATTCATCCTCCGGGGTGTGAATTACGTTTGAATTAAAATCCACATGTGAGTATCAAGTCCCATAAGGGAAAGGTACTCCTGATTTTTGTGATGGTTGCAATTAGTTGTTTGTTATGGGCCAATTTTTTTCTGGCCGTTGGATGCGCATATGTGTTTATGAGGAGGATGGTTTTTGTTCTGCTGGCTGACCCAGTTGATAATTTGATCAGTTGGATGTTAGGTCCTACAGAGGCCATCTGTTCGCTTTCAATTTTTAGCTCTGTGGATATGTAGACTGCCAGGCCCCCTCTTGGGCGACCAAAGGTTTTGGTTTTGCTGGCTGGAACTGTGTAATGGATGTAGTTTGTCAAAGGGAGAACTTCTAGTGCCCAAGTATCCTGTAGAGCTATTATGTCATAGTTTACCCATTTTTCTTGATGGGACCCGTTCTCCAGCCATTTTTTTGCCCCTGCGATGTTCCATGAGAGCATTTGTATGTTGTTCAAATCTTGGGTTGCTAGTTTCTTTTTCGTAGGTCAATGGCATGAGGTCGAATTTTGCGCTCCTGGCAGCCAGCCACAATTGTCCTTGGCCACATCCAATCCGTGTACTTGGTCGTTCTGCAGCTCCCTTTTCAATGTTGTCGAAAGGCTGCTACCAATTGCACCTTTAATGAATGTTTGATTATTCAGCGTGATGTCTTTACGCTTTTGACCGTTACCATTGCAGGGATTAAACATTTTATTTAAAGGGCCAGGATAGCGTGGTGTTGCAGGCTTTAACAGTTTAATTCCCCAAGCTTCAAATTGAGCCTTAGCATTCATGATATGCTGGGCGTCTTCTTCGGTCAGCCAAGTTGTCAATGTTTGCTCCTTATTTTTTAGGTGATCCATTCCTATAAATTCTACTGCCAGTAAATTCGCTGAGTTCAAATATTTTAACACTGGGATATTTGCTGTTAGTTTCAATATATTCCCCCTGTTCAATATATCATGATGCCCTTTTGAGTCGTATTCCGGGATTAGCAATAATTGCCGTTTGGTTGGATCGTTACAATGACCTGACTGAAGCATTGGTTCTTCAGACTTATTTTCCACTATGATTTGCTTTATGTCGTCTTTTATTTAAATTTTTATATTTACATGTTGGATCTTGTCTCCCACCGCGGGACGTAAGACCTGGAGATCGTCCACCCAGCATCCAGAACTATGGGCAGTTTCTGCTTCCTGTTCCATTTTCCTTCGTGCTAACTCTCCTTCCTGTATCAGTTGGGAATTCCTTCGCTTTTCCGCCATTGCATAGGTTTCTACAGGGCCAAACATATACGGTATGATGTGTATATTTTCTATGTTTCGTAATCCAGAGTCAATAAGTATCAAACCGGTAGTCACCTGAAATGTTGATCTCGATGCATCAACACTGCGGCGTTCCGCCGTTTCAAAAAGCCGCCGTCTCAGCCAGGGTAGCTTCGCCCTGAAGAAGTTCTGTTTTCAGAACGAAACGCGTTGGCTGGCTTTTTCCTAAAATAGATCATTAAATGAGCATTGAAAATTTATATCAAGACTCAGCGTCTGTGTGTGAAGACACTAAGAGAGTTGTCTAGTTTCTTCGATTTGGATGGGATTGACTTACAAATGGTGCTTTTCCATATTGGACAAAAAATTGACTTTTTACCCCAGGTTTGGGTGATGCTCTTAGGACAGGGAGCATTTGGAAGTAGCACGCTAGAATTTGAAGACTAACTTGTGTGGTGAACTTAGGATTGGTGCTTTCCTTTTCTTTTTCTTGACAGGTCCACTGTCCAAAGTGTTGTTGTATAAGCAATTTTGAGGTGTTAAACTGCTGGTCGTATGACCTAGTTACTCTTGGATTCTCCTGTCTTCTTTGATGATATCAGTGCATTGCCCGCTTTTGTTCTGTGGGTCTTTGAAGACCTTGAGCTTCCTTGTTTGTTGATTTCTGGTTAAATTCCCTGCTTGGGTGGCCTTTTTCTTTGGCCCATGTTTGTTATCTCCTTTTCTTTCCACTTGATTATCCTTGTCTGCCAGTTCTAGGTTCGTGGTATTGGCCGACAGGTCGTCTGTTGAAATGATGGAGACTGAAGTTATGTTGCCCGTCTTTGGTAGACTGAACATTGGATAGGTCTTTGTTGTTAACTGATCTGTTGGCAGGGACGTTTTGTTACGTGCTTTCCTGTTGCGTTTCTTTTGTTTGCGTGATAGTTTTTGATCTTTATTGCTTGTTCTCTCCTTATTGCCTGTTTCCTCCTCTTTATGAGATTCGGGGCTTAAGTGAACTTGGGTGTTTACTATTTTAATTTTTGTTGGTTCTTCTTTTTTTTTTTTTCTTCCCTCCCAAAGTAGATTTATTAATTAATATTATTTGTTCAAGGAGTGTTGGCAAAAGGCTTAGTTTGTCAATTATTGGGCTACATGCACACTGGGCAGAGTATTTTGCCTGGACTCTTGAAATCAGATTATTCATGTTATCCAGTTTGGTATTGATCCCTGCAATTTGTATCACTATAATATTCATAAGATCTATTTGAATATCCATTTTATCGCTTTGCATGTTAAACGCTGATATTGTTGTCTGTAATGTATTCAATAGTGATTTAGATATCTCTGAGAAAGCACTTTGATTGATAGCTGTCTCTCCTTGATGGTACTGCGGTTTTAATTCTTGGTTCGATTTTTGATCTTGATCTTGATTTAACTGATAGCTATTGTCATCAAACTCCCTACAGTGGTTGTTGTTAATATTTCTTTGAGTAGTTTTAATTCCCTGTAAAGCCGTATTGTTTTGAGGATTGAAGGAGTGCTTTCTGCCTTTTTGAGCAACCGTTTCAGAACCCGGTGTTTGCATGATGTCTTTAGATGTTGATGATGTTTTTTCCGTCGGCCAGACGTGATCCGTGCCTTCTTGGTCATCTTGGTTCACCTGGTGGACCTGAGCAACTATCTGAAACCTTGATGTTCTTGCATTGTTTGTTGCTGGCTTGGGGTTAGAAGATGTATGGTCCCCTTGGGATGATTTAATGGTTGTTGTTGGAGAAAAGGATTGTTCCCTGTAGATTAATGCCCTTTAGCCGAAGTTTAGCGATCCTGTTGTTTGATTCAATTGGTTCATTTGTTCTCGACTTCCGTCATTGATGTTGTGTGAGAAGCCCTCATTTTTTGACCTGTCCATTTGAGGAATGTCCAAGTTCAGGCATATATCCTCTTTATATGTCGTACTTGTACTAGTACAATTAATCAACTCCACCGTATCTGCCGTAATCGGACCGGACTTATCCTTGTTCTTGCTGGGTTTTTGCAATAGCCATTGTTTAATCGAATGGTTTGAATTTTGCCCTGCTTCGTTTTGTTCCTTCATTTTTCCTTTCCGTAGCGGAGCAACTGACAGGGGTGCTAGAGGAGACATAAGGACAGGGATCTCTGCTGTCGTAGAGTAGATAGCTGCTCCGGGGTCTTTAAGCAATAGCAGTCTGTCGCTTGGAGCTAGCTTTCCTTTGGTACCTTCCTCTATGTTTCTAAACATTGTTAGTATAGGTGATATTAAATGACTGTTTTGCTTGGTGACGCAGCCTTCCGATTTTACGCCTTGGTTTTTTTTGTTCTGCTTATCACTCTTGGTTTTCTGAGTTGGGGACTGTCTGACTCTTCCTGATCTCATCTCTCTGATTTGGCTACCTTCGTAGATCAGGCTGATGGCCCCCCGAGGGCGGAGTCTTATGCCACAAGTAGTTTAACACGATTCTCCCCTCCTTTTACCCCTCCAATGCTCTCCTCTTGTATGGAGCTGAATGCGGGGTCCAGATGCCCAGCTTTAAGGGCTGGAGGTCTTGAGTACTTGCAGCCAGCTGGTACCCACTACAGGTACATCAGTGCCCCTTCACCACCCTAGCAAAACGCGGCTAAAAGGGTCACACAGTGGTGACAACTCGCTACTCGCAGGCAAAGCAAGACAGTAGCAATTACCCGCCTCGGCGAAGGCGGAGGGGAGCCTGAAGAGGAGCCGAGCCGGGCCGCCTCTGGGATCCACAGCCCAAAAGCCCCCAAACTCCGCTCTGCTCCAAGGCTCCAAGGCTCAGGAGGCTCACCTAGAAGATAAAACTGGCCCCCGAGCGACCATACGCAGTTGCCGTCCTCCACTCACCGCTCTCTGCACTCTGCCGGCTGCTCCCAGCTGCTCCTGGTCCTGCGAGTGGTTGACGGGTGGGGAGCTCGGGCACGGACACGGGCACAAGCACTGGCAGGATCCAAGTTCGAGAACAGAGTCAGCATGTGAACCGGTACTTGCTGATGCCGATGCCTTCATAGGTACGCTGCCCGCCTCATGTGGTTCTGGGGCTTTGTGGCTCTGAGGCAACAAGTCCAGCATCTGGGTCGTGGGTCAAGGAGAAGAAGACCACAGCCCAATGCTCTTTCGCGGATCGCTTGAAGTGTCAAACTGAGAGTGGGGGCCAGAGGGGGCCAAAGAGGACCAAGCAGGGCAAAGTGGGGCCAGGTGGGAGCTACAGGCTAGTTGCTGAGGCCACCCGCGGCGCTCCTCCTGGCGCTCCACGCAGGGGGTGAAGCGGGGGGCTGCAACAGGCTGGAAGATGCTGAAAGGAACCTCCGACTTTCACGCTTCCTCTCTGGCTGCACAGCACAGCACCGCTGGGAACAGACAATCAGAAAACCAGGGTGCAGGATCAAAAATGAAGGTCACGGAGCTGCAGCTGTGTGATAGCCAGGCTGAGTACACTTCAGAAGAGTGCAGTATCATTAATAAAGGTGACAGAGCTACAGCTGTGTGATATCCAGGCTGAGTACTTCGCTTCAGAAGAGTGCAGGATCAATAATGAAGGTTGCAGAGCTGCAGCTGTGTGATAGCCAGGCCGAGCACACTTCAGAAGAGAGCAGGATCAATAATGAAGGTTGCAGAGCTGCAGCTGTGTGATAGCCAGGCCGAGCACACTTCAGAAGAGTGCAGGATCAATAATGAAGGTCGCAGAACTGCAGCTGTGTGATAGCCAGGCCGAGCACTTCACTTCAGAAGAGTGCAGGATCAATAATGAAGGTCACGGAGCTGCAGCTGTGTGATAGCCAGACCGAGCACAAAGCTTCACTTTAGAAGAGTGCAGGATCAATAATGAAGGTCTCAGAGCTGCAGCTGTGTGATAGCCAGGCTGAGCACACAGTGTCTGTTCACCAGATACAGATTATTAATGAAAGTCTTCAACCTGCATGCTGTGTGATAGACAGGGTGAGCACGCGGCTTCTCTTCAGGAGAGTGAGGAATCATTTATAAAAGTCACTGAGCCGCATGTTGTGTTATAGTTTGGCAAAATCACCATTTTTTTCTTGGACGATGATTTTTTGATGGCTAATGGAGCCGAATTTTGACATGATTGTTCCACAAAAGAAATGAAAAGAAAGATTGATTGCACAAAAATAATATAAAGGTAGAACCAATCATGATGCAATAAAATGTACACAAAAATGACTAAGTTTTACATATTAAAAAGAAAGGCATGTTTTTAGATATGTATTAGAATAAAAAAATTATTTGGATTTTGGCATTTTACTGTTGATTGTAAAGAAATGATATTGCGCCCCCAAACTCAAGATAATGTGTGCTGCCAGCAGGTAGTCTAGCAGAGATGGCATTATAGAGGGGGTCCTGTCTCAACAGTGTGACTGCTGTCAGCAGGGAGTATGGCTGAGGTGGCATTAGAAGGGGTCCTGTCTCGACAGTGTAACTGCTGTCAGCAGGGAGTCTAGCAGAGGTGGCAATAGAAGGGGGTCCTATTTCAACAGTGTGACTGCTGTCTGCAGGTGGTCTGGCAAAGGTGGCATTAGAAGGGGGTCCTCTCTCGACAGTGTGACTGCTGCAAGCAGGTAGTCTAGCAGAGGTGGTAATAGAAGGGGGTCCTCTCTCGACAGTGTGACTGCTGTCCACAGGGAGTATGGCAGAGGTGGCATTAGAAGGAGGTCCTGTCTCGACAGTGTGACTGCTGTCAGCAGGTGGTCTGGCAGAGGTGGCATTAGAAGGGGGTCTTGCCTCGACAGTGTAAATGCCCTCAGCAGGTAGTCTGGCAGAGGTGGCATTAGAATGGGGTCCTATCTCAATAGTGTGACTGCTGTCAGCAGGTGTCTGGCACAGGTGGCATTAGAAGGGACAAGGGTTCTTTGAGATGGGACTAGCTCGCTTGTGTTGATGGAAAGAGAAGTGCTACTTGTGATACAAAGACCTGGGCTTCACTTCTTTTAATTAAGTCACTCACAGAACTTTCCAAGCGCTGAACAAAGGACGAGCTACAGCGGACCCACGCCCAATTGTTTGCAAGCCCCACTGGAGGTCGCGCTGCTGGTGGGAGCTCCTCCGTGATCGCCGGAGTGTCCAACAGCTCCCAGCGAGCGCTTGACCACACTCCCATTGGCTGCCTGCACCGGGGGACTGCGAGGCCCAGAAGCCCTTGCTTCTACCACCTGGCGCCTCTTCCCCCGGCGGTAACGCCCACCATCAGCCGCCGCCTATTTACCTTTCGTGACACCCGCTTCGCGGGTGCCACTCACAGAACTTTCCAAGCGCTGAACAAAGGACGAGCTACAGCGGACCCACGCCCAATTGTTTGCAAGCCCCACTGGAGGTCGCGCTGCTGGTGGGAGCTCCTCCGTGATCGCCGGAGTGTCCAACAGCTCCCAGCGAGCGCTTGACCACACTCCCATTGGCTGCCTGCACCGGGGGACTGCGAGGCCCAGAAGCCCTTGCTTCTACCACCTGGCGCCTCTTCCCCCGGCGGTAACGCCCACCATCAGCCGCCGCCTATTTACCTTTCGTGACACCCGCTTCGCGGGTGCCACTCACAGAACTTTCCAAGCGCTGAACAAAGGACGAGCTACAGCGGACCCACGCCCAATTGTTTGCAAGCCCCACTGGAGGTCGCGCTGCTGGTGGGAGCTCCTCCGTGATCGCCGGAGTGTCCAACAGCTCCCAGCGAGCGCTTGACCACACTCCCATTGGCTGCCTGCACCGGGGGACTGCGAGGCCCAGAAGCCCTTGCTTCTACCACCTGGCGCCTCTTCCCCCGGCGGTAACGCCCACCATCAGCCGCCGCCTATTTACCTTTCGTGACACCCGCTTCGCGGGTGCCACTCACAGAACTTTCCAAGCGCTGAACAAAGGACGAGCTACAGCGGACCCACGCCCAATTGTTTGCAAGCCCCACTGGAGGTCGCGCTGCTGGTGGGAGCTCCTCCGTGATCGCCGGAGTGTCCAACAGCTCCCAGCGAGCGCTTGACCACACTCCCATTGGCTGCCTGCACCGGGGGACTGCGAGGCCCAGAAGCCCTTGCTTCTACCACCTGGCGCCTCTTCCCCCGGCGGTAACGCCCACCATCAGCCGCCGCCTATTTACCTTTCGTGACACCCGCTTCGCGGGTGCCACTCACAGAACTTTCCAAGCGCTGAACAAAGGACGAGCTACAGCGGACCCACGCCCAATTGTTTGCAAGCCCCACTGGAGGTCGCGCTGCTGGTGGGAGCTCCTCCGTGATCGCCGGAGTGTCCAACAGCTCCCAGCGAGCGCTTGACCACACTCCCATTGGCTGCCTGCACCGGGGGACTGCGAGGCCCAGAAGCCCTTGCTTCTACCACCTGGCGCCTCTTCCCCCGGCGGTAACGCCCCTTATACCTCCCCATAAAGTTAGCCGCATTCCACGCAACGCGGGACGCGCGCGTGGAGAAGCGCGAGGCGAAGCCCGTTCAAGACCGGGTAAGACTGGACTGGGCCACCCCCTTGATATCGTATCCTCTGTGCTGTTATTGTTGTACTTGTATTGTAAACCCCGACTTCCTGGTTAATCAACCTAGCGCTATACTTATTAATTTCGTATTATGTCACCTAGGCTTACCAGAAACACCAAGCCTACCCATGCTGCCCAGGTCAAAGGGCCTATAGATCAATTTATTGCTAAAGCAAACGATGCCATAAATCAAGGTGTTCTTTTACTTGAAAGGAGAGTCTCCCAGGATTTGGCCGCAGCCAGACGCTCCTCCCTGGGACTACTGGCAGCAGCCAAAACTCCACAACGCTCTGTAGCCACTGATTTACAACTGGAGACTCACACGGTCCCTGGAATAGTGGATTTATCAGTATCCATCGATCTCTCCACTACTCACATTTCACCCTCTTCTGCACCACATACTCCCTCGTCACTTGAGAGAACTCCACTTCTCTTTACTATCCCTCCAGAGGAGGATTCTCCTTCTTCTCCCTCCTTAAATGTAAGGGGTCAGAGGGAGGGAGCTATACCGAAAAAGAGGAAGGGAAAAAAGGGAGCAAAAAAAACCCCCCACAATAACGTCATCATACAACAGGATCCCCTGATACCCCCCACAGATCACCCCCTCCCTTCAGCTTTATCCCCATCCTACCCAGCATTGTTTCAACAGCCAACGCTTACCACAGCGTCAGGAATAATAAATCTTTCGTCAGACACACTTAACCATATCCCAAGTGGCAACTTACATAGTGGACTGACTCCCAGTACACATGAGACCTACTCTTTGGTGTCCATAGAGGCTTTAATAAAGTTACACCTGAAACCCATTGAGCTAATACTTTCGAAAATTTTAAAATCTCTAGCCTCACTAACAAATGACTTAAATGTTCAGAAAAGTTTGCCCACAATTCCCACACCCTCACTCCCAGTGCCACAACCCCAAAACTCAAAACCTAAAAATGCAGGTAAAACTAACTCCCTGCAAACACCCAAACCACAGAAAGTGGTGACCACTACAGCGGTGGTTCACCAGAATTCCACCAAAACACCTAGCAAACTAGCGCAGCAAATACCTGCTAATATCGCAGCTAAAAACACTGCCATCTCCTCACGTCCTGCTCCTTCTGTAACAAAGGGCCAACCCGCCACAATAACCACAACAACCCCGGCAAAAACCTCGACAAAAACCCCAGCTTCAAAAAACGCCCCTTATAACACAAGACGTAACGGAGCCCGGCCTGTTCATCTTCCCCCAGAAGCGACCCCGTTCATTATCATTATGACCGGGGTCCCAGTTTTGCGCACCAATTCTGAAGAACCGGGATGGTCCCTAAAAAACAAAACAATCCATTGGTTGTCACTGAATCGCCCACTTCCCCCATACTCTAATAATAGAATTGTCTCGGTACGCAGAGTCCCGTGGATAGGGAGGGAGCGAAAAACGATCCCAGGAGATTGCATAATTATAAACTTTGAGGATCCCCAAACTGTTGAGTTGATCTCCTCATGGGGTCCCCAAACATCCCCTGAGGGAATCGGCACCAAAAGACTAGCCTTTTTCTATCCTCCAGCTAAACCCATGCAACCAAGCCCCGAGTGGAACTGGACCCAGGTAGGCACCTGGAATAGTAACTCGGATTGGTCAAACTGGGCAGGACAAGGAGGTAGAGATAACATGCCATATCTAGATTGGGGGGGCGTCCCCACTTATAACAGGTTTGACTGCCTAGAAATGGTGGACTGACCACCACCCTCCACCGTCCTGGAAGACAGGAATATATCCCCCTCCAGCCCTCTATCCTTGTTGCCTGTAAGTTCTTATCAACTCCCAAGTCCATCGACTCAAATAAAGTCACCACTAAGCACAATAGCTATAATTGCCACAGATGATATAAACCTCTGTCAAAGTGCTGATATTCAGCCTAGTCCCGCTACCATATGTAACACGCAAGGTGACATCCCGTCCCTCTCTCTTAACCCTGATCTTCGCGCAATCATTAAGACTCCTTCGCATATAGGATGCCCAGCGTACGGTACTGAAACCTCGTCGTTCCAGCCAGTTTCAATATTATTCTGGAACGTTGCAGGTCTCCGATCCAAGATTGTACTGGCACCTTGGTTAGACTTTGTTATCACGCATCAGATAATTTGCCTGCAAGAGACCTGGACAATTAATCCACTGCATATACAAGGCTACATAACACTTCACTCTCCTGCCAGTCCTACAACACATGGTAGACCCATGGGGGGCCTTGTGGTTTATATTTCTAACACTTTAGCAGTAAAGAAAACTATAACTCTACGTACCACACCAAATTATCAAATTATTTTGCTCACTTTTAAAAATGGTACACTTTATACTCTTATAAACTTTTACAACAATCTAACACCAGCAGAATGTGCAAAGACTGTGTCTGATATTTCTTTGTATATAACTGAACAACGTGTTAAGTATCCATCAGCTATGAGCAATGTAATATGGGGAGGGGATTTTAATGTACAACTGTGCCCTAATTATAAGAAAACTGTCTGTGGCCTTTTAGATGAACATGATTCCCCGTTGACTCACTTTACCCACACCCTTGTAGGAGACTCTTTTAATGATAGCCTAATGTCCCTAGAAGTGATGTTCGCAAATGAACTCGTAAACCCACCTGTGGAATTTAGACCTACCTTTCATGGCAGGGGTTGTCGTAGCACTATTGATTTTATACTATGTTCTTATCCTGTAATGGGTATGCTTCACCAATTTACTACAGGCTCAGAAATTGCCGGTGATCATTTCCCTAACAGCATTAAGATAAAGTTACCTACGACTGCTTCCAATATACCGAAGAAGAGTTTGCTGACCCAAAAAGCACTGACTATGGATAGAACAAACGGTTACTCTGTGAAATGGTCAAGTGTTGACCCATCAGTTACCTCAAGTAAGGTCATAGCTAAGGCTCTTCCCTGGATTTCCACCTGTCTCGATGAGGACTCCTCCCATGAGCAAATTATTACTAGCTTTGGAGAAATCCTCAATACCATCCAGAAGGTATTAACCCGAAAGCCCAATCCAGGTAATCACTCTGAGCCTCGATGGTTCAACACGGCCTGTCGGAAAGCCTTAACCGCTTTAAAAAAAGAGCTTCACAACCCAAAAAGAGACAAAGATACTGTAGCTAAATTAAGAACAGAATACAAGCAGGCTCAAATGAGCTGCAAAAAAGATCATAAAAATAAACTGTGGGCCCAACTTCATGAGAGTTGCCAGAGTAAGGACAGCATTCAGTTCTGGCAGATTGTTAAATCCCCATTCCTGCTTGAGGCTAGCTCACACCAACACCTGGATGTGGCCGTGACTGCCGACGAGTGGGTGTCTCACTTTTCCAAGATCTTTAGTGATCAACCCCCGGAACACGCTGCACAACCCACCTCAATAACCGACTCCCCAAAAAAAAGGGTCTATCCAATTGATCTTCACTTTACCCTCGGAGAGGTTATAAGTGCACTTTCTTCCTCTAAAACAGGTAAAGCTCCGGGCCCGGATGGCGCACCGCTCGACATATTTTTATGTAATTTGGAACTATGGTCCCCAGCCATCACGCAGCTGATGGCCGCAGTCTTAAACATCGGCCTCCCGGATTCTTGGTCTTCCTCGATACTCCTTCCAATCTTTAAGAAGGGTGAAAGAAACAACCCTGCCTGCTACAGACCCATTTCCCTCCTGGACTCATTGGGTAAGGTCGCGGGTCGCCTAATTCTGGAACGTTTACAGGATTGGGCGGCAGAAAAGAACATCATTACTGACCTCCAATATGGATTCCGGGAGGGACTGGGTACTGTCGAACAGGCCTTGAATCTCACCCTTCTTATTGGGAAATATGTGGGAGTAAAACGGGGCAACCTATTTATGGTCTACGTCGACCTCAGTGCGGCGTTTGACTGCGTAATCCACGTCAAGCTGTGGTCCATTCTGGAGGAGTTGGGTGTTGATCCTCCCCTCATCAAATTTTTGCGCGAGCTTTATACAGATGCTTCGGCTTGCGTAAGATATGGTAGGGGCGGAGAGTTAACATCCTCCTTTCCAGTAACTCGTGGAGTACGGCAGGGCTGTGTCCTGGCTCCCTTCCTGTTTAACTTATACACTAACGGTCTGGAAGAAGCCATGCTAGAAGGGAGTCAGGATCTACCTACCATTAATCATCGCCCTATTCCAGCGTTACTGTACGCTGACGACTCCGTAATCTTTGCTAGGACCCTAGTACAGCTCCAGAAACAGCTGGACAAATATTGTACCTACATGCTTTCGCTTGGGCTAAAGGTGAACAAGACCAAGACCTTTGTCATGCACTCTGGGCCCAAGGTAAAAAGTTCTAAACATCTCTGTATCGAGCTCACCAAACTGGAGCGTGTGAGGGAATACCCTTATTTGGGTATCCTAATAGACGACCACCTGACATGGAAAAGGGCATTGGTAACTAGAAAATTGCTCTTTCAACGAGCTACCTCTGCCCTTGTTTCATTTTCCAGAAAACTGGGTAAACCAACTCCATCGGCGCTGCTTAAGATCTTCCAAGCCAAATGTCAGAGTATCGCCACATATGGAGCTGGGGTATGGGGTTATGCTAATGTTACGGAACTGCAAAAAGTCCAAAATGTCTTTACAAAATATCTGCTTGCCCTCCCACAGAGTGCCCCCACTTTTGGATGTCATATCGAGCTCGGGATTGACTATCTGGTAGATTACATCAAATGCCAACCTATACTCTTGTGGCATCGTGTTTGGTCCAAACCACAATGTCATCTTACGCGTGCCCTGATCTATGAATGTTTAGAGTTGTCAGCCTGGAAAAACATCCCGTGGCTGGCGTATGTGGTTAACTTTCTGAAAGATCTGGATCTCACTGAGTATATTATCGAGCCATCATCTATCAGTGGGATAAGCAGAAAATCTTTGAAAAACCAATGTCTCAGTCATCTAAGGGAATTGCGCTTGTCTGGTGAAGTTTCTAAGCAATGTAATGCACATATTCTGATGGTTCAAGTGTCACCTGGCATACAGCCTTACCTCACATATTACATAACTAATCACGAAAAGTATTTATTAACCAGGTTCCGATTTAATTTGTTTTTTCGTTTGGTCTCCTTCCCAAAAATGTCAACCTGGACTCACGATCTGGGGAAATGTCCTTGTGATAAAGTATCCTCGCAATCAACCATGCATACAGTATTGTTTTGCCACTATTATACTGAAATACGTAGGCGCTGGGTTTTACCAGTGCTGCGCCAGATGGGGTTGAGGACCTGTCGCCCGGCGTTTCTAGCGCTACAACAGCTTGATACTCAATATGTGGCAAAAAACTTAGCTATGTTTTTGAAACTAAGCCTATCAACTCGCAAAGCTATAGAACTGTTGCCTACTTGAACATCTGTATATCTGTATTAATCACGTTTTGCGAACCCCAATGTATTTCTTTCTTATTTATTCATTTATTTTAATTTGTACTGTAATAATGTATTGTAATAACAATAATGCGCCTTGTATTTATGATGATGTGTTTTAAACAATTTGTGTACTTTTTATGATTATCAAAATGATTAATCGAATAAAAGACTTTTTGATTTGATTTTGAATTAAGTCATTTTTGTCCAACCAATGTATCATTTCTAAGGAATGTTAAAAATATGTCTGTCGCTTGGCCCTCCCCTTGTTAATAATTCATAAACATTCCATAAAATGTTCAGTACTTGTAAGTATTCTGCCACAAGGGGGATGTAGACATAGATGTGTCATATTCCAAAGAGACTTTTTTTAAGGGTCTTATTTAGTGCAACTTTATATACTGGGTGTTAGATTGTGTTATATCTAGACCACCGTATCTGTGATGGACGTGGAATAAGGGAGTCGAGTACAAAGAGTTGTGAGCACCTTGGAAGGGTGAACAGTTATAAAGCTAAGCTTATTTAAGTGTTTGGCTTTTTGTCGAAATCTTTATGCCACAATCATATCCAGAATGTCGGTCTTCCTATGTCCAGGACTAACCGAGTGTTTTAAGCTTTTTTCTTAGTATGGAAGGAAGGCTGTTCCTTAACTGCACACTGTATGTAAGAACATACAGTGTGTAGTAAACAAGGCACGCGTAGTTTATAAGTAAGTTCTTTATTAGTTAAGTTATAACACAGAATGTCGTCAGCTGTCATCTAGGAGCCGCGCTGCTATGTCAACATTCCATAGCGAGCGCCGGCTGACACAAGGGGTGTACCAAGTACTGCTGAATGGGAGGGAGGAAAACATGGGGCAAGGGAAATACCATTGATGTAAGTTACAACACATCATCCTCCCTATGGAAACAGATAACAGTAAGGGAAAAAACAGATGCAGGTGAGGAGGATGTACAGCCCTCCCAAGGGGATAAGAGAAGGGGCTATAACCTCCCTGTCCAGGCTATGGAACAACCTAGGGGGACCTGCTAAGCTAACAGGGATTGCCCTAAGGAAGTTATCTCATTTGGAACGCCACTGGGGGGCGTTCCTAGGTCTGCCACTCCTCCTGTCCGGTCTGGTATCCCCGCTGATGTCTCCACCCTCAGACATTGTCGTGTGAGACCTGGATTCTTTCCCTCCTGCTGGCACCACCCTGTCATGACTCCACAGTCTACCATCCTCCATGACTACGGAATTCTTGTTTCGTATCTTGATAGTACTGGGGGCATAAAACTTGTCACCACCTATTCTCAGTCTCTCCGGTTTCTTTACATAGACTCTTTGTCCTTGCTGGAATCCTCTCTCCTTAACTCCCCACTTCTTGTCGTACCACTCTTTGTATTTGCGTTGATTAGCTTCAATCCTCCTCTTGATCTCCTGGGGGTTGGCCTCCTCTCTTTGACTTCTTCCCATCCAACTGGGTGTGAGTTTGGTGCCAGCTTTCCTCCCCCTCAGTAACTCGAAAGGCGTACACCCGGTGGTAGACTTAGGCGTGGTATGGTATGCCCACAGCATGTCTCTTAACGCTTCTTCGATGTTCTGTCCCGCTTGCTTGGCTAACTGTATGCACTCTTTCACCATTCGGTTTACTCTCTCCACCTTGCCGTTTGCTTTGGGACAGTATAGGGGCGTGCAAACGTGTACTATAGAACAGTCCTTGAGAAATTCCTTCATTTCTTCTGAGATTAGCTGTACGCCATTATCTGTCACCAGTGTCGCAGGCACTCCTTCTCTTGAGAACACCTCTTTCATGAACTCAATGATCGTTCTGGTGTTCACGCTGGGACTATCTTACATGTTATCCAACTAGAGTAGTAGTCCACCATGACTAGTAGGTACCAGTCTTGGGGCCCTCTGCCATGGATCGGCCCGGCTATGTCAAAGCCTAACTTGTTCCACGGAGCTTCGGGTACTTCCACTGGTGACAAGGGTGCTCTTCTCGAGGTCTTAGACTTGTCACTCAAACTGCACGCGTAGCAATCACGCACTTTGTCCTCCATTTCGCTGTCCATCGTTGGGAACCAGTAGTCTGTACGAAGTCTAGCTTTGCTCAGGCTTCTGCCTAAGTGTCCTTCGTGTGCCAGATCCACTATTTGGTTCCTCAATGTTTCTGGGGGGACTAGTTTCCCGGATTTCAGTATAAAATCTCCTTCTACTGATAGGTCTTCCCTCACATTCCAATATGGCTGGATCTCTGTTTCCATGTCCTTGCACTTCTTCGGCCATCCCGTTAGTATATATCTCTTCACCTTCTTCAGAGTTTCATCCTGTTCCATCTGAGTTTCCCAAGTATTCTTTTCTACCGCTGCTAGGCGCAATTCCAGAAATGAGTCACCGCTCAACTCCTCTTCCACCTCTTCCTCTGCTGGCGCTCTCAACAGGAAATCAGCTACCCTGTTTTGTTGTCCGGGAATGTAGGATACTTTGAAGTTGTAGGCTTGTAGTCCCACTGCCCATTTGGCTATACGAGGCGTCATGCTTTCCATGTCTTTCTTTGTGAACAATGAGACCAATGGTTTATGATCGGTCTGCACTTCAAAAGGGGTTCCCCAGATGAAAAATTTGTAGTGGCAGACTGCCCAATAGACCGCTAGCGCTTCTTTCTCTATGGTAGAGTAATTCTTTTCTGATGCAGTGAGAGTTCTAGATGCAAAGGCCACCACGTTGATTTTGCTCCCCTCTCTTTGTGCCAGGGTGGCCCCTAAACCTCTGTTGCTGGCATCCGTCGAGATGATGGTCACGCCATTTGGGTCAAACTTTCCTATAAATGGGGCCTCGATGATGGCCTTCTTTATGCCCCTCATTGCCATCTCTTGCTCTTTACCACAATTGAAGACACTGTCTTTTTTGATCAAGTCTCTTAATGGCTGTGACACCATAGCAAAATCCTTAATGAACTTGGCCATGTATTCAGCAAGACCCAGAAACGATAGAATTTCCTCTTTGCACTTGGGAGTAGGGGCGTCTCTCACTGCTCTGACTAGGTCCTACTTGGGCTTGATGCCCTCTTCCGACAAGGTGTGTCCTAGGTAGTCTACAGAACATACTCCTAGCTTGCATTTTGATGGTTTGGTGGTGAATCCTAGCTCTCTCAATTTTCTCAACACCTCCTTTGCCATCTCTTTGTGTTCCACCTCACAGCCTCCGTAGATTAGTATGTCATCTTGGAAACAAAGGGTGTTCTTGCAGTCCTTTAATACATGTTGCATGACTCTTTGGAAGGCCGCGGCCGCTGACGCCAAACCAAATGGCATACGCAAGAACTTAAAATTTCCAAACGGGGTTGTGAATGCAGTGAGTAATTGGGAATCCGGGTGAAGTTTGATTTGGTAGTAGGCTGAGGATAGATCCAGCACACTGAAATACTTTGCCCCCTTGATTGTGCTCAGCATTTCGCCTATCCTGGGAAGGGGATATCTGTCCACCAGGATGTTCGCGTTGAGGCCTCTCAGGTCCACACAGAGCCTTATACTGTTCCCTCCATCTTTTGCCGTGATCACAATCGGGGCCAACCAAGCAGAACTTTCAATTTCTATGATAACTCCCTGACTGACCAGTCTCTGAAGTTCCTGCTGGAGAGGTTCTCTCATGCGCAATGGTATGGATCTAGTCTTGTGCACTACAGGTTCAGCCCCCTCCTTAAGAATGATCTTGTGCATATAATTCTTGAAAACTCCCAAATTGTCACTGAACACCTCCTTAAACTCTTCAGTGAGATTTCCTGCTATGCCTATGGGGTCAATTAACAACACTTGTTCTTTGTTATTCGGGTCTAGTGTAATACCTAACTGTTTCTGGTGTTTCCAGCCCAACAGGGTTGAGCCACTAGAGGATACATACACCTTTCCTACTGTATGTCTATCCTTAAAGGAGATTCTCATAGTCAACATGCCCTCTAGTGGTATTTTCCCTTTGTTGTACCCCTTGGGACTGATGTCAGGTTGCATCAATTTCACAGGCTGGTTTGCAAATTTTTCCTCAAAAACATTTTTATCCACCAGGGTGTAGGGGGAGCATGAATCAGCATACATGCTAAACTTCACACCATCCAGAAAAACATCACATTTAGGATACATGTCCACGTCATCTTCCTCATCTCCACTTACTTGGAAAATATAGGATCTCTCCCCTTCCTCCCCTTGAGTGGATTCCTCAATAACATGCACTGCTTTACCAGGAGTTGTACACACTTTAGAGTAGTGTCCCCACCTGTTGCACTTTCTACACTGTACATTTCTAGCGGGGCACTTCCAGTTACTTGCCAAATGATTGGGGCTGCCACATTTGAAGCACACCATGGGGCCAGACTTACTGCGAATCACCTCTTTGTTCTTGTCCCCTACTTTGCAGACAGTTTCTCCCTCTATACTAGACTTGTTTTCTGCCCTCTCTTTGTTTGTCTCCTCAGGTGATTTCATTTCCCTAATACACCTCGTGGTATGTTCTAGTCCCTTGTCTATGTTAATGGCTTCCTCTAAGTTAGGGTTCTTGGTGAGTAACTCCTCTTGAGTCTTTGTGTCATTGGTGCACCTCACCAGTTGGTCTCTGATCAAAGAGTCCGTGAGTTGCCCAAATTCACATGTGGCTGACAAACCTCTCAGTACTGCTATGTAATTGCTCACTTTCTCTTCCCTCTTCTGCACCCTCTTAAAAAACTTGTGCCTTTCCATCACCACATTTATTTTCTCCTTGAAGTGGGCCCCTAATTCCCTGAGTGTGCTTTCATATACATTTATTTATTTATTTATTTATTTATTTATAGTCTTATAGCGCGCCTGAATCAGTCCCGGAGGGGTATCTCCGCGCGTAGCTTCTGCATGAGTTGGGCAAACTGTAATGAGGGGATGACAGAGAGAATGGCCAAATTATTCTTGTGCGAACAGGTGAGTTTTTTGTTTCTTCCTAAAGGAAAAGAGGTTAGAGATTTGCCTCAGCTGAGGTGGAAGAGAGTTCCACAACAAGGGGCCTTTAAGGGAGGGTGCTCGGCCCCCCTGTCTCGCTCTGGTAACTTTAGGTACATGCAGCAGCATGGTGTTGCTGGAACGCAGAGCACGTCCAGGAGAATATGTAAGAAAAATCTCTTTTAGATATTTGGGACCAGACCCATAGATGCACTTATGCATAATGCAGCAGAGTTTGAAGTTTATTCGCTGTTGCACTGGGAGCCAATGAAGGTGGGAGAGAAGAGGACGGGAAGGGGTACGGGGAGGGGCATTCAGGATGAGTCTCGCCGCGGTATTCTGCACCACCTGCAGTCTACGTAGTTGTTCATGATTGGCGGAAATGAGTAGACTATTACAATAGTCCACCCGTCCAAGGACTAGTGTCTGTACCAGCGTTTTCCTATAGATGTTAGGTAGGAAAGGGAAGATACGCCGTAGAAGACCAATAGTACGGAAACACGTTCCCGTGACCTGACTGACGTGATCTTTCATAATCAGAGCTTGGTCTAGGCGCACCCCCAGATTTTTGATAGTCAGTTTGGGCGCTGGGACAGGTCCTAGCTCAAGTGGCCACCAATCCGGCGACCAGAGCAGGGTGGCCCCTCCAAACAACATGACCTCCGTTTTGGACACATTGCATTGGAGGAAGTTCTGGGCCATCCAACCTGCCACCGCTTTCATGCCGTCTTGAAAAGATTTCATGACTGCAGGTGTAATGGTTTGGTTTTGGTTACACATAGCACTTATGCACAATCTGGCCAGTGGTCAAGAAAACTTCACTGTTTACACCACTGCTGGGGAAAGAGCAGATATTATGGGCTCGATTCACCAGGATAAACTAACACTGGGGCATAAATGTACTCTTTTTTTCACTCTGATTAGCCCCTGAGTACATTTCACCATCTGATTGTGCTCGTTCTTGTGACGTTCTGGCCTGGGAGCCTGGTGCATGCTGTCAGCGGTGTGAGAGCAAAGGAACTATACGTTGTGTAAATTGGTAAAGCGGTTCGGTCAGGAGTTCTCAGTTGCATCTGCTATTTGTCAGTGTGGATGAGGGCGCTGAGACTGAGACGTCAGTGGCTGTGCTTGTATCCTCTTAGACTTTGTTCTATTATAGCGCTGCCACTGATTCACAGCGTAGCAGCAACACAGGAGACACATGAGTAAACTATCCCTGGTGGTATTGGTTATTTTGAGAAAGCACGTATAAAGGTATGTGAGCGATGAGTGATGATTGGTATGAGCGATGAGTGATGATTGTTCTGAGCGATGAGTGATGATTGGTTTGAGCGATAAGTGATGATTGGTCTAAACGATGATTGGTCTGAGCGATGAGTTATGGTTGGTATGAGCGATGAGTGATTGGTCTGAGCGATGATTGATGATTTGTATGAGCGCTGAGTGATGATTGGTCTGAACGATGAGTGATGATTGGTATGAGTGATGATTGGTCTGAGCAATGAGTGATGATTGGTCTGAGCGATTAGTGATGATTGGTCTAAACGATGATTGGTCTGAGCGATGAGTTATGGTTGGTATGAGCGATGAGTGATTGGTCTGAGCGATGATTGATGACTTGTATGAGCGCTGAGTGATGATTGGTCTGAACGATGAGTGATGATTGGTATGAGTGATGATTGGTCTGAGCAATGAGTGATGATTGGTCTGAGCGATTAGTGATGATTGGTCTGAACGATGATTGGTCTGAGCTATGAGTTATGGTTGGTATGAGCGATGAGTGAATGGTTTGAGCGCTGAGTGATGATTGGTCTGAACGATGAGTGATGATTGGTCTGAACGATAAGTGATGATTGGTCTGAACGATAAGTGATGATTGGTCTGAACGATGAGTGATGATTGGTCTGAGCGATGAGTGATGATTGGTCTGAGCGATGAGTGATGATTGATCAGAGTGATAAGTCATGATTGCTATGAGAGCTGAGTGATGATTGGTATGAGAGCGGAGTGATGATTGGTATGAGCGATGATTGATGATTGGTATGAGCGATGAATGATGATTGGTATGAGCTCTGCGTGATGATTGGTATGAGCGCTGAGTGATGATTGGTCTGAGCGATGAGTGATGATTGATATGAACGATGAGTGATGATTGGTCTGAGCGATGATTGATGATTGGTATGAGTGATGATTGGTATGAGCGATGAGTGATGATTGGAATGAGCGATGAGTGAGGATTGGTATGGGCGAGGAGTGATGATTGGTATGAGCGATGAGTGAAGATTGGTATGAGCGATGAGTGATGATTGGTATGAGCGATGAGTGATAATTGGTCTGAACGATGATTGATGATTGATCTGAGCGATGAGTTATGGTTGGTATGAGTGATGAGTCATTTGTCTGAGCCATGATTGATGATTGGTATGAGTGATGAGAGATGATTGGTATGAGCTTTGACTGATGATTGGTCTGAACGATGAGTGATGATTGGTCTGAACAATAAGTGATGATTGGTCTGAACGATGAGTGATGATTGGTCTGAGCGATGAGTGATGATTGGTCTGAGCGATGAGTGATGATTGGTCTGAGCGATGATTGATGATTGGTCTGAGCGATGAGTGATGATTGGTATGAGCGATGATTGATGATTGGTCTGAGAGATGATTGGTATGAGCGATGGGTGATGATTGGTATGAGCGAAGAGTGATGATTGGTATGAGCGATGAGTGATGATTGGTCTGAGCGATGAGTGATGATTGGTATGAGCGATGATTGATGATTGGTATGAGCGCTGAGTGATTATTGGTATGAGCGATGAGTGATGATTGGTCTGAGCGATGAGTGATGATTGGTATGAGCGATGATTGATGATTGGTATGAGCGAAGAGTGATGATTGGTATGAGCGCTGAGTGATGATTGGTATGAGTGCTGAGTGATGATTGGTATGAGCGATGATTAATGATTGGTCTGAGCGATGATTGATGATTGGTATGAGCGATGGGTGATGATTGGTATGAGCGAAGAGTGATGATTGGTATGAGCGATGATTGATGATTGGTATGAGCGATGGGTGATGATTGGTATGAGCGAAGAGTGATGATTGGTATGAGTGATGATTGGTATGAGTGATGAGTCATGATTGGCCTGAGAGCTGAGTGATGATTGGTATGAACGCTGAGTGATGAATGCTATGTGTGATGAGAGATGATTGGTATGAGCTTTGACTGATGATTGGTCTGAACGATGAGTGATGATTGGTCTGAACAATAAGTGATGATTGGTCTGAACGATGAGTGATGATTGGTCTGAGCGATGAGTGATGATTGGTCTGAGCGATGAGTGATGATTGGTCTGAGGGATGATTGATGATTGGTCTGAGCGATGAGTGATGATTGGTATGAGCGATGATTGATGATTGGTCTGAGAGATGATTGGTATGAGCGATGGGTGATGATTGGTATGAGCGAAGAGTGATGATTGGTATGAGCGATGAGTGATGATTGGTCTGAGCGATGAGTAATGATTGGTATGAGCGATGATTGATGATTGGTATGAGCGCTGAGTGATTATTGGTATGAGCGATGAGTGATGATTGGTCTGAGCGATGAGTGATGATTGGTATGAGCGATGATTGATGATTGGTATGAGCGAAGAGTGATGATTGGTATGAGCGCTGAGTGATGATTGGTATGAGTGCTGAGTGATGATTGGTATGAGCGATGATTAATGATTGGTCTGAGCGATGATTGATGATTGGTATGAGCGATGGGTGATGATTGGTATGAGCGAAGAGTGATGATTGGTATGAGCGATGATTGATGATTGGTATGAGCGATGGGTGATGATTGGTATGAGCTAAGAGTGATGATTGGTATGAGTGATGAGTGATGATTGGTATGAGTGATGAGTCATGATTGGTCTGAGAGCTGAGTGATGATTGGTATGAACGCTGAGTGATGAATGCTATGTGTGATGATTGATGATTGGTATGAGCGATGAATGATGATTGGTATGAGCGCTGAGTGATGAATGGTATGAGCGATGATTGATGATTGGTATGAGGGCTGAGTGATGAATGGTATGAGCGATGATTGATGATTGGTATGAGGGCTGAGTGATGATTGGTATGAGTGCTGAGTGATGAATGGTATAAGCGATGAGTGATGATTGGTATGAGCGCTGAGTGATGATTGGTATGAGCGATGATTGATGATTGGTCTGAGCGATGATTGATGATTGGTATGAGCGATGCGTGATGATTGGTATGAGTGATGAATCATGATTGGTCTGAGAGCTGAGTGATGATTGGTATGAACGCTGAGTGATGAATGCTATGTGCGCTGAGTGATGATTGGTATGAGCGATGAGTGATGATTGGTCTGAGCGACGAGTGATGATTGGTATGAGCGATGATTGATGATTGGTATGAGCGAAGAGTGATGATTGGTATGAGCGCTGAGTGATGATTGGTATGAGTGCTGAGTGATGATTGGTATGAGCGCTGAGTGATGATTGGTATGAGTGCTGAGTGATGATTGGTATGAGCGATGATTGATGATTGGTATGAGCGATGAGTGATGATTAGTATGAGCGATGATTCATGATTGGTCTGAGCGATGATTGATGACTGGTATGAGTGATGAGTGATGATTGGTATGAGATGAGTGTTGAGTCATGATTGGTCTGAGAGCTGAGTGATGATTGGTATGAACGCTGAGTGATGAATGCTATGTGCGATGATTGATGATTGGTATGAGTGATGATTGATGATTGGTATGAGGGGTGAGTGATGAATGGTATGAGAGATGATTGATGATTGGTATGAGGGCTGTGTGATGATTGGTATGAGCGCTGAGTGATGATTGGTATGAGCGATGATTGATGATTGGTCTGAGCGATGATTGATGATTGGTATGACCGATGAGTGATGATTGCTATGAGTGATGAATCATGATTGGTCTGAGAGCTGAGTGATGATTGGTATGAACGCTGAGTAATGAATGCTATGTGCGATGATTGATGATTGGTATGATTGATGATTGGTATGAGCGCTGAGTGAGGATTGGTCCGAGCGATGAGTGTTGATTGGTCTGAGCGATGAGTGATGATTGGTATGAGTGATTAGTGATGATTGGTATGAGCGCTGAGTGATGAATGGTATGAGTGATGATTGATATGAGCGATGAGTGGGGATTGGTCTGAGCGATGAGTGATGATTGGTATGAGCGATAATTGATGATTGGTATGAGCACTGAGTGATGAATGGTATGTGTGATGATTGATATGAGCGATGAGTGATGATTGGTCTCAGCGATGAGTGATGATTGGAATGTGGAATAAGTGATGATTGGTCTGAACGATGAGTGATGATTGGTATGAGCGATGAGTGAGGATTGGTATGAGTGATGATTGGTATAAGTGATGAGTGATGATTGGAATGAGCGATGAGTGATGATTAGTATGAGCGATGATTGGTCTGAGCCATGAGTGATGATTGGAATGAGCGACGAGTGATGAATGGTATGAGTGATGATTGATATGAGCGATGAGTGATGATTGGTCTGAGCGATGAGTGATGATTGGAATGTGGAATGAGTGATGATTGGTATGAGTGATGAGTGATGATTGTAATGAGCGATGAGTGATGATTGGTATAAGCGATGATTGGTCTGAGCCATGAGTGATGATTGGTCTGAGCGATTAGTGATGATTGGTCTGAACGATGAGTGATGATTGGTATGAGTGATGAGTGAGGATTGGTCTGAGTGATGAGTGATGATTGGTATGAGCGATGATTGATGATTGGTCTGAGCGATGAGTGATGATTGGTATGAGCGATGAGTGAGGATTGGCCTGAGTGATGAGTGATGATTTGTATGAGTGATGAGTGATGAGTGGTCTGAGTTATTTTTTTAACGGTATTTTATTGATTTTCAACCCGATACATAACCCCCCCATACAAGGTTCATCATCAACAGGGGCACTTTACTGGATACATTATATATAGAGTCAACTTCCACTGTGGAGCCTTGCAGTCGTTTCAGAGTCAGTATCACAATAAGCTTCCCAGCCTTAACTCCTTTTACCAGTATCAACACCATTGCAAGTATCCAAAATACCCCACAATATAATGGAAGCTCAACTTAGTGCTCCCCCAGTCATTTGCCTTCCCCCCCACAACCACTTCTACCGGTGTGCTCCAAGTATACAAACCCAGGATTTTCAATCATCAGCATGGTGCCAGGGTATGCCAGTGTCCTATTGCATGTGTGGTGTTTCCCAATTCCTGCCAAGCTCGACCTTGCTTTCTTTCCCCAACAGCCACCCCAAGCTTATCTATATTCGGTGTGCTCTGACATTTTCCTGCTTAGCCTCCATGGAGTCAGAGTCCGAGTCCAGTTCTGGCAATGTCAACAGTGCCACCAGGGCCTACCATGCCTTTGCAGTTTTCATCGCCTTTTTGTTGTTCGCTCTTCTGGCCTGTTGGATCCTGACCATACTCTCACTGGCCACCCAGCTCATGAATTCTACTTTCCATCGCTCCACACTAGGGCCCTGCTTGGATTTCCACTTTCTCGTTAGTTTCCGTTTGGCCAGCAGCAACCCCTGATCCATGAATTTGCTTGTTACCTTAGTTCGCGCTGTATAAGGAAACCAGTGCAGTATGCATGCCCCCAGGGTGGGTTCTATCTGCCTATCCGTCAACCCACAGAGGACCTCAACCACCTCTTCCCAGTAGGTTCCAAGCTGCGGTCTGCTCCACATCATATGCTGGAAGTCTGCTGCAACATGGCAAATCCACATTAAAGTATTTATTTATCTGCTCTGTATGCCCTGTATAGGATATAGAAATGGATAAGCTGGAATCTAGCATTCCGCGTACTCTTCCACGCCCTTTCCACCAGTTTAGCCCAAGTCGATTCAGGTATATCTTTACCCAGGTCCACCTCTGAGTCAGCGGCTGAAGTCCCTCCTCTACCATTCGCCTACACAGGCACGTTACTGCCTTTATCGTCCCTGCTGTCATTACTACATATTGGCATGTCAGGGATGTTTGTAGTTCCAGCAGCCCTTCCCCCCAGTATTTCTGAATCGCTGACCCCAGGGCGGCGTGCTGCAGGAAGTCACCCCTGGGCAAGCAGTATCTGTCTTGCAGTGTCTGATAAGGCAAGAGAGCTCCCTCCTCGTACAGGTCACCGACCATCTGCAATCCCAGTCCTTCCCACTCTTCCAGTGCCGACCAGTCTCCTCCGTGCAGGAAGGCCGTGCACATTGCAAGAGGTATCTCCGGTACGTACGGGCGAATACCACCCACCCTACGCCTGCTTCTATTCCAGCTTACCCTCATTGCTTTCTCCTCATAGGTCAATGAATCGACCCACAACTGCTGACCCAAGATCACAAAGGATAAAACATGTCTTGGAAACTATTGGTCCTCTGGGCCGTCTGGCCCCCTGAACTCTCGGGCAACCTACTGCATGAGCACCTGTAGCTGGGCCGCCAGATTGTACAGTTCGAAGTCTGGGACTGCCAATCCCCCCTCTGCTCTAGGCCTCATCATCGTGGTCAAAGCCACCCGCCTCCTGCCGCTCTCCCAGAGAAATCCCACTATCATAGTTCTAATCGTCTTGAACACCAAGCCTGGGATCCAAATCGTCAGCGTCGGGAAATAATATAATAGTCGGGGTAGAGCCACCATTTTCAGAAGCGCTACTCTTCCTGCCACTGAGAGTGGCAGAGTACTCCAGAATACCATGCTCCCTTTGATCCCTCTCACTGCCCTATTCACATTACCCTCCAAAAGGTCCGCCTGCTCGTGATAAATGTTAGTTCCCAGATACGGCAGACAGCTGGGTTCCCATCTTATTCCGTTCAGTCTATCAGGAGCTCCCACAGCTCGCCGCACTGGGAACAGGTTAGTCTTCTCCCAGTTCACGCACAGCTCCGATGCTGCCCCAAACACATGTAACAGTGCTATTGCCCCCTTTAAGTCCTCACTAGGGGCTGCCAGAAACATCAGCAGGTCATCTGCGTAGAGCGATATAATGCATGTCTCCCCGCATCTCCAGCCCGGTATAATGCCTCCCAATGTAGCTTGCACCGCCAGGGGCTCAACCACCAATGCGAACAGCAGCGGAGAAAGCGAACAACCCTGCTGCGTCCCCGTCCCACTGAACATGGCGCCAATACCGTCCTCCCCGTTAGCATCTGGGGCGTTGCTGAGTTATATAGTATTTAAGTCCATCTCACGAACTCAGCTCCCAGTCCCAGCTTGCGCATAACCTAGAAGAGCAACTACCATTCCAGACTATCAAATTCTTTCTCTATCTCTACCGAGCGAATCAAGGCCGAGAGCGCCAAATCTTGGCAGTTCTCCAGAATTTGCAATAGCCGTCTCACATTAATAGCCTTATTGCGCCATTGGAGAGGGTTGCAGGGAGTAAGGAGAGTATCGATGACGGTGGTGGACATGGCACGAAGAGCAGGCCGGGTGTTGCAGACGGTCGGACTGGAGCTTTGCGTTAGTGGTCTTCCAGATCGATTGATGCTTGCTGTGCAAGGAGATAGGCGGCAGGGGCACACGCTGAAGCTCCGTGCAAGCAGTGGGATTCCAGTGCGAATAGGCTCATTTGCAGTCATGAAGAGTTCAAAAGCTTGTTTTAGGAGCCCACTGAACCACATCAAGGATCTAGGGCCTGAGAAGCATCATTTGGGAGCAAGGAACGCGCTGAAGACTGGTCCAGGAGTTGCTTGGGAGCTTGTTTTGTCCCTGACGCTCAGATCAGGAGGCCAAAAGACTAGCCCACTGAGTCACTCGGAGTCCTGGGTTCAAGATAGAGTGGCAGACCTAGATATTCTTCCCCAGACAAGAGTGCAGCAGGTCAGTAAAGCAGGACGCAGTTACTTACAGAGCATCAGTCCAGCATAGTGGCACTCCTTGTAGCAGCACAGTAGTCCTTCTTCCTGGCAGGGTCCCCAGGTCCAGAAGTGTACTGAAGTGGTGGCGTCCAATGTCCTTCTTTCATACACAGTTGTGCCTTTGAAGTGGAAGAAACTTCTAGAGGCATAACTTTGAAGTGTACAGATGCCCTACCTTCCCTGCCCTTGTTCCGGACTAACTACCATCTCACATAAACCCAAGCACTCTGCCTCCAGGATTGTTAAGGCCGGCCATAGGTGTGACTTATAGATGTATATGTGTCCAGATATAAGGTTAAAGAAATGAAACAGTGTTTCCAACGGTTGTTGGAAACATCCCCTGGCGCTTCACTCAAATGTGGTTATAGTACTCCTCCAAGATAATTTGAAATCATAAATCTTGCCAGTTTTCAAGAATAAAGTTTTTTATCAGTTCATCATTTCAAAATTCTTTTCCAAACAGTACATTTGAATATTTCTTTATATTCATTTAAGAAATTAACTTTCATTCAGTCCAATGCATTTCGGGCTGAAAAGCCCTTCATCTGGGACATGAAACTAAAAAACAAGACAGAGAAGGCTATTCAAACATTTGCATTTTTAGCCAAAATATATATGCATGAAAGTAGTGGTATCATGTTGAAACAATAGTGCAATTGAGGTGCCACCCGTGAAATGACGTGCTCGGTGAAATATATAAAACAATGTATTCACATCACTCACGTGTTATTCTTATCAGTGAGTTGAACAAGCTGTGGGGTACAATAGACATAAAACGTTCATGAGGCGATTATCGAGACGCAAAAGGTCTCTTAAGCTGTATTTCTGCGTGGGTAAAGCAACTTACTTGATGGACGCAATGGCGTCTCCTCAACACTATAGCGCGGGTCTTTCTCACTCTGTCGCGTAGCCGCCGGGAGACAGTCTATCGCGGCAGAAGTTGCTTTACCCACGCAGAAATACAGTTTAAGAGACCTTTTGCGTCTCGATAATCGCCTCATGAACGTTTTATGTCTATTGTACCCCACAGCTTGTTCAACTCACTGATAAGAATAACACGTGAGTGATGTGAATACATTGTTTTATATATTTCACCGAGCACGTAATTTCACGGGTTGCACCTCAATTGCACTATTGTTTCACCATGATACCACTACTTTCATGCATATATATTTTGGCTAAAAATGCAAATGTTTGAATAGCCTTCTCTGTCTTGTTTTTTAGTATCATGTCCCAGATGAAGGGCTTTTCAGCCCGAAATGCATTGGACTGAATGAAAGTTAATTTCTTAAATGAATATAAAGAAATATTCAAATGTACTGTTTGGAAAAGAATTTTGACATGATGAACTGATAAAAAACTTTATTCTTGAAAACTGGCAAGATTTATGATTACAAATTATCTTGGAGGAGTACTATAACCACATTTGAGTGAAGCGCCAGGGGATGTTTCCAACAACTGTTGGAAACACTGTTTCATTGATTCATTATTGACGTCCTGACAAGAGACGCCTCCCAGGCAGCTACCTCACACTAGACTAATTTTGTTAAAAACATTTAAAGTTTTTCGTTTGAACTTAATATAAACCACGGGCAGTGCAACTCTCCACCCATTGAGCAGATATAAGGGTAGACATAAGTATACTATATCTAAGCAAGGGGTGATTACACAACCTTGCCCCAGCTGAGTGATCAGCCAGTTGTGTCAGTTTGGAGGGCCAGCCAGGGGTGTCAAAAGATATGCTGCAGCCCCTGGCAGGCCTTTGATGCACCTATGCCCTGAGTACCTATAGTACTCTGTACAGGAGCTCATAAGGTGACCTAATCCCAATTGGTGATGTACCTAAAGTACATGGTTGTGAATTTAGAGAGAGAACAGCAGGGCTGTGGGCCTGATTAGCAGGCCCACAGCCACATTAAGTCGAAAACCAGTGAAGCAAAAAGCAAAAGAAATGGGGTGACCATAGGATAGCAGACCCTACTCTCCTACACATCATCCCTGAGCAAATTATGTTTTTGAATGACACTGTCCAACAGATGTCTTGTCTTGGGTTAGCCAAGATAAAAGCTTGAACAATCCGTCTATACCTACTCCTACACCTGTTAGTGATAACACTTCAGAGGGGGGAGTTGACGTACATACTATTTTGCATCACAACAGAACAGATCCAGATTGGAATAAATGGTTGATCTGGCCCACAGACACAAACAACTGTCAAGATAGATTCCTGAATAAAACAAAGGGGTTCACATTCATTAGGCCAGAACCAAGATATGTTCAAAGACAGCATCCAGGAATAGTAACAACATACCAATCCAATCCAATCCAAAAATTCTTTATTTCGGCCATTTAGGCCATAAAATATGCATAAAAAACATACATACATTTAAAATTCAGGCATATAAAATGCATACAGTAAGCAAGTAGCAGCATTTCATAACATTTAAAATCGGGCATTTAAAGTGCATAAAAGGAACAAGCAACAACATTTCATATCATTGGGAATGGAGTAAGACAAAATGTGATAGGAGACATTGTCAGCGGGAGCTAGAAGTTACAATGGCACAGTGGTGTAGGCATACAATCCTATGGTGGTTTTGCCTTAATCAACTTGGACCTAATGCGCCACATGGCCAAAAGATATTTTGAGACTGCGAAAACAATGTGGGGGAGGAATCAGTTTTCAGTATTCTGAAAGATGTTACACAATTCCTTATTGCCATATTCCTACATAGGGGCACAAGCCAATATTTCCTAGGTGACTTGTAGGAAGGGCAGAAAAACAGAACATGGATTTCTTCCTCATCGCAGGAATTACAGCCAGGGTTTATTTTGTCCCCTCCATTGGTCCATTTGCTAGTAAAGGATTTAATGGGTAGGGTGCCAAACCGCCACTGTATAAATAGCTTCCTTGCCATAATCGGGTAAATAAAATCCATAAAGGTTTCAAACTTATAAGGATTCAGTAAAACGATGAGTTAGAGTGCCGGTGCGGGGTGCAAGCACATGGGAGGCAAGATTTTGTTCCTTGTAAGCTTCCACAAGTCTTTTCCGGGGGACCCTATTACAGCCTGTTTCCGGGGCCTCCCACAGCTCGTTGAAGCCGAGCCGGAACAGTTCTTGCTTGACAAAGGATAGCCAAGGGATCTTGTCACTGTAATTTAATTTCATAACATGCACAAGATCTTGCCTGTAGTGTCTGAGCTCATTTGTTGACCAAAGTCTGTGCCAGAAACGTAATGGTTTGGATTCAAGGTCCTCCCTAATGGACGGTAGACCCAAATCTAGGCGTAAGGGAAACAGAGGAGTTGCAGTTGGGAGGGCCAAAAGACACCTCAGAAAGTTGTTTTCGACACACACCAACTCATTTGCAGCTTGATGTCCCCATAGTTCACTACCGTAAAGTGCAGCTGATTTCGCTTGTGTTTTGTACATCTCAACTGCAGGAGCTATGGGTTTGTAGGTTGAGGTGTTCGTAACCCTTAAGATAGCCCCAGAGAGTTGAGAAAGCCTTATTTGCGAACTTGAAATCTGTGGTCCCCAGGATAGGTTCTCATGTAGGGTTACGCCCAGGTACTGAAATGTTTTAACCCTCTCCAGTACCGTGGAATTTAGGGATGGGTTGGGTCTGGTTGTGGGGGAGGGGTTGAAGATCATGAATTTGGTCTTCCCTGTGTTGATCTCGAGGCCATACTGCCTGCAGAAAAGATCGAATCCATCTAGTATTCGCTGAATTCCCATAGGGGATTTGGAGAGCAGGAGGGTGTCATCAGCAAACATAATTGCCGGCACCCTCCTGCCAGCCAAAACCGGGGCGTCATTGTCCCTAACGTTAGCTAAGTGTGTGATGACACTATTAACGTAAAGACAAAAGAGAATAGGGGCAAGAACGCATCCCTGCCTAACCCCCCTGGAAACAGGAAACCTTTTTGACAGAACTCCACCCCTCCCACATCGTACCTGGGCAAAGTTGCCCTGATGGAGTCTTATTATGGCCTGTAGTAGGTTAGTGGGCACTCCCATCTCCTTAAGGACCTCCCAGAGTTTTTTTCGTGGTACCAAGTCAAATGCTGACTTCAGGTCTACGAACACCATGTACAATCTCCCTCCCTCAATGCTCACCGATTTCCAAAAAAGGAGGACGAGGCAGAAGATTTGATCCATGGTGGACGTATTTTTCCTGAAGCCAGCCTGGAGGGGGCTTAAGATTTCATTTTCCTCCATCCAGTCCAGGAGTTGGTCCAATAGAAGTCGGGAATAAAGCTTTTGGGGGACATCTATGAGGCTAATGGGCCTGTAGTTGGATGGGAGCAGAGAACAGCCCTTCTTGAAGATTGGGACTATCTCTGCCCCCAACCAAGTACAGGGGATCGCCATTCCACATGCAATTGAATTGAAAGGAATATGAAGGTAGGGCGCCCAGATCTCTGGTTGGGACCTAAAAAGGTCACCTGGTAATTTATCAAGGCCCGGGGCCTTTCCCAACGCAAGACCATCTATTGCACTGACCACTTCCCCTAGCGTGAACTCCAAGGTGTCTCCAGGAAGGGATAGGAGTGCTGCAACAACGCCATCTGTATTCTCTAGGGTATCTGCATAAAGTTTACTGAAGTGATCTTCCCATATATGTGCTGCAATATTGGGTTCAACTGCAGCTTTGGGTTCCCCTGAGCCAGTAGTGACTAGTGACCAGAATCTTCTTAAGTCCTTGGTTGTTAGGGCTGCTGAAAGATCTTGCCATCTATACCAGTCCCAATCTGACCTCGCACGGGCCATTGTGGCCTTATACTGGCGCCGCAGGTCGGCCACCCTGGTCCGAGCGACACCATCTTTGACTGCGGTGATAAGGTCAGATTTGGCCTTTCTGCATTCGGAGTTGTACCAGGAGGAGGTTCTGGTCTTTTGCTTGGGCTTAGGCACCTCTGGGTAGAGAACCTCACCTAGAGCTCCCACTAGGTCTTCATGAATAAGAGCTAGAGATTTATAAAAATCCTGGGAACTGGATTGGCTAACTAGTTCACCCAGAGCCTCGAATTTTGGCAGCACGGGATCGTAGATTTTCCCAATATTTTCTTCTGACTTGGAAAAATTCTGCCATCTCACCCTACGCCTATTGGAGGTTAATACCAGATTACCCCGATCATCTCTATCCTCAAGTGGTAGTGATCCGGGATATGCTGGGAGATGGGCCAGGGAAAATAGGAGAGCATTGTGGTCACTATCTGTACGGGGGATTATTTTAAAATCCTCTACCTTTGACCAGAGACTGGTATCTACAAAGATGTAGTCTAGACGTGACTCATGATCTTTCCTATTAAATGTACATTTTGAGGGAGTGTCTGAGGGTGTACGTCCATTGCAAGCTCTTAGCGCAAAATTCACTACCGTAAAGTGCAGCTGATTTCGCTTGTGTTTTGTACATCTCAACTGCAGGAGCTATGGGTTTGTAGGTTGAGGTGTTCGTAACCCTTAAGATAGCCCCAGAGAGTTGAGAAA
The DNA here is from genome assembly GCF_964263255.1 of Lissotriton vulgaris. Taxonomy (NCBI): domain Eukaryota; kingdom Metazoa; phylum Chordata; class Amphibia; order Caudata; family Salamandridae; genus Lissotriton; species Lissotriton vulgaris. The sequence continues at coordinate 212,048 of NW_028241939.1, read as the reverse complement.
GCCTTATTCGCGAACTTGAAATCTGTGGTCCCCAGGATAGGTTCTCGTGTAGGGTTACGCCCAGGTACTGAAATGTTTTAACCCTCTCCAGTACCGTGGAATTTAGGGATGGGTTGGGTCTGGTTGTGGGGGAGGGGTTGAAGATCATGAATTTGGTCTTCCCTGTGTTGATCTCGAGGCCATACTGCCTGCAGAAAAGATCGAATCCATCTAGTATTCGCTGAATTCCCATAGGGGATTTGGAGAGCAGGAGGGTGTCATCAGCAAACATAATTGCCGGCACCCTCCTGCCAGCCAAAACCGGGGTGTCATTGTCCCTAACGTTAGCTAAGTGTGTGATGACACTATTAACGTAAAGACAAAAGAGAGTAGGGGCAAGAACGCATCCCTGCCTAACCCCCCTGGAAACAGGAAACCTTTTTGACAGAACTCCACCCCTCCCACATCGTACCTGGGCAAAGTTGCCCTGATGGAGTCTTATTATGGCCTGTAGTAGGTTAGTGGGCACTCCCGTCTCCTTAAGGACCTCCCAGAGTTTTTTTCGTGGTACCAAGTCAAATGCTGACTTCAGGTCTACGAACACCATGTACAATCTCCCTCCCTCAATGCTCACCGATTTCCAAAAAAGGAGGACGAGGCGGAAGATTTGATCCATGGTGGACGTATTTTTCCTGAAGCCAGCCTGGAGGGGGCTTAAGATTTCATTTTCCTCCATCCAGTCCAGGAGTTGGTCCAATAGAAGTCGGGAATAAAGCTTTTGGTGGACATCTATGAGGCTAATGGGCCTGTAGTTGGATGGGAGCAGAGAACAGCCCTTCTTGAAGATTGGGACTATCTCTGCCCCCAACCAAGTACAGGGGATCGCCATTCCACATGCAATTGAATTGAAAGGAATATGAAGGTAGGGCGCCCAGATCTCTGGTTGGGACCTAAAAAGGTCACCTGGTAATTTATCAAGGCCCGGGGCCTTTCCCAACGCAAGACCATCTATTGCACTGACCACTTCCCCTAGCGTGAACTCCAAGGTGTCTCCAGGAAGGGATAGGAGTGCTGCAACAACGCCATCTGTATTCTCTAGGGTATCTGCATAAAGTTTACTGAAGTGATCTTCCCATATATGTGCTGCAATATTGGGTTCAACTGCAGCTTTGGGTTCCCCTGAGCCAGTAGTGACTAGTGACCAGAATCTTCTTAAGTCCTTGGTTGTTAGGGCTGCTGAAAGATCTTGCCATCTGTACCAGTCCCAATCTGACCTCGCACGGGCCATTGTGGCCTTATACTGGCGCCGCAGGTCGGCCACCCTGGTCCGAGCGACACCATCTTTGACTGCGGTGATAAGGTCAGATTTGGCCTTTCTGCATTCGGAGTTGTACCAGGAGGAGGTTCTGGTCTTTTGCTTGGGCTTAGGCACCTCTGGGTAGAGATCCTCACCTAGAGCTCCCACTAGGTCTTCATGAATAAGAGCTAGAGTTTTATAAAAATCCTGGGAACTGGATTGGCTAACTAGTTCACCCAGAGCCTCGAATTTTGGCAGCACGGGATCGTAGATTTTACCAATATTTTCTTCTGACTTGGAAAAATTCTGCCATCTCACCCTACGCCTATTGGAGGTTAATACCAGATTACCCCGATCATCTCTATCCTCAAGTGGTAGTGATCCGGGATATGCTGGGAGATGGGCCAGGGAAAATAGGAGAGCATTGTGGTCACTATCTGTACGGGGGATTATTTTAAAATCCTCTACCTTTGACCAGAGACTGGTATCTACAAAGATGTAGTCTAGACGTGACTCATGATCTTTCCTATTAAATGTACATTTTGAGGGAGTGTCTGAGGGTGTACGTCCATTGCAAGCTCTTAGCGCAAAATTCACTACCGTAAAGTGCAGCTGATTTCGCTTGTGTTTTGTACATCTCAACTGCAGGAGCTATGGGTTTGTAGGTTGAGGTGTTCGTAACCCTTAAGATAGCCCCAGAGAGTTGAGAAAGCCTTATTCGCGAACTTGAAATCTGTGGTCCCCAGGATAGGTTCTCGTGTAGGGTTACGCCCAGGTACTGAAATGTTTTAACCCTCTCCAGTACCGTGGAATTTAGGGATGGGTTGGGTCTGGTTGTGGGGGAGGGGTTGAAGATCATGAATTTGGTCTTCCCTGTGTTGATCTCGAGGCCATACTGCCTGCAGAAAAGATCGAATCCATCTAGTATTCGCTGAATTCCCATAGGGGATTTGGAGAGCAGGAGGGTGTCATCAGCAAACATAATTGCCGGCACCCTCCTGCCAGCCAAAACCGGGGTGTCATTGTCCCTAACGTTAGCTAAGTGTGTGATGACACTATTAACGTAAAGACAAAAGAGAGTAGGGGCAAGAACGCATCCCTGCCTAACCCCCCTGGAAACAGGAAACCTTTTTGACAGAACTCCACCCCTCCCACATCGTACCTGGGCAAAGTTGCCCTGATGGAGTCTTATTATGGCCTGTAGTAGGTTAGTGGGCACTCCCGTCTCCTTAAGGACCTCCCAGAGTTTTTTTCGTGGTACCAAGTCAAATGCTGACTTCAGGTCTACGAACACCATGTACAATCTCCCTCCCTCAATGCTCACCGATTTCCAAAAAAGGAGGACGAGGCGGAAGATTTGATCCATGGTGGACGTATTTTTCCTGAAGCCAGCCTGGAGGGGGCTTAAGATTTCATTTTCCTCCATCCAGTCCAGGAGTTGGTCCAATAGAAGTCGGGAATAAAGCTTTTGGTGGACATCTATGAGGCTAATGGGCCTGTAGTTGGATGGGAGCAGAGAACAGCCCTTCTTGAAGATTGGGACTATCTCTGCCCCCAACCAAGTACAGGGGATCGCCATTCCACATGCAATTGAATTGAAAGGAATATGAAGGTAGGGCGCCCAGATCTCTGGTTGGGACCTAAAAAGGTCACCTGGTAATTTATCAAGGCCCGGGGCCTTTCCCAACGCAAGACCATCTATTGCACTGACCACTTCCCCTAGCGTGAACTCCAAGGTGTCTCCAGGAAGGGATAGGAGTGCTGCAACAACGCCATCTGTATTCTCTAGGGTATCTGCATAAAGTTTACTGAAGTGATCTTCCCATATATGTGCTGCAATATTGGGTTCAACTGCAGCTTTGGGTTCCCCTGAGCCAGTAGTGACTAGTGACCAGAATCTTCTTAAGTCCTTGGTTGTTAGGGCTGCTGAAAGATCTTGCCATCTGTACCAGTCCCAATCTGACCTCGCACGGGCCATTGTGGCCTTATACTGGCGCCGCAGGTCGGCCACCCTGGTCCGAGCGACACCATCTTTGACTGCGGTGATAAGGTCAGATTTGGCCTTTCTGCATTCGGAGTTGTACCAGGAGGAGGTTCTGGTCTTTTGCTTGGGCTTAGGCACCTCTGGGTAGAGATCCTCACCTAGAGCTCCCACTAGGTCTTCATGAATAAGAGCTAGAGTTTTATAAAAATCCTGGGAACTGGATTGGCTAACTAGTTCACCCAGAGCCTCGAATTTTGGCAGCACGGGATCGTAGATTTTACCAATATTTTCTTCTGACTTGCAAAATTTCTGCCATCTCACCCTACGCCTATTGGAGGTTAATACCAGATTACCCCGATCATCTCTATCCTCAAGTGGTAGTGATCCGGGATATGCTGGGAGATGGGCCAGGGAAAATAGGAGAGCATTGTGGTCACTATCTGTACGGGGGATTATTTTAAAATCCTCTACCTTTGACCAGAGACTGGTATCTACAAAGATGAAGTCTAGACGTGACTCATGATCTTTCCTATTAAATGTACATTTTGAGGGAGTGTCTGAGGGTGTACGTCCATTGCAATCTCTTAGCGCAAAATTAAGGGTCAGTGACGTAATTTGGACCGCAAGTGGGGACCAGGATCTGGGGTGGGGCGATTGACACACTGGAATGCCCCAGAAGTCGTCTTCTGCCGTAAGGGCCCCTTCCCTCAAGCCCTCTAAGGGCTCGAAGTGGCAGTTAAAATCTCCACCCATTACCACCTTGTAGTCGGTCGGCAACTGACCCAGAAAGGACGCAAGATCTTCTAGTGTGCTGGACTCCGCCGTTGGGCCAACTGGGCGGGAATAAACGTTTATGATTGCCAGTTTGGGGGCGCCCGGCCAATTCAGTACAACACACTGAATGTCTTGAGAGGACGTGGCTATGGTTTCCGCTGTGCAACCAATGTGACATGCTATCCAAACCTCCAGACCACCCGAGGGCCTCCCCTTGCCATTCCAGGTAGCCTGAATTTCAAATGTTGCGTAGCCAATTTTGAGCGCGGGTTCCTTCGCCCATGTCCCTTGAAAGAGACAGATGTCACTATTTGTTATTAGGGAATCCCAGTCTTCAGTGTGTATTTTATTGGCAATGCCTGCAACATTCCATGACAGTACCCTCAGGGCTCCAGAAGCAGTATGCGATGTAGGTCCCTGCATCCCTGTAATATCACTATCACTACTTACATGCGAGATAGAAATCCCAGGAGGAGGATATGGACTCTGGTTAGATGTGACTGAAAGGATTTAAATCGTGCCGTGGGAATCACTTGACGTCTGAGGAGGGGAGTGTGCACCAGAGAAATAAGATTTAACATCTTGTACGCTTAACCCCCTCTCTGGAGCAGGATGACTAGGGGAGGTACCCAGGCGTCAATCACAAGAGTCCAAACCAGAAAAAACTTCGAATCTGTTGCTAACTTCCAGGGGTGTGAAAGGAAGCAGATGATCCATCCCCCCTGTTTCAAGAGGATAGTCCGACCTCCTAGGGTTGGTTCCATAGCCCCTTTGCGGGATGGAATCCCACCCATATGCATTCTTTGGCACCGTGGGACCAGGCTGCGGGGGGAAGTAATGATTGATTTGTTTTGGGCCTAAGGTGCCTGACAGGGCCATTGGTGGCCAGGGGCATGACAGGGGAGCTACTAGGGCTCTGGGATAGAAGTAAGTAAGGTCGCACGGCATGATTGATTTGCCTAGGTTCCCTGGCATCCAGCTCAAAATGTGCCTAACAGCTTCTGGATCCCTGAAATTGATCACAATCAAGTCGCCCTCAATGTCTTTCTCCCGCCCCCCCAACCAGGGGAGTCGGCGCACGTGCACAATATCCCCATTAACATTACCCCGGAGTGGCCTATTCTTAGACAGCCAGTACATGGTTTTATTTTTAAGCTGCTGAGGACCATCTCGCTTGTCAGGGTCAAGGGTTGGAACACCCGTAAGCACCACCACATAGGGTAGTGCTTCCGGAGGAAGTTCAACCTGAGGAGTTCTACGTTTTGCTACTCTACTTAGGGATTCCCTCTCTCCAGCCGGCCGCGATGGTCTTGCAGCCGAACTGTTTCCACCCTTCGGGATGGCGCCATCCGTTTGCATGGCAAGTCGGGAAGGAATGGTAGAGGATGTAATCCCTTGGGGATTATGGGTCACTATTTTAGTAGGAGCATTGGACTTGGGGAATAAGGCCGTTGTGGTGGGAGTGGATGTTGTATGAGCCGCCTTGGCTGAAGTAGGTTTTAAGATGTTGGGTAAACCAACCGCAGCCAATGCTGGATTAGGAATGGGAGGGGCCTTCTGCTTGTCCGGCTTGTTGAGAATAGCCTGTTCCAAGTTCCGCAGCCGTTGTTCAATAGCCAATAATCTGTCTACAATAGGAGAAGTGAGCGTCCTGAGCATTTGCTCAAGAAGCTCCAGGGTGGGGGCGATCGGCTGAGTGTCCTGGGTGTTGGCACTTATGGGGGCAGTGGCAATTGTAAGTGGTGGTGTTTCTTGTGTAGTCACTAAAGTGATTACGGGTCTTGTATCCACTGTTGGTTTAGGGGCAGAAGCTGCACTCCCCCCTTTCCCCTTGCCGAATTCAGAGTGCCTAATTCTGCCCTTTTGAATAGAACCCCCCTTCCTCCTTCTCTTATTGGGCGGTGGACCATGAACTTTCGGGACCTCTATCTTCCTCGGTTGATTTTTGGCGATGATTTTACCAGTGTGGAGGGCAGCTGATGTAACTTCCTGACCTACGTCAGAATTACAGGATGGAGAGGGAGCGATAGTAGGGGAGCTAATTAGGGCCCTAGGTGAGGGTGGTATGGGAGAAGTGTCCCTTAAAAGTTCTGGAATTCCCTGGGTTGCAAAAGGGTCCTCAGTAATAGGGGCCACCCCTGAGTTAGATGTTATGATAAGCGGGGATGGTGTCAAGGAGGGTCTAGCCTTATAACCCTCGATGGAACGACGGCGCTCCACCCTTCTTTCCGCTAGGGCTTCTTCCCTTTCGATTTCGGAAGTAGATTTCTTGAAGTAATTATCTAATGTGCCCTTGTTGAGGTTTCCCCCCGCAATCCCAGGTGAAGCAGTGTCCATATTGGCAGGGGATTACACAACTATGGGGCTTGAACAAGAATATCTGTTCAGAACCTCAAGGTACTTAGAAAAGCTTTGGACCTAGGAGAGATAGAAAAAAAGAAAAAAAGGAAAGGAAAAAGACGACCTAACCAAGCAGTGGTAATGAAACAATAACTAGCACAAAATGGTAAAGTCACCGACGCGGTGCTACGCACAGGGAAAGTGTCAATACTGTTATATACGTAGGGAACTCGGGTCTAGAGGAAACACAATGGGAATGAAAGAGACGGGGCCCAGCCCAGCCTCTCCGGCCACCTAACCGCCACACAACGGCCCGCTCTTTGCCCGGTCTTCGCCCGTGCTTCCGTCCGCGCGCGTCCCGCGTACGCGTCCGGAAGCTGGGCTAAGTAGGAGGAGGAGGGGGACGGGAAGAGGCACCAGGTGCGCGCGATTACCTGGCGCAAGCACCTCTGGGCCTCGCAGTCCCGCTCCCGCTGGCTGCCTCGACTCCCTCAGCTGGTGGTAAAACCCTAGAGTGGAGCACACGGGCTCAGGCAGAGTTCCGTTTTCCCCAGGCACAGTCAATCCAGCAACGGTGGAGCACACGGGCTCAGAGATCAAGGGTCCCAGTGGGGAGATGGGTAGCAGTAGAAAGGGTTCACCTCCACGCTTCAGCCAACAAACACGACTACGAGCGGCCCCCGCGGAGCTGGGGCCGCGAGTCGTTAAATGCTTACAGGGAGGAGGGGGCGGGAAGAGGCACCAGGTGCGCGCGATTACCTGGCGGAAGCACCTCTGGGCCTCGCAGTCCCGCTCCTGCTGGCTGCCTCGACTCCCTCAGCTGGTGGTAAAACCCTGGAGTGGAGCACACGGGTTCAGGCAGAGTTCCGTTTTCCCCAGGCACAGTCAATCCAGCAACGGTGGAGCACACAGGCTCAGAGATCAAGGGTCCCAGTGGGGAGATGGGTAGCAGTAGAAAAGGTTCACCTCCACGCTTCAGCCAACAAACACGACTACGAGCGGCACCCCAACATACAGTGTAGGGAAACTTTGCCTTGATTGGATACATAGATCTATACTTAAGGATGTAAAGCAACACTTATCTTTAATTAAAGATGGCGCTGATCTTAGGGAATTGTTGCTAGGACCAAGAACATCACGTCGTAAACATTTTATATATGCCGGTATCTTTGCTGCTTATAATGAAGCATGGAAAATTACGCAAGCAGAGACTGCAGAACGAATACGAGAAATTGATCGTATTCATTTTGAAAAATCTCTCTCTATGGTTGACAATGGGTTAACGACTCTGTGGTCCAGGATATATTCTTTATGTAGCATAGTGTCTTCTGCCATAGACATCATGGAACAGGACTTGGTCATATTGCAACATGGTCAGTCGTATTTACGTTCTATCATGCTATTAGGCTGGACGTTGCTAAATCATCATTCAGGCTATGTGCCGTGATGTTTAATCAATACTACGTCACTGTTTTCAGAATTCAATCTCACTGATAAACAGATCAAATTGGCACAAAGGGGAGCAGACAATACGGTGCTGAGCATTGAGAAACTGGAAAGATTGTCATTTACTGTCGCTGAAAAGTCAGTTATGGAATGGATTATACATGGAACAATCACCCTGCCTATTACAATTTTCTATTTTCAAAATTGCCTACAACATATACCAGCAGGCACATATAAAAGGTTGGGTAAAGAATACATCAAGACATCCTGGGAATTGCAGTACACATACAGATGTTGGAGTGGGGGTAGTGAAGTGTTTCTTAGCGGGGAAAATTGTGAAAATGTACCAAGCGGTTCTCTCCTATGTCAGGGTATAAACTTACACGCGGCCTGCAATAGTTCCTTTAAAAACTTATCCTGCCACCTGCAAGGTTCACCAGCCGCGGTGATTGATCCAATTTTTAGACAACTCTTGAATGGGAGTTATCTTACGTTGAATGATCGCAGCTGCTGTGGCATGTTGCCAGGATTACCATATCTAGTAACTGTGTCAGCCAGGGTCACTTGCTGTATGCAAGTATTGTTTCCTAAAACCAAGACAGCCGGGAGTCGCCACTTTGGCCTTCACTGAACATCTCTTCTATACAAATTGATACAATAAATTGATACAATAAAAATGCTGCAGTTGTAAATACATATCTTAACTACAAATTGCCCTATACATTTCTCAGAAATGTTAAGTCATATCTTAAATATGTCTGTTACGAGTTGTATTCTACATGTATTTAAGACCGTAATTTCTGGACTGTTAGCACCTTTTGAAGCAGTCCTAGTAATATTTCCACACTTTGCGCACTCTGTGTTTGGCGGATTGCCTCTCATTTTGGGACTCGCTGCAGGAATACTATTTTTGCTCCTATCGCTGCGATATGGCAAGTAATTTCACAAACGACACCTAGTTCTCCATGGAGACAACTCTACTAGCAATGAAGTGTTGTGAGCGCATCGTCCAAATGTTGGGACTACCTCGTCTAAGAGAATTAAATACCACATTGTTTCTGTCATTCAGGCCAATTTGGCAAGATTGCATCCTACCTGTTCTACGCTGCCTGCTATGCGGAGAAGAATGAGTGTTAGACACATGTCTCACACTCCCATCAGTCATGCCAACGGATGTTGATACTTTGCTTGAACCAGTAACGGCCCATGCACTGTGTTGTCCCCAGCGGCTACCGATACGGATGACGGCATTCAGTGAGATCTCACAGACGCAAAATGCTACTACCGTAATTCATGAATTTTTAACTTGTGTTCTGATTAACTTGGACATATTATATTTATCAATCTGTAACTTGGAAGATGTTTTTCTTTTATATAACCGAATAAAGTTTGTTGATAATAATCACTAGGGGATTCATTTACAGGGTAGCATGGTATCCCTCATAATAACTCCAGGAGTCACAGTCCACACAATGTACATGCTTTGTTTCCCCTACTTCCAAGCTTACATATACCCCAATAACCTGCCCAAACCTCTCCCTGCTGATGCCAATGTGGTCCTCCGTCATCCCACAGACCATATTTTTGGCCCCTTTGAAACTGCCCATACAATAAAAATGCTGCAGTTGTAAATACATATCAACTACCATTTGTTGTGTTTGAAACATTTTATTGAATAATAAAACCTAATAAACATAAGCTGATTATTAAAGCAAAACAAAACATCAGTTGCCATACACATAAGAGACAAAAGTAGTACATAAAAATCAACATACTGTAACACAGTAAAGTTATGTAGAGCACAATTCCTAATTTCGGGCAATCCTTAAGGTTCAACAATAGAAACGTTCATAAAGAACAAGAAAGAAAACAAAGAAGGTAGGAAACAGTGATTTCATTAATGTAATGCTTCCTACATATAGAAAAACAAATACTAATTATTTTACTTAGGCAATAAAGTCCTCACATTAAAATACTAAGAGAAATATATTGAACAATGAACATTTCATATGTAATTAGAATTCAATTTGAATATTGTATCCTTCTAAGCATTATTTGACTCATGATTACAACCTGAATGCTTTCTGGAAAGGAACCACCTCATGGGGTTCAAAATCACATCTTTTCCAACAATAGGATTCAAATGATAAACTTGAATTTCAATTCAATTAATTGATTTAGGCCATTTTGGAGATCAACAGTTTGAAATATATACAGCATCCATACACGTTTGTAAAATTGTCTCCTAAACTTAAATTCCATCCACTTTTTGATTAAACACTTCCCATTCCAGCAAGCATCACAAGACCACTTGTTGTTATCTTCCCAATTAGTGCTAATGTTTCGGCTGGCAACAACAATAAATATATTTAGAATTTTACCTCCAAAAGCAAAAACATGCCATTTCTGAATCATGGTGCACAATAAAATGTAGGAACACAAGGGCATATTTTGGTGTAGCATTCATTAAGGTTGGACGAGGCTTGAAACTAGAATTCCTGATTTTTTTGGACATTTAAATGTCATATTTTTGAAAGAGTTTTAACAGACCCAGCACAAGCTCACCGAAAAATAGAAGATGACTGAATTGTACTTAGAGAAAATGTGCTGATAAGTAATCTATTGATGTAAAATACAGTGGTCAGGCAATGCTTGTGGATCTAATCTATTCAGATTTTAACTCCATAGTTTGTTCAATAAATTGACTGAGCATAATACTTGAAGGTCCATCTCTCAGATCAGTTCTAGTACAGTTTTAGTTGCGATAACACTAATAGAGATCATTGATAAATAGATTTTAAAAGCCATGGGTGGAATTGATCCTTGGTCTAAATCTAGATTATTGTCTGCAATAGAAACCAGTACAAACAGATCAAATCTAAAATCATTGAATATGTTTATTATAGTGGTTTAGAGTAAACCCAGAAGACACACATTGTTCCTGAAACTCAGAAAATGAATCTAAAGATTATGATTACATCCTATTTTATGTCCAGAGACTGCTTTAGCTAGTTTCCTGTTTAAGTGACATTTGCAATTATATTTAACAAAACATTAACACTGGATGTCAGAAATTCTGTCTTTAAGTATTGTGTAAGTGTTACGTGTGACGGTTTTTATTTGGTCTGAAGCAACACTAACACTAAATAGGTACATGCACCGGTTATCATCCAACTAACATTATTAGCAAACTTAATTTGGAGGGAATTGAGAAAAATGGCCTCATGTTTTATTGTTAAAAAAATCCACTGGTTCAGTAATTCACAGAGTTTGCAAGTGCTAAACCCCTTTTTGAAATGTACTAAGCCCACTTAACAATTCAGAATTTGGAAGGGGAATGTTAATAGTTTCCCTTCTGAATATTTAATACATTGTTAAGGTATGTATTGAGCTTTGAAACCATATGTGGACTGAAAAACAGTAACAGGAGGTAGTAACCCAAGGGGACATTTGTGAATCTGAGAGTAAAATGGGGTGCTTTAAAAAATGCCTTTATTTAAAAGCTATCACAGACAAAGTAGTGTGCTGACTCTACAAGCAACCACTTTTTACCAAATGGATTATTAGTACATGAACCTCAGTATTTCCTATATTGCTGAAATTTAGTCTCTAATATTTTTGTAATGTTGTGTAAATATTTGTTCCAGTTAGTTCCCCTTTCAATATTGTCATGAAATGTACCTATTCTTTTTGTCAAACATATTGAAATATCTTTATCACAATTTTTGGGGCATTCTAAAAAGTGTTTTCACTCTCTAACTTGAAGCTTCCTAAGAATAATTCTGACGCGCAGTTCCTGGTTTCTCCTAGATCATTTAGCTTTCTCACTAAACAAAGAACAATATTGATTTGAGAGAGGTGGTTATTGTAATCATACACACTGGGGTTAGTTTAGAAAAGACCAATTCCTTAATCTTTAGAAATAATACTTGGAAAAGTTTATGTTCAATAATTTCAGATAATTTACTGATAAAGATATCAGATAAAGATCCCCAAATTTCATATACCTTGTGGTATCAAAAATCTGCAGAATTAACAGACTTCTCTTCTAGATAAATCCAGGTATGAGAAGTTATTAAATGGAATTATCAACTTTCTGTTATTTTAACACATTTTGTCAGTGCACAGAGTATTTTCCCTACATAGATCACAACATTTCATGCAATGGTCTGTGCTTGAACGTACAATGAAGGAGTAAAAATGCATTTCTACCACAATCAAGAAACCCTTGGATCTCTGAGGATTACTGTTGCAAATGAAAACCTAGCTAAGATGAAATATCCATTTAAAAGGACAATTTCCCTCACCCACCTTAGTTGGCATGCTTCCTTACTGGGAATCTCCTTGCACCGTGAAACAACCCCCTCACTGAGAGAGAGGAGTTCAGGCATATTTTGTTATAGAGAAAGGTATACTAAATACCACAATAATGAGCTCAGGGTAGTGGGGGCAGCAGAGTGAAAGTTAAAACTTGCTAAAGGGTATGTGTTTGCATTATTTGTACGCCCCTGGGCCAGGATTAAAAGCAGGACACTGTGGGAGAAATATATATGCACTGTTAGAGTCAATAATAGGTCAACATGTTTCAGCCTAATGGCGGCGGCGGCCGGAGGGCTGGTGGCCGAGGAGCGCGCTGAAGGGGATCCGGTGACATCGACTCGGATGGGCGAGATTCCCTCGCCGGAGTTGGACCAGGAGCAGCGGCTGAACCGACGTTTGGACGCCATACTCGATGCGATCACCTCGACCAAGGAGGCTCTGCACCAAGACATTGCCCAAGTGGCCACGGGACTGGGGCTATTGCGAGCGGACCACGCGAAGCTGGCGGATAGGGTCAAGGACCATGATCAGCTGTTACTTGACCTGAAGCCATCGGTGGTGACCGCGGAACACAAGATCACGGACATATTGGCCCGACTGGACTCGCTGGAACAACGAGCGGAGGATGCCGAAGGCCGCAATAGGCGGAACAACGTGCGGGTCGTAGGCCTGCCGGAACGGATTGAGGGGGAGGATGCGGTGGCCTACATGGAGACCTGGTTCCGCACAGTGGTGGCGCCGGAGGGGCTTACTCCTTTCTTCACCTTGGAGCGAGCCCACCGTGTGCCTGCTCGCCCACCAGGACTTGGCCGCCCCCCCCGACCGATCGTGGTGCGGCTCCTCCACTATAAGGACCGGGATCTCCTCATCCAGCGGGCTAGGATGTCGGGCCCATATGAGGTGGAAAACAGTAAGGTCACGATTTTCCCGGACTACACCCAGGCGGTCCAGAAGAACAGGGCATCGTTCCTAGCGGTGAAGAAAGAGCTCCGGGAGGAAGGCATCCAATATTCCTTGCTCTACCCGGCCAAGCTGCGGATCATACTGGATGGCACTACGCACTTTTTTCAGACTCCGGACGAAGTGTGGCAGTGGCTGGAGTCGTATAGAGCGGGGACGGACAGGTCGCATAAAAGCAGGACAGATCAGCCTAAGCCACCCCGGATCCGACAATCGCAGCGCATCAGGTCCCGCAACAGGCGCCAGCGGGAGAAACGGGAGGCTCAAATGGCGGCGGAGAAGAGGGATGCGCTCGCAGCGACGGCGGCCATCACGGGGTCGCAACAGAACAGTGAACTGGCGGAAACGGACTCGGGCGGGGAAGGCAGCAGAACCGGAGAAGACCTCTCAGAAGCGGAGAGTTCGAAGGGGCCAGTGGTGACCCCCCAGACATCTGATGGGATATTTTGCGGCTGAGACTGTATTGGGACTTGATCGAGACTTCATGGTAGGGTGGTATCCTGTTGGGGATGGGCGGGTTGCCGGGATAGGGGGCTAAGCGCTTAGTAGGGGATGAAGGCGCGGGGCGCGGGCTCCGCTAGCTGGGGTCGGCGGTAACTCACCCCCCTTGGGCCCTTAAGGCCTACTGTAGTGGAGACCACAGGGTAGGAGAATGGGAGGTTGGTTCAAGGTTTGGATGGGGGCTGACATTGGGTTCACGTGCTCTGTCCTGGGGAGTGGGGTTTGGGGAGTTTTTCTGTTCAGGGTGTGTTCGGGGGGGGGGGCAACTGCTTTGGGGGGGTTGTGAACCCTTGTTCTTTGAATCGGACTGTTCGAGGTTGGTATGGGGACATTACCTAATTTGAAATGCCTGACGTGGAATGTCCGGGGGCTCCGCACTATGGTTAAACGCCACAAAGTACACGCATACCTGGTGCGTAGGGGGGTTCAGATTGCTATGCTACAGGAAACTCATCTAACCAAAAAAGAGTGCGCTGCATTGCAAAAAAGATGGCGGGCCAGGTGTTCGGCACCACATACTCAGCGTATGCCAGGGGGGTGCTGATCTGGGTGAGGGCGGTGATACCATTTCAAGTGCTGAATCAAGTGGTGGACCCTGATGGTCGGTTCGTGGCGGTGGAGGGGAGGCTGTATGGAAGGGACGTGGTTCTCTGCTGTGTGTATGCGCCGAACACTGATCAGGCTCGATACTTTGATGGCCTCTCTGGGTCCTTGGCCTCTTTCCTGGCGGGCCCGTTAGTGTTAGGGGGGGACTTTAATTCGATCACGGATGTGGCTCTGGATAGGTCCCATCCCCCTCTGGTAGACTCCCCGGTGCGCAGGTTGGCCATGCACAGGAAGGATTGGCAGGACAGGTGGGGGTTGCTGGATGTTTTGCGGGAGCAGCACAGAGACACCAGGGATTATTCCTTTTACTCGGCTCTCCGCGATCTGCATGTCAGGATAGATTCAGTGCTCTGCGGTGGGTCCCTAGCCCCGTTGATTTCCCATACGGAGTACCTGGCTAGGACCATCTCGGATCATAACCCCCTATTGGTACACATTCAGTGGCAGCGGGAGCGCTCAGCGATACCAACATGGCGGCTCCGGCCGGAGACGCTGGAGGATTCAGTATTCAGCGACACAGTCCAGCAAGGCATTGTCAGCTATTTTTGCGAGAATGAGGGCACGGCCACGAGTAGATCCACTGAATGGGATGCAATGAAAGTGGTGGTGAGAGGGGTGTGTTTGGGTAGGTTTTCGAATGCTCGTACGACCGTGGTGAATGCACTCATGAAAGCGGCAGAGTCTTTGAGGGATTTGGAACGCCGCAGGCCGGCCAGGCCAGACTTACAGACCCAGTTATTGGAAGCGAAGGAAGTGGTCGCCACCGAGACAGAACGTTTGCGGTGTTACGTCTACAGGCAGTACGTCGTCAGAGCGCATGCAGAGAGGGACAAGGTGGGCACCCTCTTGGCCAGACTTGCTAACCCGGAACTTAGGGGCTGCCCGGTCCTTAGCATTAGCAATGCCCGGGGGGAGATGGTGTACTCCCAGGCAGCGGTGTTGGAGTGTTTCCGGGAGTACTATCAGGAATTATACCAGAGTCAGCTGGGAGTGGAGGTCCAGGAAATAGCGGAATACCTGGGGGAGAGGCAGCTTCCGGTCCTAGACGAGGAGGACGCAAAGGAGCTGGGCGGCCCGATCACGCTCACTGAAATGCGGGTGGCCATCAAACATATGGCTCGTAACAAAACGCCCGGGGTGGACGGATTGCCGATTGAATTTTATCAACAGTATGTCGACAGCCTGGCTCCCAGGCTTCTGGTGGTGTACACGGAAGCTTATGAGGCAGGGAGACTGCCTGGATCCATGCGAGAGGCCTTGATTGTACCGCTCCTAAAGCCTGGCAGGGACGCAACGGATGTAAGGTCCTATCGCCCGCTATCCATGCTGACGGTAGATTATAAGATCCTGAGCCGAATCCTAGCCACCAGACTGGCCCCACACATGACGGGCCTGGTGCACAGGGATCAGGCTGGGTTTATACCCACGAGGAGCACGGCGCTGAATATTCGCCGCCTGGTGGGAATAATGGACGCCATCTTGGATGGGGAAGGGGCTCCAGCGGTCCTGTCCGTGGACATCGAGAAGGCCTTTGATAGCTTAGAATGGTCTTTCCTGGATGGAGTGTTAGAGAGGTTTGGCATGGGAGAGGGGTTCCGCCGGTGGACGAGGGTCTTGTACACCTCGGCGACGGCGAGGGTGCGCTTAGGCGGTCTGGTGTCTGCGGCATACCCGGTGGGAAGGGGCACGCGACAGGGGTGCTCCCTATCCCCCCTATTGTTTGCTCTGGCGATGGAGCCTTTGGCGGTTCATGCGAGGTCGGGTGACAGATACGCGGGGATAGCCAGTGGCGGGCAGCAGCACTATATATCGTTGTATGCGGATGACCTGCTCCTGTACCTCGACGACTCGGCGCGGGCCCTGGAAGGAGCGATGGACCTGCTATCGGAGTTTGGCCGGCTATCGGGCCTTAAGGTCAACTGGGCGAAGACCTGTGTGTTTCCGCTGAGAGCGGAGTCGCCCAACCCTGGTCGCGATTTGGAGGTGGTCTGGGAGCAATCTTGATTCACCTATCTGGGAGTACGCATCTATCACGCGACTGCGGATCTATTGGAGGGCAACATTGGTCGATGTGTCCGGGCACTGAGGGGCAGCATGTCCTTCTGGTCGACCCTCCCGCTGACGGTTCTGGGTAGGATCGCTCTTTTAAAAATGGTGGCGCTCCCCCGCTTCCTGTACTACTTCCGGACATTGCCTATCTGGATTCCTCAAGGGATCTTCAGAGACCTGAGGACAATGATTATTGGGTTCCTATGGGGGCATAGCTGCCGTAGAGTGGCGCTGAGCACGCTACTTCGCCCCAAGATGGAAGGGGGTATGGCTGTGCCCGATTTCGAGCTATATTATTTGGCGGCGCAGTTGCAGGTCCTCACGCAGAACGTGGCTAGGGTGTTCAGGGGTCCGGAGGAGGACCGAGACCGGGGGATACAGCGACATGTGCTGTCCTATATTGTCATGCAGCAGAGACTTGAGTTAGGGGGCCTCACTATGGAGGAACGAACACTCCGGCTGTGCTGGCAGAGGAGCCTTAGGAGAGCGAAGGCGACGCGGCCCTATGCACCGGAGATCCCGATCGGCATGCTGACGGCACTGCCGCACGGGGGAGATTGGTCACCATTGCTGGATTGGGAGGAGGCGGGCCTACAGGTGGTGGGTGACCTGTACATCGATGGGACTCTGGCACCGTTGGAAGCGCTTCGGGAACAGTTCGGGCTGCCCGACGGGGGGTTCCTCCTGCACGCGGCGGTAGTGGCTGCTATACAGAAGCACTGGAAAGGGGGACTCATGGAACCGACCACGACTATGGCGTGCCAGTATGTGGTGATGGCGGGGGGCACGTTCAAGGCTGTGACATGCCTCCATAACAGGATGCTGAATGAGGGACTGGAACCGCTCCAGGGGCTCAAGGCTAAATGGGAAGAGAGTGTGGGCCGACCTATCCCGGACACGGCGTGGGGCCACATCTTGCGGCGCACGTGGAAAGGCACGAGAAATGCGCGCTTCCAGCAAGTGCATTTCTATGTGCTCCATAGGGCCTACTTAACCCCCGAAAAGATACAGCGGTACTTCCAGGTGCCGGACGCCCGATGCCCGCGGTGTTCAGCTCCGGGAGCGGACATGGATCATCTGCTCTGGGGTGCTCGCACTTGGAGGCCTACTGGGCGGAGGTGGGGGACATCCTAAACGATGTGACTGATAGGGAAGTGGAATTCGATATGGCGGCATGCTTGTTGCTCTGGTTCCCGCACACCAAACACACCAAGGTGACGAGCAAATTTATTGATCTGGGTCTGATACTGGCGCAAAGAGAAATAACGTGGCATTGGAAGTCCAGGGGTGGGCCGTCACTGCGTAGATGGAAGAATGAATTGCTACGGTGGTCTGAATGCGAGAGTGTGCTCCGGATGAGGCAGGCTGTTAAGCTTGGGAATGAGAAGGCTTTGGATGTAGCGCGTGCGTGGGAGTTGGTGGTGCAGGCTTTGCGTGATTCTTTGGTGGAGGATGAGGACGGAGGAGATTGAGCCAGCGGACACTGCGGGGCGAACGCAAACAGAATTGCACATTACGCTGTAGTGGATCCATCCAACACGTCGGGACGAGGCATACACCTTTAGCAGTTGCCAGGGGGGGGGGCTTCGGGGGGGTAAGTTAGTGGGAGTTTGGGGTGGGTCGGAAGCCGAATAGCTGGTCGCCTGCTAGGGCGCCTTGAGTTCAGTAGACCGGTAGGGTGCTGTGCGGAGCGAGGAATGGCTGGGGGGAGCGGCCAGGCATGTTAGACCTACAGCGCTCGGGGTAGCTCCCGACAGGGACAGTACCACTGATTACACAACAGGGATGGCTGACGGTAGTAACGTTGGGGGTGGGGGGGTAAAAGCAGATACGTACAACGGTATATCAACCATGGTCCCTATGGGACGCGCACTGTGATGTCTTCCTACTGAAGTGGAGTATTACGCCGCCCGGCCTCCGGGATGCGGGCTGAATGGCTGTGTACGATGTACGTTTTACTATTGACCGGGGGGGATGTCACGAGTGGACTGGTTGACTAATTGTATTCTGTGGTTTCTAATTCTGCAATAAAAACAAATTTAAAAAAAAAAAAAAACATGTTTCAGCCTATTAACCCTCCAAAGAGGTGTTTGCGGCATTCATCAGGACGTAATCAAAGGTTCTGTCGCTCAATGTACTCAATCAATAACAAGCATTGTCATAGCCAATAGGTCTCGCCTTTGGGACATTATAAGTGTTTAGCCATGCATATTCAGTAACAATGTGAAATAATTACTATTAAAAAAAAGAAGACTATAAACTAACTAAGCTAGACGTAACTTTATAACTGGTTAATCAAACGTTTCTGGAGGTTTAGTATAAATAAACAACTCCTTTTTTCTATGGTGTGTCATATAAAATTGATGCTCTAAATTTTGATAAGAGTACACAATGACAAAAAATTTAATACTGCTTTTATATCAATTTACCTTTGAAAGCTTGAATTGAAAGACAATTCTAAGTGACATTTGGTTATGAGTAGGCGCTAATGACTCTTTCCGGATGAGAATGTAATTAGCATTTTTTGTATACGATGTGTTAAAAGTATGGGTTGGGAAAAAAGCTATTTTGGCCAAAGGCTCCCCCTCCTATATGCATGCTAGTTTTAATTTGTAAACAGAATCACAATTTGTTATGTGGTACACTGTAATGTTAGATGAATCTGTTTTACCCTTCTGAAAAGCAAGGGGTGATGATGAACCGTTTTTTCGTCCCTGGTTTTAAATGGATTCAGGTTGGAACAGACGAGGTGTTGGTTGACTTTACCTCAGAAAATGGTTGTTTCCCGCATGCTGCTTTCATGCGACTTGTTATGTTATGTTATGTTATGTTATGTTATGTTAAAAATTCTTATACCGCGCACGTTCACCGAAACGGTTTCTTGGCGCTCATAACAAACACAGCGGACAAGGGTCAATGGTTACTCGAAGGCAGCTTTAAAAAGGAACGTCTTTAATGTCTAGCGGAAACTTTCATAGGAAGGGCAGTGACGAATGGAGGGGGGGAGGGAGTTCCAAAAGGAAGGGCCTAGAAAGGAGAAACGTAGACCACCATGTTTCTTGCGGTGGATTTGGGGGATGCACAAAAGATTGTCTGCGGAAGAGTGTAAGTTACGTGTGGGTAAATACCGCTTTAAATTGGAGGAGATAAAAGCGGGTGCCAAATTGTAAAGAGCTTTAAAAATAGTGCATCCGAGTTTAAAGGTGCACCGTTTGGCCACAGGAAGCCAGTGGAGGCTCCTCAGCAGTGGAGAGACATGCTGGTGCTTGGGCTGGTGGAACACCAAGCGGGCGGCCTGATTTTGTATCAGTTGGAGCCTCTGGAGCTGGTAAGCGGGAATCCCCACATATAAGATGTTTGCAAAGTCAACCCTGGAGATGACTAGGGCCAAGATGACTAAAATGAGTGCCTCTCTGGTGAGAAATCGACAGATCTTGCGAATCCTGCGCAGAGGAGAAGTGTGGCTCAGGGGTTAGAGGCGGCAGACCCGGAAGCTGAGATCGGCCCTGGACCAGGGTTCTATTCCCCGCCCCGACGGGGGTTGGGCTCAATAATTCCACGGACTCGATAATTCTCGCTCCGGTGCCTACTCGACTCACGGGTTCACACTCTGCGACTCTGGGCAATAGCTTGCTTAATCTCCACAACGGCCCCTCGCGGCGGGATGCCTGGCTTTCACCTTGTGGATACCCTGCCGGGGTATCTCACAGGGGAATACCAGGACGGGTTCCCTAAGCAAGCGCATAGATGCCTGCGATGTAGGCGATTTGCGCCATATAAATACATGTACATTTACATTTACATTTACATTTACAGATGGAAAAAGCAGAATGATGTAACTGCAGAGATCTGCGATTTCATAGACAGATCACCAGAGATGACTACTCCGAGGCTTTTCACAGAGCTGACAGGACGGGGGAGGCGCCAAGAGAGAGGGGCCAGTAGTTGTCATTCCACGGATTGGCCGGTCCGCCCACCAGAACAAGTTCTGTCTTAGTAGGATATAACTTGAGCTGGCTGTGGTCCATCCAATCAGAGATGTAAAGCATGGTGGTTTGGAAATTGGTGAGGGAAGAGGAAGAGGTATCAAGAGGGAAGATCAACTGCAGATCATCTGCATAATTATAGATAGTTGCAGAGGAATGGCGAAGAGAAACCATAAGGGGTTGCATATATAAATTTAAAAGAAGAGGGGATAGAGCCGAGCCCTGAGGGACTCCGCAGGAGAGGGAGGAAAGGGGAGCAGAAAAGGTGGAAAGGTGAACTGCTTGAGAGCGCCCGTCGAGGAAAGATCGGACCCAATCAAGGGCAACGCCCTGAATGCCGGCATTAGTGACACGGTCGATCAATTTAGAGTGATCGACCGTGTCAAAAGCCGCCGACAGATCTAACAGGACAAGGGCTTGGGAGATGTTCTTATCCGCCCCCGTTCTTAATATATCCATGACGGCCGTAATGACCGCCTCAATGGAATGGAGGGGGCGGAAGCCAGCCTGTTGAGGGTCCAAAAAAGATTAGCTCTCGATGAAGGTGCTCAAACACCGAGTTACATAGGTTTCTAAGATCTTTCCCAGGTAGGGAAGAAGAGAAATAGGCCTCTAGTTACTCAGAACTAAGGGGTCTGCGTTGGCTTTTTTTAGAATTGGTAACACCACTGCCTGTTTGAAGGAGTCTGGAACTACTCCTGTGGCTAACGAGGTATTAAGAAGAGCCAAAGCGGGGTCAGGGCAGGCCAAAAGGATTTCTTTGAGGATATGGGGGGGACAGCAGTCGTTGGGAGACCCGGAACTGACTTTGTGCAGGAGGCTCTGGAACTCAGTGATGGAGATAGGAGGAAATGCGTCCAATTGCTGGGAATTTTTAGGGGGTAATGAGAATGAGTGGGACAAAGTGGGTGGAGAAATATTATTTTTAATAGTGGAGATTTTATCCTGAAAGAAGGTATTAAGCTCATCACACAGAGCCTGAGTGGGCATGGGGGGAAGAGTGGCACGATCGGGGAGGGAGAGCTCATTGACAATCGAAAAAATATCTTTTGCTTTGGAGGCCGACTCCATGATTTTACAGGAGAAGTAAGATGTTTTAGCCTCTAGAATAGAGGATTTGTAATTTTTTAAGAGGGTCGTAAATTCGATTTTGAGAAGGGGATCATAGTTGTGGCGCCATCGGCGTTCAGCTTGGCGGAGAGCCAGTTTATCCAGTTTTAGCTGGTCACTGAACCATCGCTGGGCGTCATGGGGGTGCACAGCTTTTATGGTTTTTAATGGGGCTACTGAATTAGAGGCCGCCGCCAGCCATTGTTCGAGGATGGAGGCTTGATGGGTGGCTGAGCCAGAGGGCAGAGGGGCTGAAGCTGCCAAAAGAGAGTGTAGTTCAGTTAAATTGGCTTTCTTCCAATTACGGGCTGAGATGTTGGTTGGGAGAGGGGGGGTGGGGGGTGAAGAGGTCTACTGAAAAGGAAATAAAATAATGGTCTGACCATGAGCAGGGAGTTACCAATGGGGGCAAGATGTCTAGATTTGCCGTCCAGACCTGGTCTAATATGTGGCCCTTACAGTGAGTAGGCGTAGAGATCAGTTGTCGACAGTTCATGCTGGTTAGGAGTTCTGAGAACTGCTCGGAGAGTCGACTTTCCCGAGGGTCAGAGGGCCAATAATTAAAGTCACCTATGACGATGACTTTAGCATGATTAATAATTATTTGAGAGATAAGATCCCCAGCTTGTTGTGGGAAGGAGGGCATGTAAGTAGGGGGTCTATACATAAGGACACAAGTAAGGGAGGACCTGGTGGAACGAAGTTTAATAACAAAGGTTTGGGTGTTGGGAATAGGAGTGCAAGCCAAGGTGGAAAAGATATGCTCTTTGCGAATGATGGCTGCGACCCCACCACCAGCTTGTCCCCCTGGGCAGTTAGATTGCATAATATAGTAACTTAAATCCCTTCCGTGGAAGAGGCGGCTACATGCCTGCTTATATGGCCAGATCAGTACTTGGCTGTTTTGGTTCTCCAATGGGGCTAGAATAAAAGCTGTTAAGGGCAGGGGCTTAGCTTCCCATTGGTGCAGCAGGTGCAGTGGCACCAGGTCCCAGATGCCTTAAAGGCCCACTGAACCCTGATACGTTCTGTTTGTCACAGTTCAAACAGAGGCCTGAGGGGTCCACAGAACAATGATTATTGCTGTTTTCCACAGTTCAAATAAACGGCAGAGGTCACATTTCCTTTCTTGCCTTGGGGCCCAGGGCACACTGGCTAGGCCACTGGTTAAGGATGCAGTGGGGAAGAAGTGGCGAGACAGGTGGATTATCTAAACAGCTCGACGATGACTTCATGCCTGGGTATTAAATTATTCATTACAATTAAAGACTGAAGCAGGAATAGATCTCATAATATAGGGAGGCCTATGTACAAATGCAACTCGATTAGCCGCTGCCTTTAACTTCTCACTTATCACCTCTCCTAATTTACAGTTTTACTTTAGATGCAGACATAAATCGTGACCTATGAATATGTTTATCTATCTTTAGGTTCAAATGACCCATCTTTTCTATATGCAAGTATCAGACAGGTCGGGAACGCCTAACGGCTTTGAACTTGATAAAGCCACATTAATCACTGGTCTTGAAATGCAAATGGCAGCATTAGGCACGCAGAGGTGTATTCTACGTAATCTCATTATGTTCAGGGTACAGGAGAGTATTTAGGGCATAAAGCACTTTGACAAAAACATTTCCGCCACCTTAGAAATTCAATCTTCCTTGTCCTACCCTAGTATACAAGTAGTACCGCATTCTTTGTTTACCTGAATTAAATAGGCACACAAAATAGTACCGTATTTAAAGGCCCAGGTCAGAATTACAGGGAAGGTGCACTGTCCCAGACTACACAACGGTGCAGTTTTCAGTGGGTGCTATCATCCCACATAGGGGGTACACCAGATTATGCTGGAAAAAACATGTGGTGCCCCAACGTGGGGGCAGCTGTAAACCACCAGTCTGATTACATAGTAAAGCGTCTAGCCGCTGTTAAGTTAGGTGGCACGTTTCCCCTGCAGGAGGTTGGGGTCTGTCAGGTGGGGGGTATACAATCAGCGCCTTGTTTGCCCTTTCGCCTGTGTCAACAATACAGTGCAGTCACAAGACAAAAGGTTTCTCACATTTCTCCCAACTAAGAGACCAACATGTCCAGCTCTCAAATACATTTTATATTTCCCTATACTAATTAACAACTAATCATTTTGGATCCTGGAGTAGCGTGCTACTCGCCGAAAATGCGCTTCAATGTTCGTCAGGGGTAGTAAGAATTATATAAATGCAAATACATTACAATGGACTGGAAGTTGCCACCAACTTCCAAAAGGGAATGCTTGCCATTAGCAACTGGATGAACATAAACTGTCTAAAGCTCAATTCGGACAAAACCGAAGTCATGGTATTCGGCAAACTCACTCCTAGCTGGTCCCCTACCTGGTGGCCCCAAGACCTTGGACCCCCACCTTTCCCAGTCACCAAGGTTAGGAACCTGGGCGTGATTTTCGCCAACAAACTTTCCAACATACACCAAGCCAGCTCCATAGTTTCTGCTTCGTTCTATACGCTAAAAATGATCAAAAAACTGCAACCTTACCTCCCCTCGAACACTATAAATACCTTGATTTCAACTCTTTTAATGTCCCGAGTTGACTATTGCAACGCCCTCATGCTCAATGCCCAAGAACAGGTGTTGAACAAGCTCCAGCTGGTTCAGAATGCGGCCGCCAGACTTGTTACAGGAACACCTAAGTTCAAACCCATTTCTAATAGCATCCGTAAACTTCACTGGTTGCCTGTGAGGCAAAGAATCAAATTCAAGGCTCTGTGCATAGCCTTCAAAAGCATTCACGAGAAAGGCCAGTTTTTCCTAAAACACTCCCTCTGTCCCTACCGACCACTCCGCACTCTGAGATCTGCCAATGCAAATCTTCTGGAGGTAGCCAAAACCAGGAAAGCTACATGGGGAGACAGATTCTTCGCAATAGCTACGGCCAAACTATGGAACACCCTTCCCTGCCATCTCAAGAGCATTCCTACATTAATTTCCTTCAGGAAACAACTAAAAACATGGTTATTCAACCAATAGACCCAGTTATAATGCACTCGAACCCTAACTCATCCGATCTTCTGTCCAGCGCCAAGACACCTCTGGGTATTCGAGCGCTCAACAAGTTGTATAAAATAAAATAAATAAAATAAAATAAATAAACATGTGCAGGGATACCCACTTGGCTGTGTGACAGATGTCAATCAGCAGATCTCCACGTCCCAAAGCAGTAGTGGCTGCCGTCGCCCTGGTAGAGTGGGTGCGCAGTCCTACTGGAGGTTGATTTTCAGCCAAAGAATAACAGATCTTAATGCATAGGACGACCCATCGAGAGATGGTACCTTTGTGCACTGCCCGACCTTTCTCGGTACCCACATAATCCGCAAAGAGTTGATCGTCCACTCGGAAGTCTTTAGTGCGGTCAAGGTAGAAAGATAGCACACGTTTTGGGTCCAGCCAGTGGAATCTCCCCTCCTCTTTGGAAGGGTGCAGAGGCGGGAAGAAGGTGGGCAATGTGATGGTCTGACCTATGTGGAAAGAGGTAGAAGGTGGGCAATGTGATGGTCTGACCTATGTGGAAAGAAGTAATCACTTTGGGCAGAAAAGAAGGCTTAGTAAGGAGGACTACTTTGTCCAGATGGACAGCAATAAAGGGAGGTCTGGAAGATAAGCCTGAAGCTCACTCACACTGCAGCAGAGGTGATGGCAAGCAAAAAAGTATTCTTCAAAGGAGGCGAAGAGGACAATTATGTAGGGGCTCAAAGGGAGCACGCATAAGATAAATGAGGACAAGATTCAAGTCCCACTGGGGCATTACGAAAGAAGAACGAGGAAAGAGATGAGTAATGCACTTCAGAAATCTGTTAACAATTGGATTGATGGCCATGCTTAAGAGCTCGGGATGCCAGACTCTTCGTGCCCATTCCGGAGCCACAGGAATTATTTGGAACTGGTCGCGTTTGATCTTCTTCAGCAATTTTGGCAGAAGTGGTACAGGCCGAAAGGCATACAGGAGGCCGTGACGAAAAGCGGTGCTGAACAAGAGCCGCCTTGGAAACTCCAACTCGTAGAACTGCTGACATTACGCGTTCTCTTTGGTGGAGAATAGATCTAACCAAGGCTCTCCCCCACTGCAGAAAGAGACCTTGCACCACCTTCGAGTGAAGACGCCATTCGTGACCCATCATGCACTGGCGGCGGAGTTTGTCCGCCCTGGCGTTCAGGTAACCTGCTAGTTGTTGAACCACCAGAGGTATGCCCTGATGTTCCAGCCATGTCCAAAGGAGAAGGGCCTCTTGACATAGGGTCCACGACCCCACTCTGCCCTGTTTGTTGCAGTACCACATGGCGGTGGTGTTGTCCGTGAACACCTGCACCACTCTTCCTTGCCTTCAGTGCAGGACGAATCGCCCAGAGCTCCAGAAGGTTGATGTGGTGCCTGGACTTCACCGGAGACCAGAGGCCTCTGATCTCCGCCTTTCCAATATGGCTGCACAATCCCAGGAGTGACGCATCCGTCACTATTGTGAACTCAGGTTGGGGAAGGGAGAGGGATCTGCCGTTGACCCAATCCTGGTTTGTGAACCACCACTGCAACTGACTTGCAGTCCCCTCTGAAATGTGAATATCATCGGAATGATTCCGCTGGTGCTGCGCCCACTGGAACTTCAGGCCCCACTGCAGAGCCCGTTTATGCCATCTGGCATAATCCACCAGCAGGATGCAGGAGGCCATGAGGCCCAGCAGCCTCAGGGTCATTCTCATCGAAAAGGTAATGCCGGTGGGCAGGTAAGACGGGGATGTGAAAGTAAGCGTCCTGCAAGTCCAACGCTACCATCAAATCTCTCAGATCTGTGACTGGGGGTGAGTGTCTGAAAAGTTTCAGCGCTCTGTCGATCATCTCCTTGTGTTTGCTGGTAAAACTTATTTAAAAAAGTAACCAAGGCTGCTCTAAAGTATATGCAACAAAAAATAAAAAGCAACAGAAATGAAATCACATTGGAAAACTTTACATTCTTTCAAATGAGGTTGCATGAACAAAGAGAAATGAAAAAAGGGCAAGGTCAACCACCTGCAAAGAAAGGGAAACCAAAACTGTTTGAAGCACATTTGTAAAAACCAGGTTTAAATATAGGTGCATAGAAGTCCATTGCAGTCAGGAAAACAAAACAGAATAAGATCAGGTGACAAGGGGAAGATGAATTTCAAATACAAAGTCTGCCTTATGGTAACCCACAGTGATTAGGAAAAAGTCCGATTAAAAGTGCGTAAGGAAAGTCCGAATTTATACCAAAATCACCCTCAGCAAGAAAGGGAAGTAAATACTGAAATCTATTCACTATGCAACACTGGTAGTGCCAAAGAATGGAAAAAATTGAACAGTTTGCAAAAAATCCACAAAGGAGGGTGAAAACATATCAACTGAGAGAAAAAAAATGAAACCTCGTCAATTCACGTTCTTAGAAAAGGTTTTTAAAAACACCAAAAAAAGGAATATAGTGTAAACAGGAATACAGTGGACACATAAGAACTCAAGATATAAAAAGTATGAAACATGAATGTATGGGCTCCAAATCACAACAGGCCCCTCCCCCCAAAATAACAAAAAATTCAATATTTGGAATTGCTTTTGGCCGCATTTGATAAAATGTAAAGCAGGTGTCTCCAACCAGTCGATCGCGAGCTACCAGTAGCTCCCAGACACCACTGGATTATCTCACAGCTGTGAGTTAATTTTTAAAGAAGAAGAAAGTCATATTTTACTTTTAAAGTTAAGGGAAGGCTGTGTTTATTTTATATTATTATCATCAGGCTGCAGCTAGCAGAGTCTGATAATGTAAATGTTAATTTTTTTATCAAGCGCACGATTACCAAAAAGACATCTTGGCACTAGTGTCATTTGAAACCTGACAGTACGGGATATAAAATACCTAAACATTTGCTAAGCAGTTAGATGAGAACATTAAACTATGGGCTGAAAAGAAAAGTCTTAAGTTCCTTCCTGAACTACAATAGTTTAGGCTGAACTCAAATGATTGCACAGAGTTCCACCATCTGGAGGTAGAGTAGGAGAAACGTCTTCCTCCCAATGGACACTTTCTATTCTGGGTACAGATACCTAGTATTTCTGGACTATAGAGTATGAGAAGGGGCATATCATTTGAACATCTTGTAGGAAGCGAGGGCCAACCTGATGCAGTGCCTTTTGGGCACAGAATAAGGCTCTTACTTTAATTCTTTACCTAATAGGCAGCCAATGGAGGTCATAAATGGCTTCAAAGGCTGAGCAGAATTTGGGGAGGTTCTTCAGTACTCTTGCTGCCACATTTTGGACCTTGTGCAACTTATTGAGAAGACAACTGGGAGCCCATATAAAGATCTATACAATAATACATTTTAGATACGACAAAAGCCAGGATAACACTTTCCCTAAGCTCCATGGGAAGGAAGGCCAAGATTTTCTTTGAATGTTTTAACAAAAGGAAACAGGAAGAGGTTACCTGATTGGAGTGATCAATAAAAGTGAGTTTTGAGTCAAAGACGACTACCCAAATTTCTAGCCTTCTGGACTGGGAGTGGAAGGGGCTCGAGACTGTGTGGCCACCAAAAGGTGTTCCAGAAGGAGGAATCCTTAACAAATAGCATTAACTCTGTTTTTTCTGCATCCAATTTTAAGAAATTCTTCTGCATCCAATTAGCGATGCTAGTCATACTCGTTCTAAAATCTTTTGCCGGGGGGCGTGGCCAAGATGGCGGAGTAGGAGGACGCGACGTCGGCGAGCTCCTTCGGCCCAGGCCCCTAAGCACCTTATTCACCGCTGATCTCCCCCCATCGTCGCTGGCAGGCGACGGCGGGTGCAGTGGGGAACTAGTGGGCCTTGCTGGGAGAAAAATCTGCGCACCAGAAGGCATTGTTAGCGGACTGTGGGACCCGTGCCGCGTTCTACGAAAGCTGCGGCCCGACCGGAAGTGCCGTTGGGTCCGCCCTGTGGGCAAACTCGAGCCTGAGGCGCTGCGCGGAGGCCGCCAGCGCGGCCTGGAGAGGAGCGGGGACCTGCTCGGGTCCGCCCGCTACTGCAGTGCGGAGCCGCTGATTGCTGCACAGAGCGAAAGTGAACGAGGCGGCGAGGAGTTGGTGCCCCGCCATGAAGAACGGCCGAATTACGGCCGCAGGTGGGACTGGAGGGGTGCCAAGGATTTCGGGGGACCTGCCTGGACTGGATCGGGGCACGAGATCGTCCCACCCGCTGAAGCCATACAGGAGGGGGTGTCTTCCTGGCAGTGCAATTCGGGCCCAGTGCGGTCTCAGCCGCCGTTGAAACGGCTGGCCACGGTGACTTGTCGGCTCCCTTATTGTGAACGGATTGGGGTCCGCTCGGGAGCTACTTGCGAGGTAGCGTGCTACGGATCGTGGACACCATTTTGGACTGGAAGCTACGTTCCACCGGCCTAGTACTGGGGTGGAGTTGGCAGGAGTTGACGCCCCGAGGAACACGAGGTGGTGGAGAACGGGTGTTGGACTGCACCACAGGAGCGGACGGACGGCCTAACCAGCTAGGGCGGTCAACCAGCGGGTAGCTAGGCGGTGTAGTGTACGCTACTGTTGCTGGTGAGGATTGGACACTTTCATTCATCGCCCAAAATGGCCGGCAACAAGGGGAGCAGGAAGGGTGACCGCACCCTACCGGAAATGCTGAACAGGAGCAATGCACGGCCAGACCGCGGACAGCCCTCCCCAAGTCAGTCTAGCAGTTCACAGGGGGCGAGCGGAGAGGAGCCGCCAGTTACCAGGTCATTCCTTGAGTCGCTTTTTAGCTCCTTACGAGAGGACTTCCAGTCTCTCAAGCAGGAAGTGGCGGGGGAGGTACGAGAGGTCCGGAGAGAGGTCGATGGCCTTGGAGAAAGGGTCTCATCTGTGGAAGAAGCGGGACATGCCCGGGACGAGGAACTCACACAGCTCCAGCAGGAAGTGATCAGGCTTCGGGACCAGCAGATCGATCTACAATCCCATGTGGAGGACCTCGAGAACCGTTCCCGGAGGAACAACATCAGGGTCCGGGCGTTCCTCTCGGAGAAGAGGGGGAAGACGCGGCCACCTACCTGCAAGATCTGTTCCGGGACGTCCTGGGTGAGCCTACTGATTTTGCTCTCAGGATCGATAGGGCACATAGGGTGGGCCCACGACGCAGAGCCCCGGCGCCTCCCCCCGACCTTCTGGCCTACCTGCCGGACTACCCCCTGAAGGAAAGGATCCTAAGGGTGGCTCGCACCAAGCCCTCCTTGGAGTTCAGAGGTCATAGGGTGGCCCTCTTTCAAGATCTCTCAGTGGTCACCCTACAGAAACGCAAGTCCTTTAAAATTGTGACCGACTTTTTGCGGGAGCATGATATTCAATATTCTTGGGGCCACCCTTTTCGTATTATCTTCCGCTGGAACGGAATATTGCATCAGCTGCACTCCCTCCAGGACACCTGTACTGTATTGGGCATTACGGCGACTGACGGAGATACCCCCACTCCACGTCGTCGCCGAGTCACCAGGGATGGCTGGCAATCGGTCCCTGGCCGCAGGTCTTCGACTTCTTCAGTGAGACCGGACTCGCCTACTATCCGGGAGGAAATGGATAATGCTGTGAGAGAGGTCGCTAGAGAAACGGCGACAGGAGAGGTTGCTTTGACCGCCTAGGAATTCTCTGGGGGGAGATCGACATCGCTTCTTTTTTTGAGCTGCAGGTTTGGGGGCCTAGGGGGGTGGGGGAGGGGAGCGGGGGTGGTGTGGTGGCTGGACGTCCACTTTCGAGACTTTTCCATAGACTTGCCTTTTGGGCCGGGCTTGGACAATGGTTTCCTTGACTCCTTTCTTGGGAGGACGGGGACAGTGTTTTGGGTGTGGAAGGGGTTGTTTTGGGGTGTTGGGGTACCGGGAGGGGTTGTGGGAGTTGGGAGTGGGGAGAGGAGTTGTCCAGTGCGCTGTGCTAGGATTTGTTGCTTTGCCTGAATTTCTTCGCCTTGTCTTGCTCTGCAATGGTGGGGAGGCGAATGGGGAGGTGGATTGTGGGGTTGGCTGGTGTGTGGTGGGAGACCTGGTCACATTGGGGCTCGTGGTTGGTACTAGGCCGCGCTGAGCAGGGGGGAGAGGCTTTGCATACTGTTGTTGAAGGACTGCTTTGCTGCTTGAGCTGGGGGGAGTATACTCGCCCACTATGATCACCACGCAGGACACCTACGCCTTTACACACATTTCCTACTATGCCTCCTCATACCTTTAAAGTCGTGACCTTGAATGTCAGGGGTCTGAACAATCCTGTTAAGCGGCGGGCGGTGCTTTCCCTGTTAGAAAATGCCCAAGCGGACATATGCCTCCTTCAGGAAACCCACCTGTTAACACAGGACACACATAGGCTACGCTCTTGTAAATTTCCGACGCAGTTCTTTTCCTCCGGTACTACCAAGACAGCCGGGGTAGCGATTCTAGTGGCTCGACATTTTAGGGGGGAACACATCCACAAATTCGCAGAAATTAAAGGGAGGATGTTGGCACACAGGTTCCGGGTGGGGGGCATTACATTCACGATAGGCTCCCTTTATAGTCCCAATGATAAACAGGAGCGGTTCTTGCAGTCTGCGGTGGACGAGATCTTGGCCTCGCCGGACAGGCATGTTATCCTCGGGGGCGACCTTAACATGGTCTTTGATTCGGTGGTAGACAGATCGGCGCAGCGCTCCCCGCAAGTCGGGGAATTCTCAGCTGGTTGTAAGGCTAGACCTGCAGAGGTGGACCTCCAGGACCTCTGGCGTCACAAGCACCCCGTAGATAGGGACTATTCGTACTACTCCCACGCGCATAAGACCTATGCGAGGCTTGATCATCTCCTGGTCACTTCGCCGGTGCAGGCTCTGGCGTCTGCCGTGGACATGGGGGTTATTTCCTTGTCGGATCATGCCCCTGTTGAGGCCTCCTTCTGCTTGCCACCCTCTGACGCCCCGGCGAGGATCTGGCGCCTCCGGGATACTCTGCTCCATAGGAAAACGGTAACGGACCGTATTGAGCAGGTAGTCCGTGAATATTTGGCGCACAATGACAACACAGATACCACCAGAGCCACCCAGTGGGCGGCTTTGAAGGCTGTCCTCAGGGGGGAGTTTTTGTCAATCTCCGCGGCCGAAAATAAGGAGCGCAGGATAAAGAGGGATGAGCTTACTGACAGAGTCCGGGAACTGGAGTTGATCCACCGCAGAACTGGGGCACCGCGGATTTGGCGGCAGCTTAAAGAAGCAAGGAAACTCCTTGCCGCCTTAGATGTAGACCGGGCGGAATATGCGGCCCTCCGACTGCGCCACGCCTTTTATACTGGGTGGGATCGCTGTGGCAAACTTCTGGCCAATAGACTCCGGGCCACTAGGCAGAGCCAGTTGGTGAAAGAACTCTCTGACTCCACGGGCGGTGCAGTAATGGACGATGCTTGTATCTCGGCCGCGTTCCGAGGGTTCTACGGAAACCTCTACGCTGGTGACCCCTCGGATGTACCGGCTATGACCTCCTATCTGGACTCGGTCACTCTGCCCTCCTTGGATCCTCTACAGGCGGACCACCTGAACAGGGACATTAGCATAGAGGAAGTAGTGACGGCCATTGCCAGACTCAAGCATGGCAAAGCACCAGGTCCAGATGGCTACTCTGCCCTCTTCTATAGGACGTTCTGCGGGTCGTTAGCCCCAATCCTCACCCGCCTTTTCAACTCTTTCGCGGAACCTGGAGCCATTCCACCTGATCTCCTGAGGGCTTCCGTCACGGTCATCCCCAAACGGGGGAAAGATCCTAAACACTGTGGATCTTACAGGCCGATATCTCTCTTGAATGTCTTCCTGAAACTCTATACTGGGATTCTGGCCAGCCGTCTGGCGCTCCATCTACCCGGCCTTGTCGACCCGGATCAGGCGGGTTTTGTTCCGGGACGGCAAACGGTGGATAATACAAAACGGGTGGTCCACCTGCTGGAAAAGGCTTCCCGGATTCCGGGTGAGAGGATGATGCTCGCGGTTGACGCAGAGAAGGCGTTGGCCCTTCTTGGAACAAGTACTGGTGAGGTGGGTATTGGAGAACGGTTTCGCATTATGATCCTCAA
Source organism: Lissotriton vulgaris (assembly GCF_964263255.1). NCBI lineage: Eukaryota > Metazoa > Chordata > Amphibia > Caudata > Salamandridae > Lissotriton > Lissotriton vulgaris. The sequence goes on along the minus strand of NW_028241939.1, from coordinate 179,589 downwards.
CTGCTACAAGGAACCCTCAGCAGTGGTCCGGGTTAACGGCCACACCTCCGCAGCCTTCCCCATCGAGAGGGGCACCAGGCAAGGCTGTCCACTTTCGCCCTTGCTCTTTGCTTCTACATGGAGCCGTTCGCTCAAAGGGTGCGGACGTGACCGGCAGTGGAGGGGATACGGATGGGTGGATTTACCCATGCGGTTGGTCTCTACGCTGATGATGTCATCTTCACATTGGCTACACCCCGGACATCACTTCCGGCCTGTATGGAAGAACTGGCAGCGTTCGGCACGGTCTCGGGCTTTAAGGTGAATATGGGGAAATCAGTGGCTTTGGATATCTCCCTGGCGCCTGATACCAAGGCATATTTGCAGAACAGGTTCCCGTTACTTTGGTCTTCAGAGGCGATACCATATTTAGGGATTCAGATTGCCCCTACGTTGCCAGCCATGGTCTCGGCCAACTACTTAGCCTTGGGAGTCAAGATCAAGAACGAGCTAGGCCGCTGGAATCGCGGCATCCTCTCCTGGTTCGGTAGGATTGCTGCCGTCAAGATAACGATTTTGCCGCAAGTGCTCTACTTATTCAGGGCCCTGCCGCTTCGGCCGCCGAAGGGATGGATACAGCAGTTGCAGTTTCATTTGGCAAGGGAAAAAGCCTAGGTTACGCAGGTCCCTCTCTCTTTTGTCTCCTGACGCTGGAGGTCTAGGCATCCCCGACTTCCGTAAATACTTTCAGGCGACGTAATTGAGATATTTAGTCGAATGGTGCAGGTGGGAGTCGGATAAGCACTGGCTTTTCCAGGACCAAGCGGTGGCGGGGAGGCCTCTGCAGGAGATACCGTTCCTACACCGGAGCCACCGGCCTAAGAATCTCTACGCCTCTTTCATTACTAGGGTGCCTTTGCGGGTCTGGGATGCGACCTACCTTAGGTATGACCTCACCACATTTCCTTCGCCGCTTTCGCCGCTAGTGGATAATCCTGCCTTCAACCCCGGAATGGAGAAAGGAGCCTTCACACACTGGCGACAGGCAGGTTGCAGAGCATTATGTCACCTGTATGGCCCCGAGGGTGTCATCCCGTTCACACAATTTCGGCTGGAATTCTCACTCCCCGAAACGGAGAGACACCGTTATATGCAGGTCCGGCATTGGGCTCTTCAGCCACAGGTGAGGGACGTGGCGGATAGGATGCTCTCACCGTGCGAGAGATGGCTGTTGTCCCGTACATCGGACTCGAAACGAATCTCGGACTTGTATAAGTTCTTGCAACTACCCTCAACACACTTTCACAATCCAGGGAGGGTTAGATGGGAACGGGAACTAGGGAGGACACTGAGCCCCAAGGAATGGGACCACATATCTTATAGGGCGCGCCACTCAGCATATCACATGGGCCTCACTATTACTTTTACTAAAGTGTCCACTTACTGGTATTATACGCCTGAGCGGATCCATGAGTTCGACCATAGTAAGACAGACACATGCTGGCGGGGGTGCGGACAACGGGGTACGCTCACGCACATTCTATGGGACTATCCTCTCTTAACTGGTTACTGGAAGGAAGTGCTGGATGAAATTGATTCTCATTTCGGCATAGAGCTCCCGCGCTTCCCGGCATATACCATGCTAGGACTCCCAAATGATCTCATGTATCCCCTCAAGTCCAAAAGAGGCAGGCAGATCGCCATTGCACTCGGCTCTGCAGTTCAGAATATCTTGATATACTGGCGCACAGACACAACGCCAACGATTACGGCTGGCTCCACAGACTTTGGCACGTGCTGGGTATGGAGAAACTGTCTTTGGTGGTGGCTGGGGATATAACGCAATTTAATGAACTGTGGCAACCATTTCACTCTCTGCTGCTCACGGAGTTCAGGGAACTCACCTGTCCGAGATACCTCCGCCTCCTGCGGCTTACGAGCCCGCTAGCGCCAGATCAGTGAGCGGGATGAGACCCTCCTCCCCAATTACCTAGAGCCTTGGGAGATAGGCTGCATGTTAGTAGCGCACTGGACAGTGGGTGGGGTGAGGGGAGTTGGGTGCGGCAATGGGACGTTGGAGTGGCGGGGGGACGTTTGTACTAAAATGTTGTGTCATGCCAGACTTTTGCTCTTTTTCATTTGCCGATCTTATACTGCTGTATACTTGTTTGGATGTGTCACGCTGAATAAAAATACTTTAAACATAAAATCTTTTGCCACTTTTTCCGGTTCTGCAGTAACCGATACCACTATTTGGGTATAAAAGAATGTAGAGAAGCAACAGGATCGAGCTAGTCCAATTAATGGAGTGCTGTAGGCACTAGGCAAAGTCAGACGTATTGAAGATCCCCGAGACCCCACAAGGAAGTGATAATGGGGCAGAGGTAAAATCTTCTAAAGGTAACAATTGCCCTCTGTTTGACAAAAAGAACCTGGTCAGTTTGAGAGCAGTACCTTTGATGCTTATATTTTCTAAACGGCTTACCAAAGAGAAATGGTTAACCATATCAAATGTGGCTGAAAGATCCAATAGGATCAAGGCTGCATTAATCTCCTCTATCCACAATGGATCTGATCTCTTCAGTTACTGCTGATAAGGTTGACTCTATACAGTAGTAGGGTCTAAACCCATGTTGAACAGGATCCAGACAGTCCGTATTTTCAAAGATGTGGTGATCTCCTGATTCATGGCCTTTTTTAAATTTCATCAGGTAGAGGAAAGACCAATTTGGATCTGTAATTCTTTACATCTGAGGGATCGAGGGAAGGAGTCTTTAGAAGTGGCAAAATGGATGCCTTTTTCCAAGCAGCTGGAAAAAAGACGGACTTGAGCACCACGGTAATAACAAAGTGAGATGAGTAGAAATGGTAGCTGAAACCGGATGGAGGGCAAGAATCTGCTGGGCTCCACATTTCATAGTGCTGATAAGATTAGATAATTTCTCTTCAGAAAGTGGGGTGAATGTATTCATTACCAGGAAATGGTAAGTTAGTTTATTCACCGTACGTTACTCCACTGTATCTGTCCCTGAAGATTACCTGGTGTATCTTAAAATCCATCCAGGAATATTTTATTTACTGTGGAAAAAAGAATTCGGATAGTTCATCACAGCTTTTTGGCTGGGAGTTGCAAAATTTTATAACCAAAGGATGAAAGCGATTTAACTGTGTTGAACAATAGGCTGTAACTCTTCCTCCAAAATTGCCTACATTTTCTTTTACATTTCTTGAGATCGTAGGAGTACCATGACGTGAAAGGCGCAGACAGATCAATAGACTTCAATCTAAAAGGCCCAACTTGACAAACTGACTGGTAACAATGTGCAAGATGATTAGCCTTGAGTAGCTCAAGACTTTCACTGATCAGAAGTAGCTCTCACTTCAGAAAAGGTTGAAGAGCCCCTGTTGTAAACACTTAATATCCCCCAAATCAAATAATTTGAGAAATACAAAAAAAACAGAAATGTGCTACAAAACAAAGAGTTTCCGTTGGGCCAGTCCTGTAAAAGGGTGACAGTTTTCACACTTGCAACGATTGTCTAGGATAGATAGGATAGGCATGATGCAAATTGTGAAAGGGAGATGGGCACAAATGTTACTTCCACCCTTTGCAAGTGGGAGTTCAAATATATGGATCCATCTCACAAGGTTCTGAGTTTCCCAGAAGTGTACTGAACCCCAGACCGACCTGAGCCTTGAAGCAGCAAGAGTATATTGTAGTTACCAGACAGCCCAAGAGCTCTAGAACAAGCAGAATCTACCCTCCAAGACTCCACACAAGAACAAAAAGGAGTTAGAATAGCCTAGCCCTTTTCCATGCCACCCTACCCCACAGCACTGCCACCAACCCCACCCACCACCTTAGCCCCTTTCCCCAAAACACTGCCATCATCCATTCCCACAAAACACTGGCCCTTTCTGCTTGCCTTAAAGCTACTCCCCCACACTGCAACCCACCCTCAAAACACTACATGGCTACACTGTCTGCTTCTGCCATATCACTACCCTCTATCCTGCCACCCCCACCCAAAGTGACCCCTACCCTACCATTGTCCCTATTGCCAAACACTAGCCTCTACACTCACAATTGTATCCTGAAAACACTGGACCTCCAGCACCAAAACACTAGTGAGATAAAGGTGGATGAGAAGGGGTGAGTGGGAGCCACCAAAGAAAGGCCAGAGGGCTCAAGCAGGTTTTTTTTCAAGCAGTGGACGGGGCAGTGGCGCGTTTGGTGGGCCTCTTTAGAAAAATATTGGCCCACTGGGCCCGGCGTTTCACTGCATTTAAATCTTGCCTTGTCCCCGGTCCCACCACATCCCCCATGGGAGCTGGACCCCTGCATTAATATACTGCCCCCTCCAGGGACCATCATGATGGTTTGCCCATGCCCCCTTCGATTTCTTTGCCTAGGGCACCCACAGTCCTTGGCGAAGATAAGGAAGAACAAGCAAGCTGTAGGAGTGGAGGCGACAGATGCATACTGCTTCAGCATGCCAGTATAACATACCTGATATTCTTTTTACCCCGTTCTACGACGTAAAGTCTGTTCTCTCCTCTGGCTGCAGAAGCGTCCAAGCTGTAGCCAGAAAGGTCCTACTCTCTGGTGGTGGAGTCCGAAGCCCTCCAGGTGAATGCAAAACAGCAGGCAGGCCGGTGAGGAGTAAATAAACAAAGAACACATCACTTGCCTGCTGCTGAGACTCCTCCTTTTATTGGCCCATTGGCGAGCGCTGGATCAATGCAAGGACGAGGTAGCATTCACTGGAATTTTTATTAAAAATGTAGACTTGTTACAAAACTGGCGATTTTTTTTTGCACATCGCTAAATCCTGGAGGGTCTCAATGACAATGCTCCCAAATATAATCATGCCCTGTGGGAAACAGTGGCCGAAACTCTGCCGGCGAACACAAACTAATCAGGATAGATGTGTTGCAGCAAAGTTTGTACTCTGTTGTGACTTGGACATAGCCTATTGCTTGGGTCAGGCGATTGGCATGAGTGTAGAACTACAGTGCATTGCCATGATTGGGTCTATATGGTTCTCTAAAGATACCCGAGCATGGTTAATGAACAAGCTATTCGATGGCTCTCGCCTTTTAAGCAAGAAAGTGGACTAAGCCCCCGGCAGATTCCTTGGGTCTGTCTGCCTCCGCCACGCAATTTCATCACAAATCTCGTCCCCTTTTGGCTACAGTAGGGTTTTTCAATACTGCCAGCGCCAGACCCTGCTGCAAACCCAACAGGTCTCCCAGTTCTTTCAAAGCCATGGCACATAAAGGCAAAGTCTGGGACATCATGCCACTGAGGGACCTGCTGCTACAACTGGTGCAGCTGCAAAACCTCTTTGTGTCCCTCCAGACACTGACTCACCCTATTGTAGGCAGAATCCAACATTTTCTCCAGTGAATTAGATTATGCCAGTGGCAGACCCCTCTCTCTATTCCACCCAGACTTAACAGTGGCGACGGATGTATCACTTCTGGGATGGGAAGGCCATATGGGAGACAGAGACTAGGGAACCCTCGTCACCGGCAGAGACCCAACTCCACAACAAGCTGTTGGAGTTGCGAGCATTTCACTTAGCGGTGAATGTCTTCCTGCCCACCATCACAGGAGATTACCTGGTGTATCTTAAAATCCATCCAGGAATATTTTATTTACTGTGGAAAAAAGAATTAGGATAGTTCATCACAGCTTTTTGGCTGGGAGTTGCAAAATTTTTATAACCAAAGGATGAAAGCGATTTAACTGTGTTGAACAATAGGCTGTAACTCTTCCTCCAAAATTGCCTACATTTTCTTTTACATTTCTTGAGATCATAGGAGTACCATGACGTGAAAGGCGCAGACAGATGGTTAGTCTTCAATCTAAAAGGCCCTACTTGACAAACTGACTGGTAACAATGTGCAAGATGATTAGCCTTGAGTAGCTCAAGACTTTCACTGATCAGAAGTAGCTCTCACTTCAGAAAAGGTTGAAGACCCCTGTTGTAAACACTTAATATCCCCAAAATCAAATAATTTGAGAAATGCAAAAAAAAACAGAAATGTGCTACAAAACAAAGAGTTTCCGTTGGGCCAGTCCTGTAAAAGGGTGACAGTTTTCACACTTGCAACGATTGTCTAGGATAGATAGGATAGGCATGATGCAAATTGTGAAAGGGAGATGGGCACACATGTTACTTCCACCCTTTGCAAGTGGGAGTTCAAATATATGGATCCATCTCACAAGGTTCTGAGTTTCCCAGAAGTGTACTGAACCCCAGACCGACCTGAGCCTTGAAGCAGCAAGAGTATATTGTAGTTACCAGACAGCCCAAGAGCTCTAGAACAAGCAGAATCTACCCTCCAAGACTGCACACAAGAACAACAAGCATTTACAATGCAATGGTTTTGCCTTTGACAAAGTTAGAGCTATTGGCATTGTCAATGACAAATGTTTTATTTATGTGTTGGTTTTAAAAACAGATAAATTAATGGCATTGTCATTTACAATGCCAATAGCGTAATCTCACGCAAATGGACGATGGTTACAAAAAAATTTTGAAAAGTGCTCTATAGAATCAGGAGGAGTCTGGGAGGGATAATGAATAGAGATAGAGCCAAGAAGGAAAAACAAATTAGGGTGAGAGAGAGTGGTGCATTGGAGAGAGTTAACAGTGTGTTGAAGGGAGAGTGAGTGACGGGATGAGAGTATGAGCAGAAGAAAGAGAGGCAGTGAGAGAAGGAGAGTGTGGTGAAAGGGAAGAGTGAGTGACGGGATGAGAGTATGAACAGAACAGAGAGAGTCAGTGAGAGAAGGAGAGTGTGGTGAAAGGGAAGAGTGAGTGACGGGATGAGAGTATGAGCAGAAGAGAGAGAGTCAGTGAGAGAAGGAGAGTGTGGTGAAAGGGAAGAGTGAGTGACGGGATGAGAGTATGAGCAGAAGAGAGAGGCAGTGAGAGAAGGAGAGTGTGGTGAAAGGGAAGAGTGAGTGACGGGATGAGAGTATGAGCAGAAGAGAGAGTCAGTGAGAGAAGGAGAGTGTGGTGAAAGGGAAGAGTGAGTGACGGGATGAGAGTATGAGCAGAAGAGAGAGAGGCAGTGAGAGAAGGAGAGTGTGGTGAAAGGGAAGAGTGAGTGACGGGATGAGAGTATGAGCAGAAGAGAGAGAGTCAGTGAGAGAAGGAGAGTGTGTTGAAGGGAGAGTGAGTGACGGGATGAGAGTATGAGCAGAAGAAAGAGAGGCAGTGAGAGAAGGAGAGTGTGGTGAAAGGGAAGAGTGAGTGACGGGATGAGAGTATGAGCAGAAGAGAGAGTCAGTGAGAGAAGGAGAGTGTGGTGAAAGGGAAGAGTGAGTGACGGGATGAGAGTATGAGCAGAAGAGAGAGAGTCAGTGAGAGAAGGAGAGTGTGGTGAAAGGGAAGAGTGAGTGATGGGATGAGAGTATGAGCAGAAGAGAGAGAGGCAGTGAGAGAAGGAGAGTGTGGTGAAAGGGAAGAGTGAGTGACGGGATGAGAGTATGAGCAGAAGAGAGAGTCAGTGAGAGAAGGAGAGTGTGGTGAAAGGGAAGAGTGAGTGACGGGATGAGAGTATGAGCAGAAGAAAGAGAGGCAGTGAGAGAAGGAGAGTGTGGTGAAAGGGAAGAGTGAGTGACGGGATGAGAGTATGAGCAGAAGAGAGAGAGTCAGTCAGAGAAGGAGAGTGTGGTGAAAGGGAAGAGTGAGTGATGGGATGAGAGTATGAGCAGAAGAGAGAGTCAGTGAGAGAAGGAGAGTGTGGTGAAAGGGAAGAGTGAGTGACGGGATGAGAGTATGAGCAGAAGAGAGAGAGGCAGTGAGAGAAGGAGAGTGTGGTGAAAGGGAAGAGTGAGTGACGGGATGAGAGTATGAGCAGAAGAGAGAGGCAGTGAGAGAAAGAGAGTGTGGTGAAAGGGAAGAGTGAGTGACGGGATGAGAGTATGAGCAGAAGAGAGAGGCAGTGAGAGAAGGAGAGTGTGGTGAAAGGGAAGAGTGAGTGACGGGATGAGAGTATGAACAGAAGAGAGAGAGTCAGTGAGAGAAGGAGAGTGTGGTGAAAGGGAAGAGTGAGTGACTGGCTGCCGAAGATCACACGCGGTCCCTCGCCTCACGATTGGTTTCCCTGTGGCTTACATTACCCAGAGCAGTGTGTATTGTAAGACTATGATTGGGTGAAATGCACTCTGACTAACAGACAGTGACCTAAAAAAAACAAGCATTTGCAATGCAATAGGTCTCACATTTACGTGAGTTTAAGCTATTGGCATTGTAAATGACAATGCCTTTTATTTATGTTTTAAAAACGAAAACAAAAATAAAAGGCATTGTTATTTGCAATGTCAATAGCTGAAAGTCGCCTAAATGTGAGACCTATTGAATTGCAAATGCTTGTTTGGATTGAGAAGGGTTGGGGAGGGGTTGAAAAGGGAAAAAGGTGGCACATCTGATCACCGTGACAGACATCTCTCACCAGCACTTTTCAGATCTCAACTGGAAACTGAATACAATTATGTTTTTCCTGGTATGTGGACGATCGTTAAGAATTATGAGGTGCTTGGAATACAAAAGTGCAGGTACTCGCTAGTCACTATCCTTAAGTACCTGTATGAGCACCCCTGCACAGAGAAGTACAGGGACTTTTCCCTTAAAATTAAAAAAATACATGTACTCGGTATCCGTGAGTAGACACTGGTTAAAAGCGCTGGAGTAAGCTCTATCTGTGTAGTGCACATCCACAATTTCCTATGGCCTTGTAGTGCTGTTTGGAATGACGTTTTCGGTACGGTTCTGACACTCTTCCTCCCAGTATATCAGTGTGCCTACAGTGATGTGAATGATTGGAGTGTTGTTGGACGCAATGACATTGAGCCTTCAGCAGCGCGTATTCAGTATGTAGTTTATTGGAAGTAAACCTGTGAGGGTCGACCCAGGTGCAAGGCAGCCAGACTCCTGCAGGATGCTCAGGATGTCCACATTAGATATATTTACGTAATTAAATAGAAATAATCTAAATGAAAACTATTTACATAGGCAGCGGTTATCCAGAAAAAAATATGCAGGACCTAGTCTTCCTGGACCTGTGTTAAACACCCCTTGAAAGCACAGACCCAGTGATTAGCATTTATTTTGACTGACCAAGTTCAAGTCATAACAGGTGACCTTACATGCCCTTTGACCCGCAAATGACATTGCAGTGCTGAATCGAAGTGTTACCTTTAACCCCTCAATAACATCCTTTGTTTTTGTTCCTAAAGGGTGATGTGGTGGAGGGGGTCGGCAAGGTGTTGAAACTACAGGGAGTTCTAAACCCCCCTACTCTGTCCATGATTCCCGGGACCAGATGTTGCGAGGGCAGTGCTAGAGATACCAAAGGACTAGTCAGAGCGAGGGGTGTTTGTGTGTTTCGTTGTGGGCGGAAAGTGGGGGGAAAACACAGCGGTGTGGCACTGTGAGCGGCAGCAGTTGGTCCAGAGTAAGGATTCACAGCAGGGACTGGATCTGAACATTCCTTCTCCTCTCAAGACGTGCAGCCGCCTTGATGTAACAACGAGTTGGAGATCTGCTCACAATAAGACGCATGGCTGCCAGCCACCATGATTCAATGTGAAAAAAACAGAAGCGAGTTGGCGAGCTGCGCACAATAAGATGCGCGGCCGCCATGTGTCAATGTATTGAAAACAAGCATTTACAATGCTATAGGTGTCGCATTGTAAAAAGAAAGAGTGCGGTGTTCCTGAAGCCGGCACCGTGCTTCGAATTAAAGTAAAAAATAAATAAATAAACGTAGCGAAGTGTACCTAAAGCGGGCGGTACACTCTGAAATAAAGTAAAAATAAATAAACGGAGCGATGTGCCCTAAAGTGGGCTCTGCACCCTGAAATAAAGTAAAAATAAATAAACGGAGCGAGATGCTACTTTAGTGGCGTAAGTAAACAAGCTGTCCGATGGTTGGTGCAGCATAGGGTGTATTGTCTTTGCCCTGAGTGCTAAATTTGTGCCGGTGATGCCATTTTGGGGACGGAGGTTTCTTTTTCATTATCACTCTTGGACCAAGAGCGAGTGAAAACAAGCATTTACAATGCAACGGAGGGGGGGTGGGGGGGGGGCGGAAAGGCACAGAGAGCGGGAGGGGAGCGGGAACGGCCACACACTGACAGCGGGAGGGGGGCAGGAACAGACACACACGGACATAAAGCAACAAACAAAAAAACAAAGCACTCACCTGGACTTCTTCCGGCGGCCGTGGTCGGCATGGAAGAGGGGCGGGAAAGGCGACCACGCCCACTCGAGCAGGAAGGCGGGTGCCGGCTCAATGCCGGACCAGATTCGGGGGCGTTCGAGGGCTTTTGGCTGACGTAGCGTGACGTCGCCAAAAGCGAAAAATTCTCGGGAACGCCCCCGAATCTGGTCCGGGATTGACGGACAGAGCTGTCTCCCAATGGCTAGCCTCCATTTATGGAGCTAGCCAATGGGAGCAGGGGGCGTATTCAAGTCCCTCATACTGAAAACTAAAGATTTCTCCTGGGGGCGGAGCTAAAGCTCCGTGCCCCAGGCAAAACCTAAAAAGGAGTTAGAATAGCCTAGCCCATTTCCATGCCACCCTACCCCACAGCACTGCCACCAACCCCACCCACCACCATAGCTCCTTTCCCCAAAACACTGCCATCATCCATTCCCACAAAACACTGGCCCTTTCTGCTTGCCTTAAAGCTACTCCCCCACACTGCAACCTACCCTCAAAACACTACATGGCTACACTGTCTGCTTCTGCCATATCACTACCCTCTATCCTGCCACCCCCACCCAAAGTGACCCCTCCCCTACCATTGTCCCTATTGCCAAACACTAGCCTCTACACTCACTCACTAGCCTCTACACTCATAATTGTATCCTGAAAACACTGGACCTCCAGCACCAAAACACTAGTGAGATAAAGGTGGATGAGAAGGGGTGAGTGGGAGCCACCAAAGAAAGGCCAGAGGGCTCAAGCAGGTTTTTTTTCAAGCAGTGGATGGGGCAGTGGCGCGTTTGGTGGGCCTCTTTAGAAAAATATTGGCCCACTGGGCCCGGCGTTTCACTGCATTTAAATCTTGCCTTGTCCCCGGTCCCACCACATCCCATATGGGAACTGGACCCCTGCATTAATATACTGCCCCCTTCAGGGACCATCATGATGGTTTGCCCATGCCCCCTTCGATTTCCTTGCCTAGGGCACCCACAGTCCTTGGCGAAGATAAGGAAGAACGAGCAAGCTGTAGGAGTGGAGGCGACAGATGCACACTGCTTCAGCATGCCAGTATAACATACCTGATATTCTTTTTGCCCCGTTCTACGACGTACAGTCTGTTCTCTCCTCTGGCTGCAGAAGAGTCCAAGCTGTAGCCAGAAAGGTCCTACTCTCTGGTGGTGGAGTCCGAAGCCCTCTAGATGAATGCAAAACAGCAGTCAGGCCGGTGAAGAGTAAATAAACAAAGAACACATCACTTGCCTGCTGCTGAGACTCCTCCTTTTATTGGCCCATTGGCGAGCGCTGGATCAATGCAAGGACGAGGTAGCATTCACTGGCATTTTTATTAAAAATGTAGACTTGTTACAAAACTGGCGATTTTTTTTGCACATCGCTAAATCCTGGAGGGTCTCAATGACAATGCTCCTAAATATAATCATCTAGAAACAACAGTGGTCCCCAAGAGTATATAAATTCAAAATCAGATAAACAATAGTCCACAATGGGAGCTATATTGGCCACTGTCCAGCCGGACAGGGTAGTTTATTTTTTACAATGAAACAAATATTGGGGTGTGGAAGGGCACAGTCCTGTACCGTTTTCAGGAACAAACAGGGAGAGTTTTTTAGGCAAGAAGGAGCATGATTGGCCACTTGTAATTCAGTAGACATTGAAAGTAGTGCCAAAAAGTGCTAGACACAGCGTAAATCAGACATAATAGTAGGGCTGTGAAAACACTTAAAACAAGTCAACGTTTCGATCCCATATGCTCAATGTTGCGGGACCATCATCAGGACTAACAATATATACATTTGCTTGCCTGGTATAAACAGTTAAACACACAACCGCCTATTAGGAACAAGGAATAAAGAGGAAGGTTGGGAAACAAAAGAAAGAGATATGCATGAACCCACTTAATTGTACTCTGAAAAAACTGACACAGCACTGTAATCGGAACCGACTTATCGTGTTCGTTAAATCCATGCAAGTGGTATCATTAGCCTTGGAACAGGTGATTGTTGCAGTCCGTGTCTGTAGCCTTGAGTCACACAAGTGGTGAGGTAAGTGACATGTGTATGTGAAAGATAATACTTTACTTTGATTACTGGAATCAACAAAATTACTTAAAATTACATAAATATTACTAAGCCACTTTCACTCAGCGTCCGCATTTATTCAGCATTTGAGGGCACTCATGTCCGCTTTTATATCATGCATATTCGTGCTCACACCTTCACCACCTCTTAGAGTGACCGCTTACCCATATGGGTCGGGGGGTTTTCAGGGAATTTTAATAAGTTGAGATAGGTCCTCGTTTTGATATTCGCCTGAATAGTGGGGGATGACAAATTATAAGCAATATATGAGCGCTGCGGGTTCATTTGCATTAAATTCAAAGATCACGTGCAGCAGCAAGGGCTATTACCTGTTTGATACAAGTAGTTCCGTTATGTCCACCTCATTTCCGTTAGGACAGAATTTTCTATGGGATAAATAATTACAAGGGCGGCTATCAGTCAGGGGATTTGCAACTAAGACCGTAGTTTTAAAAAAGGGGAAGGCGAGCTTACCTTGCGGCGGAGATTGGCCTGTTAGGTCCGATAATAATCAAAACGAGTCTGCAATAAAAACTCTGTTTCAGTATAAGAATGCGGGGGGCCAGCATAGCGTTAATCGCCAATCGCTCAATCTGCTTACCAGTGGGAGGAAGTGCCTCCGTAGTGTCTGAGGTCCCTGGGTGCTCTGCCGAGTCGCAGTCACTGGGGCCAGACGGTCAGAACGCTTGATAAGCGTGCAGCATAAGAAATGGAGAAAGGACAAGGCGCACATGGGCGCCATCTTGGAGTGGGGTAATGATCATTGGGGTATGCTGCAGCGAGGGTTGTGAGCGTGAAATTGTGCAAAAGTGACTATAATTATCGGCGCAGTGATAGAGTGATTAAAAGTTTAAACATGAGATATTTACATTAGGTACAATTCATTCATTTTCATATGTAAAGATTTAGTTGTCATTAAGGCAGACTCATTTTCTCATTCATAAATACATAATCTCCAGTCCATTGAGATTTTGAGAGTTCAGACTTTACCAAATTGAACCATTCATAATAATGTTGTCCAGTCCTCAGCGCGATTTAGACCATCGCGGATAGTGTTAAATTGAATCATAATCCTCAGCTCCTCTCTGTTGAGCATCTGGGTCAGGCTTCCGCCTCTTGGTGGCGGTTTGACGACTTTCAAAACAGTCCATTTGACGTCATTCTCATTGTGCCCTGCTTCATTGTAGTGATCCACAAGTGGTGCATTGATGGTATGGCACCTGATTCTACTCCGATGTTGGCAGATGCGGGTCTTCACTTTCTGTGTGGTCTGCCCTACATACATTTTAGGACAAGGACATTCAATGGTGTAAATCACGTTCTGCGTGTTACAGTTTGACAATGAACGCCTCTCATACGTGATACTATTGTGGGTGAAATCTTTACCCTCCACCGTGAAGTCGCAGACGTTACAACCACCACACTTAACATGTCCTGTAATAGGGGGCAGTCCCCACAGTAGGTCAATAGTGGGATTTTGGGCTGGGGATGGTAATGCCGCTCTTACAAGATGGTCCCTTAGATTTTTACTCTTTTTAAAAGCAAAAAGTGGTTTTTCAATAGTTAGGGTACCTACATTTAGCGTTGGCCAATGTTTTAGGACTGACTTCCTGATTTTGTTGGAGATAGGTGAGAAGGTTGTTACACATGCAATAATCTCTTTCTGGGTTTTATCCTTAGGGGATAGTAGCACCTCCCTTGGGCAATACCATGCGCGCTTTAAGGATTGTTTTATGATCCTTTTCGGGTAGCCCCTGTCTTTCAATTTATTTGAGAGGGTTGAGGATTCCCTGAAATAGTCCTCTCTACATGAGCAGTTTCTTCTATTCCTAAGAAATTGCGAGTAGGGTAATGCATCCCTCAGTGCTCTTGGATGGTTACTCTTATAGCTTAAGAGGGTGTTTCTCTCAGTCGGTTTTCTGAACAGCTTCGTGAGGAGCTTGCCTTCAGAATGGTATATGGTAAGATCAAGGAAGGGTATAGATTCTTTGTCCCATGTTAATGTAAACGTCAGGCCACAACAATTATTGTTTAGCCAGTGGAGGAACTGGGTGAGTGTTTCAACTGGTAGGCTCCAGATCATAAAAATATCGTCTATATAACGCCTCCACACCTGTATCCCGGAGTAGAAGGGGTTGGAATCTGACAGAATGGAACCAGTCTCAAGTAGGTCCATGAACAGTATGGCCAGGTTCGGAGCAAAAATAGCCCCCATGCTGGTCCCCTTGATCTGTTGGTAATAAGTGTCATTGAAGAGGAAAAAATTCCTAGTGAGGCAGAGTTCGAGTAGCTGTAAAATAAACAGGGCCGGCACTCTGTGGGGACGAGGTCGTGTGTCAAGAACCTTCTGAATGGTGAGTAATGCTGTGACTTGCGGGATATTAGTATACAATGATTCCACATCCATTGTACACAATGTCTCAAGATGGGGATCGAAATCAAGATTTTCAACTAAATTTATCATCTGCATACTATCGCGCACATAGCATTTGGTGGATTGCACGAATTCTTTAATGAAAAAATCCACGTATGCTCCTAGAGGCTCTAGAACCGAACCACAAGCTGACACAATAGGTCGACCTGGTGGATTTTGTAAGTTCTTGTGTATCTTCGGTAATGTGTATATTACCGGAATACGTGGTGACTTAGTGTTGAGGAAGTAGAATTCTTTTTTATTGAGGAAGCCATCAAGTAATGCTTTTGATGTCATTTTACTTATAATGTCTTAATAAATAAATATAATCATGCCCTGTGAGAAACAGTGGCCCAAACTCTGCCGGCGAACACAAGCTAATCAGGTTAGATGTGTTGCAGCAAAGTTTGTACTCTGTTGTGACTTGGACATAGCCTATTGCTTGGGTCAGGCGATTGGCATGAGTGTAGAACTACAGTGCATTGCCATGATTGGGTCTATATGGTTCTTTAAAGATACCCGAGCATGGTTAATGAACAAGCTATTCGATGGCTCTCGCCTTTTAAGCAAGAAAGCGGACTAGGCCCCAGGCAGATTCCTTGGGTCTGTCTGCCTCCGCTACGCAATTTCATCACAAATCTCGTCCACTTTTGGCTACAGTAGGGTTTTTCAATACTGCCAGCCCCAGACCCTGCTGCAAACCCAACAGGTCTCCCAGTTCTTTCAAAGCCATGGCACATAAAGGCAAAGTCTGGGACATCATGCCACTGAGGGACCTGCTGCTACAACTGGTGCAGCTGCAAAACCTCTTTGTGTCCCTCCAGACACTGACTCACCCTATTGTAGGCAGAATCCAACATTTTCTCCAGTGAATTAGATTATGCCAGTGGCAGACCCCTCTCTCTATTCCACCCAGACTTAACAGTGGCGACGGATGTATCACTTCTGGGATGGGAAGGCCATATGGGAGACAGAGACTAGGGAACCCTCGTCACCGGCAGAGACCCAACTCCACAACAAGCGGTTGGAGTTGCGAGCATTTCACTTAGCGGTGAATGTCTTCCTGCCCACCATCACAGGATGGCTGGTGCAACTTCTCATAGACAAGACAGTCAATGACGATGGTCTCATCAGGAAGAGTCAAACTTGAACTTGTTTGACAGCGAGCCAAGGATTCACTGGCTGCAGTTGTTTGGTCTGACGAACGGGCGCTGGAACTGCTTAGTTGAATTTGACTTCCTCCCTGGTACGCTGCCCAGAGATACAGAAGAATCCTTACTCGGTTGTATTGAATATGGTTGAGAAGCATATTGGAGAAGCGGCGATCTACCATCCTGATGAGACCATGGTAATTAAACGGAACGGTTGAAACATTGACTATACAGGGACTATTTCATATAAATTATATTTTCTATGAATCGCCTTTGCATAACTTGTATTGTGCAAAAGCATTTGCACCCCTGTTTCTGTGTGCAAAATGTGGATCGGACTGTTTTATCATCAAATCACTTTCATCTTAAGCACTGCGCAGTCATCACTCAAAGTTTTATATATACACTTGATGATGAGAACACAATTAGAATTTTTGGAAATGAAAAGGCCTCATCTGAATTCTAATCTTCATAAAAATGGTGAATTAATATCTGCCCAGGGCCTGCATATGTGATACAGACCTGTGAGATAATGAACTCAGACCTCTGTAGTTGTTCACAGTGCACATGGGAAGTGCTTTTATACGTCTACGCTTGTCACTTCTGGAGCAGAATGACGGCGACACTGAGCTGCATGATGTCTCCTACTGCGTGCAGCAGGACTGCTTTAAAGTTTGAGGATCCACTCTGGTGTGTGGGGAATATTCACATGGTAAGGAATCTCAAGGTAAAGGAGTATCCACCAGAAAGAGCGTTACCGAAGGCAACTAACTGGTTTGTTATGTTTTCCTGCTGTTGTATATTATGTATAGGGCTCCCGGTTTTCCGTATTTACACATATAAATACAGACGGAAATATTTTTTTCCTTTGTCTGTATTTGTATGTAGAAGCGGAAAAATACGAGTAAAAAAGTACATTTTGCCGCGCTGCAGCCTTTGTTCAGAGTTGCCGTGCCCTGCTCAGATTCTGAGGATTCCTTCCAGTGACGTGGATTCCTTTCAGTGACGTACTGTAGACCTATTGGCTCAGGGTCTTCAAGTGACCCTGAGCCAATCCCGGTTGTTTACAAGCATCACAGTGCGGGCGTGCTAATACCACCAGCTCCTCCGCCGTTAGCCTGCGCCAGCTCCAGCTCCTTCTATTTGCACTTTGGAGGTACGTGTATGTGCCCTTAAAAGCCGCTCCTGCCTCTCTCTGCCCTCTGCAGCCTCGGGCTCCTGCCCTCCCGCCCCCACCCACGCAGCACCAGCTGTTCGCATCCCCTTACAGAGTCATCTTAGTTACTGTGATGCAAACCTTATGCTTCATCTGCATCCATTGCCTGGGAAATGTGCTTTAAAAAAAAATGTTGTCAGAATCCAGATCGATTCCCTTAAAAGACGCTCCTGCCTCTCTCTGCCCTCTGCAGCCTCGGGCTCCGGCCCTCCCGCCCCCACCCACGTAGCACCAGCTGTTCGCATCCCCTTACAGAGTCATCTTAGTTACTGTGATGCAAAAACAAAGTAAACGTTCCTTTGTAAACAACCTAAAACGGCACAACTTAACTATCAACGTGATATGGGTAGGATTTGTGAGATATATTAACAGCGCTTAGAAACCAAGCCTACACAGAAGCGATATCGAGCAAATGACACACTTTAGCTTTCTTTTTTTCAAGTTTCTTCAATTAATGCCTCATTGCTCCATTAATCACCAGAAGCTGGAGCTGATCCCCCTTTGTGACCGTATGCTTCATCTGCATCCATTGCCTGGGAAATATGCTTTAAACAAAAATGTTGTTAGAATCAACAGATCATGTATCGATGATGGATTATTTGGATAATGTGGCAAAATTCATAACTATGCAGAAAGTGAAGCAGCCATGTAATCACATAATTCCAACTAGTAGTTCTTTGCCGTGACTTGAAAAAGACACAATCCTGATTGATGAAGCAGTCGGTTTCTCTGTACTTGAATAAAGGGAAGCATTTTCAGAACCCCTTGTCCTCTGCTGTCTGGGAATGATTCATGTTCAGGCTGCACTGAGCTGCATCTAGGCGATTTACCACTGGTAAGCCATTCAATGCAGGCGGTTGACTGGCAGCGTGGGCTCAGGGAGAGGAAGTACTACCTTCGGCTTAGGCCTCTCGAGAAACAGAACTGCAGGCTGCAATTCCCCTTTTAGGAGATGCAGTTCTCTCGTTGCGTTTAGGCCCCTGTCAAGGCATTTATTTATTTATGCGTTTTTATATAGCGCAGACTTTACCCGAGGGTGTCAGAGCGCTTCACAATAGGAACAGTAACATTACAAGAGCAAATGTTACGTTACATGAGGAAAAAGTGAGAATTGTGCAAGTAACACCAGTAACCAAGATACAAGATGAGGTAGCAACCGGTACGTTACAAACCAGAAAGAGCCTCAATGTCTGGAAAGTCTCTTGAAATGCACATGTGCTTGTACTACAATGGCAACGTTTTCAGATGAATGTATTGTGTTGCCCAATAACAACCCGACACTGGCGTGCATTGTCAATTTAAATAAATGCGGAAAAATACTAGCTGTAGTGGCGTTTTTTGCGTGTGGCAAAAAATAAATGTGGATAAATACAGAAAAAATGGTCAAAAAATAAAGAGCACTGGTGTTTCTCCACCAGTGTGGATTCTCACATGTGCAGTGAGGCCAGATTTATGGCTGAAACACTTGTGGCATTCAGAGCACTGATAAGGTTTTTCTCCAGTGTGGGTTCTTATATGCAGTGTGAGCCTGTTTCTGTCAATGAAACATTTCTGGCATTCAGAGCACTGATAAGGTTTTTCCCCAGTGTGGAATCTCAGATGTGCAGCTAGAAGTGATTTAAGTTTGAAATGTTTTGGGCATTCAGAGCACTGATAAGGGTTTTCCACAGAGTGGGTTAATGCATGTCGATATAGACACCGTTTGATACTAAACCTTTTCTGGCATTCAGAGCACTGATAAGGTTTTTCCCCAGTGTGGATTCTCATATGCTCAGTGAGATAAGATTTACGCCTGAAACTTTTATGGCATACTTTGCACGGAGAGTGTTTTCCCCCAGTGTGGATTCTCAAATGTGCAGTTAGAAGTGATTTAAGTTTGAAATGTTTTGGGCATTCAGAACACTGGTAAGGTTTTTCCACAGAGTGGGTTAATGCATGTCGATATAGACTACGTTTGATACTAAACCTTTTCTGGCATTCAGAGCACTGATAAGGTTTTTCCCCAGTGTGGAATCTCAAATGTGCAGCTAGAAGTGATTTAAGTTTGAAATGTTTTGGGCATTCAGAGCACTGATAAGGGTTTTCCTCAGAGTGGGTTAATGCATGTCGATATAGATTACGTTTGGTACTAAACCTTTTCTGGCATTCAGAGCACTGATAAGGTTTTTCCCCAGTGTGGATTCTCATATGCTCAGTGAGATAAGATTTACTGCTGAAACTTTTTGGGCACACTGAGCACTGATAAGGTTTTTCCCCAGTGTGGATTCTCATATGCTCAGTGAGATAAGATTTACTGCTGAAACTTTTTTGGCATTCAGAGCACTGATAAGGTTTTTCCCCAGTGTGGAATCTCAAATGTGCAGTTAGAAGGGATTTAAATGTGAAATGTTTTGGGCATTCAGAGCACTGATGCGTTTCCCCAGTGTGGATTCTCACATGTGCAGTGAGTCTAGATTTAAAGCTGAAACATTTTTGGCATTCAGAGCACTGATAAGGTTTTTCTCCAGTGAGGATTCTTATATGCTTAGTGAGATCATATTTACTGCTGAAACTTTTTTGGCATTCAGAGCACTGATAAGGATTTTCTCCAGTGTGGATTCTTATATGCTTAGTGAGATCATATTTACTGCTGAAACTTTTTTGGCATTCTGAGCACTGATAAGGTTTTTCTCCAGTGTGGATTCTTATATGCTCAGTGAGATAATATTTACTGCTGAAACTATTTTGGCATTCAGAGCACTGATAAGGATTTTCTCCAGTGTGGATTCTTATATGCTTAGTGAGATAATATTTACTGCTGAAACTTTTTTGGCATTCTGAGCACTGATAAGGTTTTTCTCCAGTGTGGATTCTTATATGCTCAGTGAGATAATATTTACTGCTGAAACTTTTTTGGCATTCAGAGCACTGAGAGATGTTTTTCCCAGTGTGCATTCTCTCAAATTCAGTGAGATGAGATTGATAGCTGAATCTTTTTTGGCACAGGTAACTTATTTCCCCAACTTGGGTTATTTTGCTTTGATTGAGGCAGGTTTGAAAACTGAATTTATTCTCACAGCACGTGTTTTTATAAGGTGTATTCCTAGAGTTACATTTAGTATTGTCTTGCTTATATGCCACGGTACGAGTGAACCCGATTTTAGAGTCGGGCTTGTTTAGATAATGTTCAGTATTTATCTGTAGAAGAAATTGTGTGTAATCTTCTTAACACTTGAATTGAGCAAAATATGTCTGGATGCAGCCCTGTAACACCGGTCGAAATGTTTCTAGCCGATAATAGTCTTTTGGTTATAGCCTCTCCGGCAGCAACTTATTTTGTGACTGAAGTTTTTCTCAAATCTATTTGTATAGGTTCTTAGCAATGCAGTGATAAGGTGTTAGTCTGATATTTAATGATTAAACTGAGAAGTACCTTTTTGCACTGAAGTAATGGCTGTAACTGAGAACATTAGAACATGCACAGTACTATTGTGGCTCACCAGTCGCAGAACATCAGTTAATTTTACCCTTTCTATGTTTGGTGTAAGGTGTAGTTCTGAAGACGAGGATTTATTTACATTAGCTATAGCGCAACGGTGCTCATTCAATCAGTTTTTACATATCACTCCTGCACAACAGAATGTTGAGGCGATTTACATAGAATTACAGAACAGTACACATTAAAAAGGAAACAATCTGAGATGGTCATGAAAACAATAAAGTGGTGGATTTTTAAGGTTTTCGCCAGAGTGGGTCGAGGTGTTATATCCCGAGGCAGATAGTCTCAAACTTGTGTAACTGGTTAAAAACGGTTGCTGAACAAAGGCGATTTTCCAATCTTTTGGTTGTTAACGTGTCAGCTTCGGAGTCTTCTTTCAGAGTCTTTTCTTTGATGGTTTGCAGAAGAAACCTTTTGTTATATCTTTCTTTTATGCAGTGTGTGCTTCCTCTCTGGAATTACATGATGCTTTAGATCATGTGTGCTTTAGATGAACGTTATTCTGTCATGCTGACGCAATTTGTCTTTCTGATAATATTTCAGAGGAGGATGTTTTGATTGGTCTTTCTGGGATTATTTCTGATGCTGTGTGGACAGGTATGACTTTGCTCTGTGTTAATGAAATGCTAAATTTGAGACTTCACTTACAGGTATAGTACTTTTCTCAGCTCCCACTTCCTCGCCACACCTAGATTTTGGAAATTGTTTAAACTTAGAATGCTGGATGTCCTTCAGTTTTTCAAAATAATCCTTCTTATGGCATTAACATTCAGTTGCCTGGTGCTAAATCTTGCTTTCTTCGTCCGTAATTTCAATCACCTATAGTATTAAAATTAAATAGTTAATACATAATACATGTAAATTTCCCCATAAATAATTTACAAGCCATATCAATGCAGAATTGCAGAATTTTGAAAATGTTGAGCTGTTCTTCAGGCAGAGCAGAGTGTAGAATGGTAGCCTGAGAGTACTTGGATGTAGGAGTGAGGATTTGTAGAATTTCCAACATTTTATTAAGCTCACAAAGGATAGATGTACACTATGGACTTGTAACAGAGAATCCCAAAGCAGAAATTAAAGTCATATGAACTGGCACCAAACAGATATTTAAAAAAGAATACTATTAATTAATTTTTAATGTAGATTTTTGAGATGGGAATTTCCCCTCCACGGACAACAGGTGTTTTCCCCTGCCCTGAGTTACCACCTACTTGTATCTTGTATCCTGACTTTTGAGTTCTGGCCTCTGCCGCACGCAAATCTATTGTGTGTTGCAAGGACTATGCCTAGACCTATCCCTCAACTATGGTCCAGAGTATGAATCAAGGGCAATGAAATTAAGGTGTACTTTCATGTGTTTATTTTATTCAACCTGATTATCAGTTGTTAGGTTTTTTTCCCCCCTTTATCTGGGGATTCGCCTGTATCGTTCACCCGCTGACATCTTTAAGGGCAATCATGGCAAGGTTCTCGCTGGCATCCGCGCCTCGGTGGGCTTCTGGAAACACCTCCCACTAGCCCCCATCGGGCGAGTAGCCCTTGCAAAAATTATCATTGTCCCTCGCTTACTGCATTATTTCACCAACCTCCCGGTGGTGCCTCCCAGAAGTTTTTTTCCACGAACTGGACTCGCTGCTCCGCACCCTTATATGGGGAAATGGTCGGCATAGAATAGCCCTCGCCAAACTTAGACTATCCACCACACAGGGGGGCCTGGGTGCCCCCGACTTCGAATCGTACTTCCTAGCAGCGCAACTTCAGTGGCTCTCGTATTGGACGGCGGGAAGACATTCCGGGGAGACTCATACAACGCACAGCCCCATCCCGGAACTCTGTTGGCTGCTGCTCCCTGGCATCAAACCCTGCTGGACCTACCCCTTGCAGGTGTCCGAGAGCCGCCAATGTATGTTGCAAATTCACCGCATGGCAACGAGGACCACTTGCTACTCCCCACGGCTGCCACTAGCGGGGTGGCCACGCAGCGTCTCCTACTTTACGAGCGCCATGGTAGGAGCATGGACGGGCTCGGAGGTCACGGAGGCACTATTTGAGGAGGGCCAGCTTCGCCCGTTTGCACAACTTATGGAGGACCGTGGCCTCCCCCAGGGCAGTTCCTGACACATCACATAACAACAGGGGCAGCCCGTGACGGAGACCGCCGAGGCCAGCTCTCAACACCGCGGCCTCTGCCCGCCTCGGCCATCTGCTGCACGGCGGGGGCCACATTCCTAGTCGAGGGCCCGTGGAACCCGTGGAGCCGGAGATTGGGAGCACAACACCCCTTGCGACACCTGGACCTGTGGAGCTGGGCCGGAGCGGAGCCTATCACTAAGGCATTCCTAGAATTGCTCTTCAACATTCTCAGGGCTGACATACTGACAGTGAAGACGGATCTGAAGGCTGAGATGTGGGAAATACGCAGAGACGTAGATGAGGTGGGGGAGCGAGTCGCAACGCTGGATACCAAGCACGACTCCACCACGATGGAGGTGATAATGCTCCAACAGGAGATACTGAGGCTCCAAGATCAATAGCTGGATCTCCAAACGCACGTGGAGGACCTCGAGAACAGATCGCGCCGACACAACATCCGGATCCCAGAGGTAAAGATGACGGAGGATACCAAATATCTCTTTGTCTTCACACAGGGCCTCTTCCGCCATATCTTCACTGTTGCTCAGGATGTAGAAATTGTCTTGGATAGAGCACACAGAGTCGGACCCCCGAGGGCGCCCAACAGCCCCCATGCGGACATTTTAGTATGCCTGCAAGACTTCAAAACCAAGGAAGCCATTCTGACAAAGGCGATAACCCTCCACCCTCTCTCCTATCAAGGTCACTCTCCTGTGCTGTACCAGGACCTAGCCCTAGTCACCCTAAAGCCGCAGGCAATTCCGCCCGGTGACGGACCACCTTAGACAACACAACATCACCTACTCCTGGGGGCACCCATTCCGTCTCATCTTCCGCTTTGATGGCAAGCTTCACCAGATGCGCTCTCTCACAGAGTCCTGTCAGCTGCTGGGCCGGATGGTGCCAGATGATGAGGACGATGATCGGCACAACGGCAACCCTGGGCCCGAGATCACACCCTCAGGATGGCAGAACCAGAGTAGGAGGCGGCGAGTCCGAAAGCCGAATAAGGCAGATGTTGTGAGGGGGCAACAGGAGGCCCTCGCCTCCGCAGCCGATGCCCTGGACAGAACGAAACCCGGCACAGAGTAAGACACTTGCCATTATGTACCCTTGCTGCGATACTCTGATTTCTGGCGGATGGCGGGGGGACCTGGTCCTCTCCCCTTGGTCACGTTATGAGCCCTCACTTAACGACTGCCCGGCTCCTCTGGGTTGGTGGACTATACCCTAGAGACTGGGCTTTTTCTGCATTTTTGAACTTTTTGTCGTTGGCTGAGACATTAGTGCTACTGGAACTGTTTGGGTTTTTTTTATGTTGGGTTTGGGTTTCCTCGTCCACCTCCCCTGGGTGCCCTTAACGAACTGTCCTGTTCTATATCGCTGGCCACTTTACGTTCCCTTCCACCTTAATAGGTTAGTGGCTGCACAACATGACCAGCGCCATGCATTGCGTTTTTCCTCGATCCCAGATCTCTTATGGCGCACAATTCTCTTAAAGTCCTTACCCTTAACGTGCGTGGCCTGAACAACCCAATCAATCGCAGGGCTATACTACATTACCTTGAGCATTCTAAGGCGGACATATGCTTACTCCAAGAGACCCACCTCCTCTCCAAAGATCATCACAGATTGAAGGCTAGGGCATTCCCCATCCAGTTGTTCTCCTCCAACACCACAAAATCAGCAGGGGTGGCCATCCTAGTCTCCCGATCCTTCTAGGGGAGGGTGCTACAGAAGCAAGCAGATCACAGGGGTCGCTTACTGACATACCAGTTTTTGTTGGGGGACACAACCTTTGTCATAGGATCTATTTATGCACCTAACGAGGGGCAGATGACGTTACTTCTCAAGGCTATAAGGGAGGCGGCTGCTGCCGCAGATAGGCATTTGCCGATTGGGGGAGACCTTAATGTTGTTTTTGACAATGACCTAGATCGCTCCTGCCAGAGGACGACCCAAGCCGGGGTCTTCCTGCCTTCAGGGCAAGCATTGCTTCAGGAGCTGGGATTATCTGACCTTTGGTGACATTCCCACCCCCGCACTCGTAGCTACACCTTTTACTCAGGGGCACACACAACCTATGCATGCCTGGACTATCTTATAGGCTCCTCCTCCCTCCTGACCCATATGCCCAACATTGATATTTTGACGGCCTCTCTCTTGGATCATTCCCCTGTCCTGGCCAATTTTCACCTCCCTTGCTCACCGCGCCCCTTCAGACACTGGCGCTTGCGTGACACGCTGCTGCAGCTCTCACCTGTACGGACTCAAATCCAGAAAGCCATCACAGATTTTCATTCCGTCAACACTACTCCGGACACTTCCCTAGCTAAGCAGTGGGCAGCCCTAAAGGCAGTCCTCCGGGGGGAATTCATAGCGATCTCTTCGGCTCAAAATCAAGATAGAGAACGTAAGAGAGCGGAACTCACCAAGAGGGTCTCAGACCTTGAACAGCTACATCAGAGGACGGAGGCAGCCAGAGCATGGCGCCAGCTTTGCCTAGAGAGAAAACAACTTGAAGCCCTAGATCAAGATAAAGCGGAATACGCAGCCCTTCGGGGGGGGGGGGACAGGTGCAGTTGACTTCTTGCCAACAAACTCAGTTAGGCTAGACATCGACAAGGGGTCCAGATCATACATACGCCAAGGGGCGAGCCAGGGACAGATGATGTGACTATAGCTGAAATCTTTTGGGATTTCTATGTGGACGTCTACACCGGAGACCCGCTTGATCCCCAATGTAGTGCAGACTACATCGCTGGATCTAGCATGCCCTCCCTTTCCTCAGCGCAGGCTGAGTATCTTGACAGGCCCATACAGGTGGAGGAGGTCAGCTCGGCGATTTCCCGCCTCAAAGTGGGTAAATCGCCAGGCCCAGATGGCTATACTGCCGCCTTCTACAAGACCTTCTGCACCCAATTGGCTTCCCACTCTAACACGACTGTTCAACTCTTTCGAACACACAGGCGCGATCCCAGGGGAGATGCTGGAGGCGGCAGTGGTCATAATCCTGAAACCCGGAAAAGACAAGACGACCTGTAGCGCATAAAGACCTACCTCACTGCTTAATATCGATATTAAACTTTACACCGGCCTCCTGGCGACCCGATTGGCGCCTTACATGACGCAATTGGTCGAACCTGACCAGGCCGGATTTATTTCAGAGGCAGACCAGCGACAACACTAAGCACATATTACACCTAATAGAGAAAGCATCCCGCACCCAAGGCGAATATATGCTTCTGGCCATTGATGCAGAGAAGGCCTTTGATATGGTGCACTGGCCCTATCTGGAGATGGTGTTGATCACAGCTGGCTTTGGTGAAAAGCTCCGCACCCGCATCCTAAACTGCTACAGGTCGCCAATGGCGACAGTCCGCGTTAACTGCCACACGTCTTCCCGGTTCTCTATAGGGAGGGGCACTAGACCCTTCTTTTCGCACTTTATATGGAACCCCTAGCAATCAAAATCCGTCGCCATCCCCTAATTAATGGGATTAAGTTTGGAGGGGATACCTATACCATCAGCCTTTATGCTGTCAATGTCCTACTATCCCTTTCCGACCAGATCATGTCCGTGCGAGCCCTCTTCACAGAACTACACAATTTTACCCAGGCGCCGGCTTTAAAATTAACATGGCTAAATCTCTGGCCCTTAATCTCTCCCTTTCTCCACATGTCCTTGCCCACCTCCAAGAGGAACACCCGAAGCAGTGGTCAAATGAAGCAATTCCATACCTAGCCATCCAGCTTGCTCCCACCACTCAGGCCACCTCCGACATTAATTACTCCAACCTTGTCAGAAAGGAATTGAACAGGTGGAAACATTGCACAGTATCTAGGCTGGGTAGGATAGCAGCTATCAAAATGACTGTCCTCCCCCAAATTATATACATATTTCAGACCCTTCCCCTCCGACCACCGTCTGGTTGGATCCAGCAAGCACAGGCAGACCTCTCACGTTTTATATGGCACGGCCGCAAGCCGCGCTTCCGCCACCAGGTCGCATTTCTACGTCCGGAAAAGGGAGGAGTAGGGGTGCCCGACCTTCATACATATTTTCATGCCGCTCAGCTCAGAGCCATCTGGTGGAGTGGCAGCGGCTGGAATCAGGAAAGCATTGGCTGTTTCAGGACCAGGCAGTGGCTGGCAGACCGCTACAAGGGATCCCCTTTCAACACAAGACTTACCGGCCAGCCAATCTTTAGGCATCACAAGCACCATTTTGGAATCCTGGGATCACACCAATACTCATGCACAATTGACCACGTTCCCATCACCTCTCACACCGCTATTCGACAACCGGGAGTTTCAACCCGGTACTGAAGCCCGAGCTTTGAGCCTGGCGTTCCTCCCCATGCAGATCCCTGGGACACGTTTTTGACTTAGAGGGTATTATCCAGTTTCCACAGCTTAGGGAAAACTATGGCCTCCCCGAAACAGAATGCCTGTCATACCTTCAGGTCTGACACTGGGCACTACATCCTCACAATAGGCCACAAGCGCAACAGCTACTATCCCCTTACGAAAAATGGCTGATAACTCGCACCTCTGATAAGAGTATTATATCTGATCTCTATAAGATGCTCCTGGGGCCCACCATTCATACCTATAATGCAGGCCGCGCCCGATGGGAGAGGGGCCTGGGGAGAACCTTCAGTCATACGGAATGGGAGGGTATTTATCACAGGGCACGGCACTCGGCGTACCATATGGGTCTCACGGAGACCTTGACCAAGATAGTTACTAACTGGTACTATACGCATCGCTTTGACCCTCGACGTAGCGATCTGTTGCTGGAGGGAGTGAGGAGAGAAAGCAACATTGGAAGACATCCTCTGGAGTTGCACCCACATACAGCCATACTGGTTCCAAGTACTGGATGAAATAGATCTTCACTTAGAAACTCGGCTCCCTTGTTTTCCCTCCTATATCCTACTGGGCCTGCCTAACCCATTGATGTATCCACTTAAATCCCGAAGGGAACGACTAATAGCGATTGCCATAGGGGCGGCCTTGAAGAACATCTTCATTCCCTTGTGCACCGCCAGAATCCCTACACTCTCTGGCTGGCTTCAACGGCTTTGGATGATACTGGGTATGGAGAAACTCACACTCACACTGGCTGGTAGGGGGTCGGAGTTCCCAGAGTTGTGACGACCCTTCTTGACCCTCCTGGTGTCCGAAGTTTGAGAGTTGACACGCCCCAGATATCTTCGACTACTGCATGTCCCAGACACGCAGATTCCTAGTGACAGTTCCACGAAAAGTCATACAAGACGACGCTGATCAGGGCGTAGCCTTCCCCTTTTTCCCTCTTCCCTTCCAATTTTAAGTTTTTTGGTGGACAAGGGACGGGTGGGAGGTTAGTTTGGGAAATTCTTTATTTGTTCTTCTCTTGTTGATTCCGTCAACCCGCTCCATGCTTCTTGCCTGTGGTAATGTTATACATTGCGACCATGTGGTCGCCTTTGCATTCTGTTGTGAGAGCCGAGGGTCCTGTTTTTCTTCTGTCTAAAAATGTATAAAAAGATTTAAACTATAAATATTTGGGCGTGTTTATTACAAAGGAGCCACAGGCAGGAACATACTCCAGAAATTAGACTGGCTTCGCTGGGATGCCCCACACTTGCGGGCGCTCCCGTTCTCCTTACTGGGCCGAGTTGCCCTATTTAAAGTGATGACCCTCCTGGGTCTCCTGTACATCGTGCAAAAAACGTCCTTTAAGATCCCACCAGACATTTTCTTTCAAAAGGTAGACTGATAACTTTCGCTCCTGTTGTGGGATGGTTGCACTTCGTGCTTAGTAAGGTGAAGAGGGGAGACTAAGGTGGACTGGCGGTCCGGAGCATTCTCAAGTATAACTGGGTCACGCAGCTGGTGGCAGTCAACAACTGGGTTTTTGCAGACGTGAGGATCCTGCTTACCGGGTAGATCGATTGGCCATGGGCAAGAGAGGTTACCTCACCCCGGTGCTGTATAGAAGAAAGTATGAGTGCCCCATACCTACTCATACCCAAACAGTGGTAAGGGTGTGGAGAGAGGCTACCAAGTGTTTAGGCTGAGAAGGTAAGCTGACTGAAATTACTCCACTGTATGATGGTGATCTCTTAAATGCAGTGGGAGGATTGCAGGGCTTCACAAAATGGGGATTGATTAGCTTAGAACGGCCGGGCGATGTGTGGAGGGGACAGGCACTTGTGTCCTTCACGATCCTACAACAAAGGTATGAATTAGGTGACTAAAAACGGTTCTGACATTTGTAGGTGGATCACGCTCTGCAAGGTCACATCTGGGAAGGGGGGGAAGTTGCCTGATCCATACCCACTGGAGGACCAGCTGCTAACTAATCACCTGACCGAAAAAGCAATCTCAACCATCTATAGGAAGTTGATCTACAATTCTCTGGATCCCTTGGGGATGTTTCAGGCGGCCATTCACCAACTTTTATGTTTTTCAAAAACAAGCTTCTAAAGCTGGAGTTGTTTTTAAAAAACCAATAACTAATCACCTTCCCACCCATGGAACTTTCTCCCCGATTAACTTACTCCCAGGAAGTGGGATTCATTTAAAAACAAATTCTCATCACGACTGCCAGGTATTCCCTGGTGGTCCTGAATAAGAGAACAAGCATTTGCAATGCAATAGGTCTCGCATTAATTAAGTTTGAGCTATTGGCATTGCTAAATATTGCAACACCAATTGCAACAAAAGTCTATAAATTGTAGGCCCAAAAAAGTTATTTCTTTTTGTAGTAATGGTGGCATGCTGCACTTTAGATGAAAAGTAAAGTGTGCTATACTGCTATTGCTACAATAGTTAATTGTGGATGCGTTAACAATTGATGTGTGCACTAATGGCTGGTGGTGTGTGTGCCTGGTGGAATTGTGCACTGACGGCTGGTGGTGTGTGTGCCTGGTGGAAGTGTGCACTGACGGCTGGTGGTGTGTGTGCCTGGTGAAAGTGTGCACTGACGGCTGGTGGTATGTGTGTGCCTGGTTAAAGCGTGCACTGACGTCTGGTGGTGTGTGCCTGGTGGAAGTGTGCACTGACGGCTGGTGGTGTTTGTGCCCAGTGAAAGCGTGCACTGATGACTGATGGTGTCTGTGCCTAGTGGTTGTGTGTGTGTGGTTGTGGTTGTGTGTGTAGTTTTGTGTGTGTGTGGGGTTGTGTGTGGGGTTGTGTGTGTGGTTGTGTGTGGTTGTATGTATGGTTGTGTGTGTGTGGGGTTGTGGCCGTGATTAAGCTTGGATTTTCTATTTTCATGCTGCAGTTCAACTTGCCCAAAATCACACAATGCAGAAGCAGAGATTAAGCTCAGATTGTGGAGGAGGAAAGGGGAAGTGAGAAGGAGGGAGAAAGCAAAGGGGAGGCGCTGAATAGGGAGAGCGCGAGCGAGGGAAGGGGGTGAATGTTGGCGAGCTGTGGCACGGCGAGGAGGATGCTGAGAGGTGGTGAGCCAACAAATTAACACGGAGAGGCGAGGCAAGCGGAGTCTTGAGGCAGGCGCCTGCTCCAGCCCCGAGTCTCCAACATGTAAATCACACACAAGCCCCATCAAAGGGACAATCATTGCATCGGACAATTTGCAAAGTAGTGACATTTCTTCTGAAGTACTGAGGGAGAGAAACTCAACATAGGGCGAAAGCATGGGGATTAAAGCTAAAGGGCTCTAGTCATCAAGAGTATCTGGCTGTTGGCAAAGCCACGTTTAGAAGGAGGGGCGGGGATGACGGTCAATTTAATATGTTCAGTTACCAAAAAAAAGTAATGTTGAAATTTAAAAGCTCATTACAGCAAGCTTTACACTCTTCTTTTTTGCAAACCGTATTTAATATTAAATTCCCAGAACCTATTGGTCGGACTCTATCTGCCACTATTAGTCTTTAATTTATGGAGAAGGGAGGAGTATATGTACTATTTCCATGTCACAGTTTCACTGTGGTTTACAGAGGTTTTCCACATACTGAAAGACAGTTTGCAAAACAGTAATGAGGAAAAAAACAAGCTCTCTGGATTGCGGGCGGGGGAGTGGCTTCCTTTGAAGTCTGATGCCGAGGCTCAGACAAATGGTGTGGGTGTGCGATGTTGCTGGAGATGTGCACGCGCCCAGTCACATGAACTGTACCTAATCCGCCGTTTGGGGAAACTTTTCGAAAGCCTTACTATAATCTCGCCCACCATCCCTACGGGATGGCTTAGATGAGACCTAAAAAGGAATAGCGCCCACATCATTTCATAGACTGGCATCTGTCATCAGGCGTGCATAGGATCAGCAACACATTTCTTTTGCACAGCATCTCCAGAAGCCTTGACAAAGCCAATGAGACCCAAAGGCAAGACCTGTTGGCTTTACCAGTGCTTGTTTTCCTTTCTTGGTAAGGTGGTGGCAGAGGCTTTTCGCTTTCAGGGTGGGGGTGGAGGGAGCGGGAGGTGACTGAACGAGGCAGAGCTACTATGTTCTTACGTGTTATTGATGTGTGTTTAATTTTTTTTGGGGGGTGGGGATGTCTTCTGATCTTGCCTGGCTGCTCTAGGGGATTGAAGGATGTGTTCGGAACATATTTAATAAAGCATTATGTAGTGCTTGACACGGCACGTTGCCATTTCTGAGCACTGTAATGAGCCGCCGGAAGTGTTACTTTAGTTTATGCTACTCAATTTACCAACTTCAGAAAGATGGCAGTCCGATCCAGCCATGCCTGAATTCTTGACTTGTAGGTCAGTGGGATGTCGGTGCAAGCGCTGACTCACTGGGCTATCTCGCGAGTGATGACGTGTTATTGGTTTTATATATTGTCCATAAATAGGGGAGGGGCGCGCCTGTCCAAAGGCGGGCTCGGGAGAGGTCTGGGGGGGGTCCTAACTGGAAGTCTTGAGCTGCGGGGCCTGATGGAGGCTCGTGTCTAAACCCGCAGCCCCTCCCCCCGTCGTCTAACCTACTTTCCCTTGGATAACGCTGTTAATCTAGGGGGGGGGGGGGGGCGCACCAGCTGTGCCCTGCCGCCCAAGCCCGCAGGTGCCGTTGCTTCCTGCGCTGCAGCACCGCACTGCCCCCACTCCCGGAGCAAGGCTTTCCGTACCCATTATGTCTTACCACCCTCCTGTGGTGGCGCGCCCTCGTAATTGTGGCTCTCAGTTCTTGAGTGAGATATAAAAGTGATGGTACCCGCTGTCTCAGAGTGCCGAGAAGTGCGGGTATCTCCCATCCATGGCACTGTTCCAGCCCTCTGCTGGGCTCACTGTCCTTCCCAGAGGTGGTCTCACCCCTCGGTTGGCACTGTGGCACTGCCTCTGTGGTTAACAGCCCTCTACTGGGCACACTGCCAGCCACAGAGCTGGTCTCACCCCTCGGTTGGCACTGTGGACACTGCCTCTGTGGCTGACAGCCCTCTGCCGGGCGCACTGTCCTCCCCAGGCTGGTCTCACCCCTCGGTTGGAACTCTGGGCACTGCCTCTGTGGTTGGCAGCCCTCTGCTGGGCGCACTGTCCTCCCCAGGCTGGTCTCACCCCTCGGTTGGCACTGTGGGCACTGCCTCTGTGGTTGGCAGCCCTCTGCTGGGCGCACTGTCCTCCCCAGAGCTGGTCTCGACCCTCGGTTGGCACTGTCGGCACTGCCTCTGTGGTTGGCAACCTTCTGCTGGGCGCACTGTCCTCCCCAGAGCTGGTCTCACCCCTCGGTTGGCACTGTGGGCACTGCCTCTGTGGTTGGCAGCCCTCTGCTGGGCGCACAGTCCTCCCCAGAGCTGGTCTCGCCCCTCAGTTGGCACTGTGGACACTGCCTCTGAGGTTGGCAGCCCTCTGCTGGGCGCACTGACCTCCCCATAGCTGGTCTCACCCCTTGGTTGGCACTGTGGGCACTGCCCCTGTGGTTGGCAGGCCTCTGCTGGGCGCACTGACCTCCCCATAGCTGGTCTCACCCCTTGGTTGGCACTGTGGGCACTGCCCCTGTGGTTGGCAGGCCTCTGCTGGGCGCACTGTCCTCCCCAGGCTGGTCTCACCCCTCGGTTGGCACTGTGGGCACTGCCTCAGAGGTTGGCAGCCATCTGCTGGGCGCATTGTCCTCCCCAGGGCTGGTCTCACCTCTCGGTTGGCACTGTGGGCACTGCCCCTGTGGTTGGCAGCCCTCTGCTGGGCGGACTGTCCTCCCCAGAGCTGGTCTCACCCCTCGGTTGGCACTGTGGGCACTGCCTCTGTGGTTGGCAGCCCTCTGCTGGGCGCACTGTCCTTCCCAGAGCTGGTCTCACCCCTTGGTTGGCACTGTGTGCTGTGGCTGGCTGGCACAGACCTTTTCTGCCTGTTTTGAAGAAACTACCTCAATCCTCTCCGGCGCCAGGGACCCAACTCCCCTTTCTCTCTTTCCAGGGGCGTCAGATCTGATAACGACCCCCCCCAGATTACTACGCCCTCCCCAAACTTGGCCGGTGCTGACTTGCACCCCCTTCTCTGTCTCCTTCTCCGTCTCCCTCCAGTTTCCTCCTCGCAAATACCTCCAAATCTCTCACTTACCGCGCCCCTCCCCCCTCCTCACTCTATCCCGCAAGTGGGCAGTGAAATCCCTCCAGCCGGATCCCCTAGTTGCCAAACCTTACTTGATGGCCCTAGATCTGTGAACTGCAGCTGCTCCCCCCACTTAGTAACTACTTCAGCTGTGACTTCCCCGGCTGGCAGTGTTCCCCCCCACCACACACCTCCCCCGCCCCCTGTTGCCACTGAATTTAGCCCATCCGATCACTTGGTCCGCAGTGCCAACTCCGACTCCAATATTTGTCATTAAAGCCTTAATCTGCCCCCTCTGCCCATGGCCCCGCCCCCTCTGTCCACGAACTCTCTGCCCATGACCCCGCCCCCTCTGCCCACAGCCCCTGCCCCTTCCTTGGGGGCTCTCTGTCTGGATAGAGTGCTCTGTGGCACTGCAGCAGGTGCCCTCGCTCAACTGCCCCCCCAATACAACTAGTGCCGGGAGTGGGAGGGGCCTGGGGAAGAGTCACATCTGGACTGCAGGGCCCTGGAGATATGGGGACAGTAATTGGGGGCGGGTCTCGGTGGGAGGCGGCCCCTCTCCCCTCACCGAAGCCTCACTTGCTCCAGCGTCCAGGGTGGGGCCGGCGCCCCCAGGCACCTCCCGTGAGTTCTCTATGTAGGAATGTCTAGCGCCTAGAAGCGAGGAGAGGGCTGGGCTGCGGGGCCGCGTCTCTGCGCACCATTTGCACTGGTGTGTCTTAGAACGATTGTTTCTGATGTGCTTGTGAGTGTGACAAACTGGTGCACCATTCAAGGTGTCTGACGGCAGCAGTTTCTGAAAACTCGACTACTATATGAGAATGTGTCTATGTCTGTGACAGCGTGTCTGTGTGTCTCTGATAGCTTGTCTGTGCGTCTGTGACAGCTTGTCTGTGTGTCTGCGACAGCATGTCTCTGTGCGTCTGTGACAGCTTGTCTGTGCGTCTGCGACAGCTTGTCTGTGTGTCTGTGAGCTTGTCTGTGCGTCTGTGACAGCTTGTCTGTGTGTCTGTGACAGCGTGTCTGTGTGTCTGTGACAGCTTGTCTGTGCGTCTGTGACAGCTTGTCTGTGTGTCTGCGACAGCGTGTCTGTGTGTCTGTGACAGCTTGTCTGTGCGTCTGTGACAGCTTGTCTGTGTGTCTGCGACAGCTTGTCTGTGTGTCTGTGACAGCTTGTCCGTGTGTCTGCGACAGCTTGTCTGTGTGTCTGCGACAGCTTGTCTATGTCTCTGCGACAGCTTGTCTGTGTGTCTGCGACAGCTTGTCTGTGTGTTTGCGACAGCTTGTCTGTGTGTCTGCGACAGCTTGTCTGTGTGTCTGCGAAAGCTGATCTGTGTGTCTGCGACAGCTGACCTGTGTGTTTGTTACAGCTTACTTGTGTGTCTTTGTAATAAAGTTATCTGTATTACATATTTATGGAATCGAGTCAAGTTTTGTGTGCATTTAAAAGGCAGGTGTCCGCAGTCACTATCAGTGCATCTTGACGTTATCTGTCACATACATACATCTGCTTGCACTACAGTTGCGCGCCTGCAGTGTCTCATGTACCTGTAACATGCAAGCATTAGAGACAAGCAGTTGTGTTTGTAACGCAGTTATGAGTCTTCGTTAGTTCTGCTTCTGTGTCCAGCTCAGAGTGTGCACGTGTCCAGCTCTGAGTGTGCACGTGTCCAGCTCTGAGTGTGCGCGTGTCCAGCTCGGAGTGTGCGCGTGTCCAGCTCGGAGTGTGTGCATGTCCAGCTCTGAGTGTGCACGTGTCCAGCTCTGAGTGTGCACGTGTCCAGCTCTGAGTGTGCACGTGTCCAGCTCTGAGTGTGGACGTGTTCAGCTCTGAGTGTGCACGTGTCCAGCTCTGAGTGTGCGCGTGTCCAGCTCTGAGTGTGCGCGTGTCCAGCTCTGAGTGTGTGTGTGTCCAGCTCTGAGTGTGTGTGTGTCCAGCTCTGAGTGTGCGTGTGTGCCCAGCTCTGAGTGTGCGTGTGTGCCCAGCTCTGAGTGTGCGTGTGTGCCCAGCTCTGAGTGTGTGTGTCTAGCTCTGAGTGTGTCTAGCTCTGAGTGTGCCTAGCTCTGTGTGTGTGTGTCCAGCTCCGAGTGTGTGTGTGTCCAGCTCTGAGTGTGTGTGTGTGTGTGTGTGTCCAGCTCTGAGTGTGTGTGTGTGTGTCCAGCTCTGAGTGTGCTGTGTGCCCAGCTCTGAGTGTGTGCCCAGCTCTGAGTGTGCGCCCAGCTCGGAGTGTGTGTGTGTATGTGTGTGTGTGTGTGTGTGTGTGTGTCCAGCTCGGAGTGTGTGTGTGTGTGTGTGTGTGTGTCCAGCTCTGAGTGTGTGCGTGTGTCCAGGTCTGAGGCAGTCCTCCCAAGGTTCTGGAGGTCGCTGGGCTGCAAGACGAGTTGACTTTTGATTCAGGTTCATCCAGGGATGCAGACAGGCCAGTAGGGCTGGGACCATGTCCATAGTTCACTACAGTGCCTCACCAGCAGAGAAGGCTGCAGTGCCCAACTCTTCTTAGGTGACCAGGAACTGAAATTCAGGGTCTGGGGATGCCACCTAAAATCTTGATTTAAGGGTGTTACAAGGGAGTGAAAGGTAGTGGCCAGTGGGCCACTTTCCAGGGGTGTCTACACCCTCTTATCATGCCCACCTCCTGTGGAAAGGGGACGTAGTCCTAGCCTTGATCGGATAAGTCCCACCATCTTCAAGATGGTGGGCACTACAAAGTGTACTTCACCTCGCCTCCAGCACCTGAGGGTTGGAGTTGGCAGAGGGGACGGGGGGCACACCTCCTATTCTATCTAAGGTTTCCCACCTGTCCTCACGCCAAAAAGGGGGTGAGGACAGGAAGATCGCTTGCTCCCTCTTAACAGGAGAGGCTGGGGTCGCATTACCAAGGCGGAAAGGCCTTTGAAAATCCCTGCCACAGATAGCTCTTCCTGACCAGGGGGAGGTGTGAACACCTCCACCCAGGAAAGGCATTGTTCTCGACCTCAGAGTGCACAGGCACTCTACCCATGTGGTCAGAACACTGTCTGGTGGTAGCAGGCTGGCTCAGGCCAGTCGATGATCACACTAAGGATTGGTAGATCTTAGGGGACCCCTCTAAGGGGCACTCTGTGTGCAATTTTTAATAAATCGGACACTGCAATCAGCGCAAGTTTATTATGCTGAGATGTTTCGTACAAAATATCCTATATTTCAGTGAAACCTTCATGGAGGTGTGGAACTCGTAATGACAAGTGTCCAGCCAATGTACTTACTATAGAGCTTCCCTGGTCACATGCAATATCCCGGAATCGACAAGGATATTGCAGGGGCATATCTGCTCATGCAGATATGCACTCACAGGAGATATCCCTAAAGCAGCGTGCACTATAAGGCCTGCTAGAGGGGCGTCTTACCTATATCTCAGACAGTCCCTATGGGCATCGCATACAGGGATGTGTGCCATGTCGACTCTTCAGTTGTGTCTGCACCAAGACACACAGCTGCAGTGGCAGTATGTATGAATGTATGTGCTTGGTGAGGGGGTCCCTTAGGGTGGATAATTTGTGCTGCAGTCTTCAGAGACCCTCTT
Source organism: Lissotriton vulgaris (assembly GCF_964263255.1). Classification (NCBI taxonomy): domain Eukaryota; kingdom Metazoa; phylum Chordata; class Amphibia; order Caudata; family Salamandridae; genus Lissotriton; species Lissotriton vulgaris. The sequence continues at coordinate 142,824 of NW_028241939.1, read as the reverse complement.
TAACAACAAGGCCCTTGGTACCAGAGGTATCTTTTACAAGGGACTTATATGTGAGCTAATGGGGTGACAATCGTAGAAACAACAGGTACACTTAAGGGAAGGAGATCGGGCTCAGGGGACCTGGTTGGCAGGGACCCTGTGCCCTTCCAGTAAAAACGATATCATTTTCCAGGTAAAAAGTGAAGGCTAACCATGTCCAAAACAGGCCCTTTCCTACATTGAGACATTTTTCCTAGGACAGCGAAAACTCTACAGGATGTCTTGCTCACAGTCCTTATACTGTGACTGCCACTACTGAACATTAATCTTGAAGTTTTAAAGCAGGGCCAGGATCTGGACAGGAGCCAATTAACAGGAGGGCAACTCACCAGATAACAGAAGTCTTCTGTCTTCACACGCACTTAGAGAGAACAATCCCATACCATGTATTGCATGACAAAGAGACCACAACCCTCAGTGAAACACTCACCTCTCAGATGTGATTCGTTAATAAGAATAAAATGAACATAACGCGTCCCTGGGGACCCCAAAGATACACCGTTCCTACCAGTAATATAAATGCTTGGGGTCCCGCAGGTAAAACTAACAGTGCCTTTCCTAACCCAGTGCTACAAATGCTATGTGCTCACTGCAGCAAGACTGGGCGCTCTAGGGCAGCAATTAAGTTGCTTGGCATTCATCTACCCTTACTAAGCCACGTGATAAAGGCAGTAGATCAGGATGATTCTCCTCGATCAGAAGTAGCTCTCACTATCGAAAAGGTGAAGACCCTGGTATAACACAAACGCAGACATGCGGTTAGGCTCTACCAGGACATGCAGTAAACTATTAATTTATGTATCTGTAGGATTAAATTGCATTGCAAGTTAATTCTTATGTCACTATTTTCCATAAAACAACATACAACATAGATTCCTCATGTGCATACTTTGATGAAGGGAGAATCCCTAAAATGAATTGGGGCAGACTGAATTTGAATTTACTTGCGGAACAGTGGATTTTGAAAGTAATTCTATGAGAATAAATATGCCTTAACTGGAATACAAGTGGATTTGCTTCCAAGGGAAGGAGACATTGATGCACTTTTACGGGTACAAGCTGAGGAGCAGGAGACACAGACCAGATCTAGTCTGGCACTATATAAACACTGTAGCCAAATACATCTACCTTCTGGCACACGATGAGTGGATTTCATAAATACGACAATAATGAATGAAAAATACACGGCATGCATAGACAAGGTCTGCTACGTAACATCTGGACTCCTGTAAACCTAAACAAACACCAGTAAATCAGACACTAGGGACATCACCTGAAGCTCCTAAGATTTTCCTTTTGTTTGGTATCTTGTTTTTGGAAGGTGGGTTTTTAGGATAAGCTATTTTTAGGTGTCTTCTTTTATTCCAGGATGGGCACTAGTTTTAGCATTGTCATCATTTATACTCTGCATACCAAGTTGCTGACTTTCTTTCACGCATCCCTCATTTCTCCGAACGGGAAACGTCTGGGGGTGGGGGGGTGTCTGGTAGCCCCTGTGGTAGACGATGGGATAGAGGATAAGGAATGCCATGCCATCCCTTCATATATTTCTCCCCTCCTATATTCACAGTCCCCTTTTACCAGTTGCCCGCTTTGCTGTCATCAAGAAGTGGAGAGAGGGGAATCGGCAGGCGGCCCCTTTAAACCGGAGCTGAGGACGGACATCAGAGGATACATGCTTGAAGAAGGCGGGGTGGAGAGCGCGTCAGGTTGGTCAGTAGTTGGTCCAGCTACACGTGGCATGGGAACGCGAGGCGGAGAAACCAGCGGTCACAGCTTGTCGGCGAGCAGAACACCCGAACCTGGCGGAGGAGGGAAAGCCGAAACAGAAGACCAGACCTCACTGAAGGACGCGGAGACACCACGCCACGGCCCCGGAGGGATGTGGCTCTTCCAGGTGCGTGAGCATCTACGCGGCTTTTGGAAAGGGGCTGAGTCAGAGAGGGGCGTGAGGGGAGGCTGAGGGGTGAAAGGGACCCAGGGAAAAGGAAATAAGTGAGACGGGAAAGAAAGCCAAAAGCAGAAATCATCGGCTACTCTTTTTCTTTTGGTTGCTCCAACCTCTACCCCCTCCCTTGACATTTATGCATAGCTATTATTTATCCCTCTCATCCTCCGTTGACTAAACCATAAAGCAAAAACACTTACCCGAGTCTTTTCCTTTTGTCTGAGGGACGACGGCGGCCGATGCTCACCTAAGGGACTGAAGAGGAAGACCCTGTGGGAAAGAAGAATATAACAGAGACAATCAATCATTGTGATTTCCTGTAATATTAATAAAAAGTGCATCTCAAGAAATTATTCAATGCAGTGTGCTTCTTCTTGACCGACTCTTCTAGAACGGGAAGCTACATACTCTCCCTACAGGGAATGGGAGACAGACACACAGAGACCAACAGACACACACAAGGGAAAGCATAGTAGGAAAACGCTATATACAGTTTTTATATGCTTGCATATGTACATTGTTTTAAAAGATGGTGGAACTATTTATTCTGTTCAATGTGCCTATTTTGCTAATTACTTTTATCTGCTTCTATTATCATTGCAGTTCGGACTGGACTGTTCCCATGAGGCACAGGGTCAAGACTGATTTGCATATGGCCACGTCTAAACTGGGGTGGCATGGTGAGCAAAATAATGATGGATTTAACCCAGATCTCTTGACTGTGGGCGAATGTTTTGATTTATTCTGCATTCCGTCCATCAATTGTGTGTCTTTTGCTCTATTATCATTGCAGCACATAAATTCTATGGAATATGCTACTTACCAGTATGCATCTGTTCTTGGCATGTAGGGCTGCTGACATTCATATCTGTGCATAGATCGCCGCCTAGTGTTGGGTCCGGATGATTGCACATTGTTGTCCTAGAAGAGTCTTCGAAGTATCACGAGATAGGTGGCTACTCCCCTGGACTACAGTGCGCATGGGCATCCTCTCCATCCTCAGATTGTTTTTCGCCATTGTGGCAGAGATGGAGTGTAGTACAGTAAGTGATGACCATGCCTGAGAATGATTTTGAGTGCTGCAGCTGCGACAGGCACCGGGGAGGAGGGCGGGCGATATGAATGTCAGCAGCCCTACATGCCAAGAACAGATGCATACTGGTAAGTAGCATATTCCGTTCGAGGCATGTGGGCTGCTGAATTCATATCTGTGCATAGAATAAATAGCAGTTACCTCCTTAGCGGTGGTTGCCCGTGCCAGCTGCAGCAGTCTGAAAAAGAGTTTTGAGAACAGCCTCTCCTACAGCAGCTTGCTGTTTGGAGTGTACATCTACACAGTAGTGTTTGGAAAATGTATGTATGGTGGTCCATGTGGCTGCTCTACATATATCCTCTAGGGGAATGTTACCTAGGAAAGCCATGGATGCCCCTAGCTTGCGTGTGGAATGCGCTCGTGGGGGAACTGTTAATGTGCGTTTAGCCTTTTGATAACATATTTGTATGCACTTAACAATCCATCTGGCTATACCTGATTTGGAAATAGGGTTGCCTTTGTGTTGTGGGGAGAAGGCAACAAACAGTTGCTTAGTTTTCATGAAATCCTTCGTCCTGTCAACGTAGTACAGGAGAGCTCTTTTAACATCTAAAGTGTGCAGTGCTCGTTCTGCCACTGAATCGGGATTCGGGAAGTAAACGGGTAACTCTATGGTTTGGTTAATGTGGAACTGCGATACCACCTTAGGCATGAATGTAGGGTTGGTATGCAGCACCACCCTATTAGCATGAACCTGCATGAAAGGCTCTTGAATAGTTGGTGCTTGAAGCTCACTAACTCTTCTTAGCGACGTGATTGCTACTAGAAAGGCTACTTTACATGTGAGAAACTGTATCTCACAAGAGTGAAGAGGTTCAAAGGGTGGTCCCATTAATCTGGTGAGAATCACATTCAGATTCCAGACAGGTGAAGGAGGGTGTCTGGGAGGAATCACTCTTTTGAGTCCCTCCATAAAAGCTTTAATGGCCGGCACCCTGAAAAGAGAAAGGTGCTGTCTGTTTTGAAGATAAGCTGCTATTGCAGCTAAATGTATCCTGATGGAACTATATGCCAGATTGCATCTGTATAGGTGCAGCAAATAACAGATAATGTTTTGCGTGGACGCATCTAGCGGATTTATGTCATTATTGGAACAGTAAATGACAAATCGCTTCCATTTGGCCGGGTAGCAGGCCCTGGTAGTGGGTCGTCTTGCCTCCTTGATGATGTTCATACAGTCAGGGGGTAAGTTGAGGTAGCCAAACTCTATGACCTCAGGAGCCATATCGCAAGGCTCAACTGTTGCGGATCTGGGTGCTGAATGTCTCCATGGCTCTGAGTGAGGAGACTGGGAGTGAGGTGCAGTCGCTGGTGCGGCACCACTGAAAGTTCTAGAAACGTGGTGTACCACGCCTGCCTTGCCCACGTTGGGGCAACTAGGATGAGGGTCATTGAGTGCTGTCGCAGTTTGCGTGCCACTAGCGGTATGAGTGGAGCTGGGGGAAAAGCGTACGAAAATCTGCCTGACCAGTTCATCCATATTGCATTGCCCTGAAACTGCGGGTGTGGGAACCTGGCGGCGAAGGATTGGCCTTTTGCGTTTTCCTTTGTGGCGAATAGGTCTATCTCTGGATGACCCCACTGCTGGAAATATGGTTGGAGCACCGAGGGGTGTAACTCCCACTCGTGCATCTGATGGCTGTGCCTGCTGAGCAGGTCCGCCATCTGGTTGTTCTTGCCTGGGAGATGTTCCACCATGAGGAACATGTTTCTCTGAATGGCCCACTTCCACATGCTCTGGGCTAGATGAGACAATTGTGGAGAGTGAGTGCCTCCCTGCTTTTGGATGTAATACATGGCAGTCATGTTGTCCGTCCGGATCAGCACGACTTTGTTGCACAAATGCAGCTTGAATGCCTTCATCGCCATGAAGATGGCCATCAGCTCCAGCAGGTTGATATGCATCTTTTGCTGCTGCGTCGTCCATAGTCCCTGCACGGTATAATGGAGGACATGCGCTCCCCAGCCCTGAAGAGATGCGTCAGTTGTCAGCACTATTTGTGGGACAGGCTCTTGGAACGGTCGTCCCCTGCAAAGGTTTTGTGTGTTCCACCAATGCAGAGAGTTGTATGCACGACCGCTCACCAACACTAGGTCTTTTAGATGTCCATGAGCCTGGTTCCACTGACGTGCTAAGCACTCTTGGAGGGGACGCATGTGTAGCCTCGCGTGCGGGACTATGAAGATGCAGGAGGCCATCATACCTATCAGCTGCATAATTACTTGCGCTGGGAGTGAGTGCTGGGGCCTGAACTTCTGAATCAGCAATTGCATGCTGTTGACTGTGTTTATCGTCGCACCGAGGTACTGTTGCACATGTGCGGGTTGAAGGTGTGATTTTGGGTAATTTAGTGAAAAACCTAGACTGTGAAGGAGGTGAATTGTGCGGGACATGTGGCTGGCACACTGCTGGGCTGACCTTGCTTGGACCAGCCAGTCTTCCAGATAAGGATAGACATGAATGTGTTGTCTCCGAAGGTGCGCAGCCACTGTCGCTAAGCACTTGGTGAACACTCTGGGGGCAGTAGTGACTCCGAAAGGCAGGACCTTGAACTGGTAATGCTGGTTGTTTATGGTGAACCTGAGATATTTCCTGTGTCCTGGGTGAATGGGAATGTGGAAATAAGAGTCTTTTAGGTCTAGGGTTGCCAGGAAGTCCCCCTGGCTGAGCAATGGTAGAACCTGCTGTAAAGGTAGCATGTGAAAATGTTCTGACAAGATGTACTGGTTAAGGGGTCTGAGGTCTAGAATGGGCCTGAGAGACCCGTCCTTCTTTGGGATTAAGAAGTACAGTGAGTACACCCCCGTACCTTGCTGTTCTAAAGGCACAAGTTCTATGGCCCCTTTTTGCAGCATGCAGAGTACCTCTTGCTGCAATAAGTGCATGTGCTCTGCGGACATAGGACGGTGCCTTGGGGGTATGTTGGGTGGAGTGGAGGTCAGTTCTAGACAATAGCCGTATTGTATAAGTTGTCTCACCCACCTGTCTGTGGTAATGCTTTCCCAGACTGGCAGGAACTGCTAAAGTCTTCCCCCGACCAGTTTTATATGGTCTGGGGGCAGTGACAAGGCGTCACTGTTTATTGGTGGCGGAGGATCTGGCATTATTATTTCCACGTCCTCTGCCCTTGGTGCTGTTCCCACGATATCCACCCCTGTAGTTTTTGACGTAGGTTGCCTGCGTGCTCCCTTTGTTGTATTGTGCTTGTTGTGATGCCTGACCTCTAGAAGCTCCCCTGTTACCGGAGCGACGAAAGGAACCGCCCCTGAACTGTTGTGACTGCAGAGCCCCCATGGATTTTGCTGTCTCAGTGTCTTTTTTAATCTTTTCAAGGGTCGTGTCCACATCGGGACCAAAAAGAAAGTCAGGGTTAACTGGCTGATTGAGCAGAGTTGTTTGTATCTCTGGTTTAAAGCCAGAGATGCGGAGCCAGGCATGGCGTCTTAGCATCATACTAGTGTTGATGGCCCTAGCCGCTGTGTCTGCCGCATCAAGTACACACTTGATCGCTGCATTGGAAATTAACTTCCCCTCCTGTATTAGCATTTCTGCTCCCTCTTTGTAAACATCAGGCAGGTGCTGTAGTAGCTGCTCTAACTTGTCGTAGTGAGCCCTATCATATCTGGCTAATAGGGCCTGTGTATTTGAGATCCTCCAAATATTAGCCGCTTGAGCCGCTACACGTTTGCCAGAAGCTTCCAAGATTTTGGATTCTTTGTCCGGAGGAGGAGCATCACCACTGGTTTGAGAGTTTGCTCTCTTGCGAGCATTAGCCACTACCAAGGAGTCCAATGGGAGTTGGCCTCTGATATACGTAGGGTACACAGGCGCAGGCCGGTATTTTTTCTCAATCCTGGGGTTCACAACCCTTGCCCTTGTGGTCTCTTTAAAAATGTCAGTAGCATGTTTAAGGACACCCTTTAGCATAGGTAATGTTTTTACTGATCTTTCTGAAGTGGAAAAGGTATCGAACAGAAAATCTCCCTCCACTGGGTCAGCGTGCATTGCCACGTCATGGTTAATGGCTGCCCTTTCAATCAATGCGTTGAACGCTGCCGTATCTTCAGTAGGCTATGTTTTAACAGCGTAGGACTGAGTGTCAGGTGCGGACTGAGGCTCATCAGGGTCAATCCAGGTTTGAGGTTCCTCCTGATCTGTGTCAGCGGGATAAGAAAATTCATCCTCATTGTATCCCTCCCCCACATCCTCATTGATGTGTGTTGGAGAATAGGCATAGTCTTGGGCATAGTCCTCTACAGTTTCAAAAACAACAGGTGAGGTGGCAGAACCCCTTTTCTTTTTGAGAGGGATTTTGTATGGCTCCAAGGGGTGTTCAGGAGCGATCTTCCGTTTGTGGATGATGAGCCTGCCAGAGTCTGAGTCTATGAAAAGCTTTGACTGATTGTCATATGAGGGTGGCTGGAACAGTTCATCCTCTTGAATGGACGGAGACCTTGAAACTACAGATGCCTTTTTGGGCGTGTCGGTGCTCTTTTGTGGCTAGAACGCTTTGGGTCGAGCTGTCGAGGGCAGTCCGAATTTAAGCGGTGTCGCAAGCATTGGAGACGAACTGACCTTGGTGGGGGGCGTCGCTGTTTTGGATCTGACCGACTTCGTCTGATCCGCAGCTGGTTTGCGGCCTTGCGTCGAATCGAGCTGTTGGTGCGCAGCAGGTGCGCTTTTTGGCTTCGACGCGACATGCTCTTTCGGGTCGGGTCTGGTCTTCGACTCGATGGCTTTGCTCAACAGCGGCTTGGAGGCTGTAAGCTTTGGATCGACAGCCTTTTTAGCCTTGAGTCCTTTGTCAGTGTCGCCATGTTTGGACGTTGACGTCGACGGCGTCAATGCGACATGCTTGACTGCAGGGACAGGCTTTGGCGCCCCGGTCTTTGGGTCGACGCCCCCTTGTGACTCCGAAGGGTCGATGACACTTTAAGCTTTCATCGGCGCCGATGAAACCGAGGCCGTTGATCAGAGTACTGACTTTAGTAGTTTCGGTTTCGATTTTGCATCTGTTGGTTTCGGTTTTGTTTTCACCACAGAGATTGCTTTATCGACCGATGGCTCTTTAGAAGCATTCGTAGCCGGGCCTTGACGCGGGGCTATAGAATGTGAGTGAAGATCTTGGCTAAGGCCTTCTGGTGATGCCGCGATCTGAGCATTAGAGAGTGCAGTGTCACTTTTGGGCCCCGCAACTGCGGGTGGGCCTTGTCCATCACGGGAGTCGTCATCGACGGCTCGGATGGCTTCCGCGTCGTCTCCTACCTTGACGACGTCTTCATCATGGACGTAGTCTTCCTCGTCCATATCGTAGTTGGAGTCGTGCTCCGACGCGGGGTCCGACTGTTGGTCAGGATCCTCTTCATCGACGCCCTCTTCGTCCTCGGCTTCGAAGATGTTCTCCGGGTCGGGCGCCTTTTTCTGCGCTGACTGTCGTGCGGCGCGTCGAAGCCGAAGCGTCTTCTTGGACCGGAACTTGGAACAGGCCATGCAGCTGGCCTCGACGTGTTCCGGAGAGAGACATTTATTGCACACTGGGTGCACATCAATATGAGGGTATTTGGAGTTGCAGACGGGGCATCTCTTGAACGTGCCCCGTTCCATCGTTGACCGTCGTCTGGGCCTTTGATGTCGAAAGGCAAATTGCCTTCGACGTCCTGTTCAAAGAACTGGAAGAAGTAGGCACCGAACGAGAGACAATACTGACGCCCCGAAGGCCTTTTGACCTTTCGAAAAGAATTTTTATCGATTCCGAACCTGAGTCAAGAAAGTACATCCGAACCCAATGGTGGAAAAAAACAATCTGAGGATGGAGAGGATGCATGCCCATGCGCACTGTAGTCCAGGGGAGGAGCCACCGATCTCGTGATACTTCGAAGACTCTTCCAGGACAACAATGTGCAATCATCCGGACCCAACACTAGGCGGCGATCTATGCACAGATATGAATTCAGCAGCTCACATGCCTCGAACACAAGAATTACGATGGTTCAATTAATAGTGAAAATGCTAATGATATGTTATTTTAATTTGATATCGCACACAAATTACCCCATAGCGGAAACTACTTTAAGGAGAAATTTAGGATTGGTACGTAGAACCACTCTATTGTTGTGAAGTTGAAAGACAGGCTCTTGTATAGGTAATGCCTGAAGTTCATGAACTCTACGGACATTTGTGCATTGGTTCAAAAGGCAGGCCCATTAGCCTTGTAAGGACTATGTTTAAGTTCCACTCTGGAGCAGGGGGAATACTTGGCGATATAACTCTTTTTAATCCTTCCATGAAGGCTTTAATCACTGGTACTCTGAGGAGAGATAGGTGTTGGCTATTTTGCAAGTGTGCAGCTACGACTCCCAGGTGTAAACAAATAGATGTGTAAGTTAATCCTCATTGCTGTAAATGCAACAGTTAACAAATGATGTTCTGCACAAACGCATCAAGATGATTGATATTGTTGTTGTTACAATAGGCAACAAACCGTTTCCATTTGCTGCATAACATGCTCTGGTAGTAGGCTTTCTAGCTTCCTTGAGAATATTCATACAGTCTGGTTGTAGTTGTAAATAACCAAACTCTATGACTTCAGGAGCCAAATCGCTAGGTTGAGTTCTCTGGGAATTGGATGTCTGATTTCTCCATGGTTCAGAGTGAGGAGACAAGGTGTGAGATGTAGCTTTTGATGTGGAACCACTGAGAGTTCTAAGGATGAGAGTACCACGGTTGACGAGAACATGTGGGGGCTATTAAGATCAGTGAGGGACATTTGTCTGAGCTTCCGAACTAGTAATGGAATTAGCAGGAGAGGCGGAAAAGCGTAAGCAAATATCCCTGACCAAATCATCCATAGGGTATTGCCTTTGGATGCTGGGTGTGGGAACCTGGATGCAGAGTTTGGGCATTTTGCGCTGTGCACTTTGGCAAACAGATCTATCTGTGGAAAACCTCAGTTTTGAACGTAGGGAAGAAGAACTTGGGGATGAAGTTCCCACTCGTGTACTTGCTACCTGTGTCTGTTGAGCAGGTCTGCAATCTTATGGCCTACTCCTTGGAGGTGTTCTGCTAGGAGATAGATTTTCTGGCGAATCGCCCAATCCCAAATGCTTTGTGCAAGGTGCGACAGCTGGAGAGAGGGAATCCCTGCCTATTTCTGTAGGTAGTACATTGCTGTCATGTTGTCAGTGCAAACTAAGGCAGTCTTGCCTACAAGTTGGGTGAGAAAAGCTGAGTGCTATGAACACTGCTAGAAGTTCCAGGTAGTTGATGTAAAGACGTTTGTGTTTGTCTGACCACAGCCCCTGGACTTTGTAATGTTGAAGATGGGCACCCCAACCGGTTAACGATGTGTCTGTGGAATCGGGTCTATGAAAAGCTGTCCTTCTGCTAAATTTTGAAGGTTCAACCACTGCAGCGAGCGATGGTTTCCGCTGTCTACAAACACTAGGTCGGGGTCGCAAATTGCGAGGCTCATTAATATTAATGAGCATCCCGCAATTTGCGAGCCCATTGGGAATGCCAGCCCTACCAGGGATGGTGGCCTGCTGGGCTCAGCAGACCACCATGACTGGGACTGCTTTTTAATGAAGCAGCTTTTTTTTTCCTTTTTTTTTTTAAAATGCAGCCCGTTTTTCTTAAAGGAAAACGGGATGCATAAAAAAAAATGAAACTTTTTGTTTCATTCTTTAAGGACTGGCAGTGGTCCCTGGGACCACTGCCGGCCCTTAAAAAATATTTTTAGACACAGTCACAAAGTGGAAGTGGTAGCCCGGGGACCCCTTCGAAATTGCGACTGCATCACCACCCTCTTGAAGAGGGTGGTCATTTGCAAGTGTTTTGCGACTGCAATTGTGGTCTTAAAACATTCACACATAGCATTGCGGACGCAATTAGGAAGGCAATGCCCCTTCCTAATTGCGACTTACAATTCTTAAATAGAGAGTCGCAAATAACCTGCAACTCGCTATTTTGGAATTGAACATGGCCAACGGTGATTTTGCATGTGCAAACAGGTTCGCAAACCCGTTTGTGCATGCAAAATCACGTCGTACATCTGGCCCCCTGTGATTGATTCCACTGACTCGCTAGACATAGTTGCAGAGGACGCATGTGAAGCCTTGCATGAGGTACGATCGCAACGCAGGATGCCATCATTCCCAGCAGTTGCATGAAGACTCTGACTGGTAATGATTGGTTGGGTTGAAATTGTAATAGTGTGGCTGGATATTGTGAATCCTGGCTATATTGGGAGTGGCAGGAGCATTGAGAGTGTTGATGGAAGCTTCCAGATAAGATTGCACTTGTGCCGGACACAGGTGAGATTTTTGTGCAATTATTGTAAAACCCAACTGGTGAAGTAGATGTACTGTTGTCCGATTGTGTAGTGTCCTTGGTGAGAGAGAGGATGATCTGGGTGTCGTGGGCGTAGGATACTATACTGAGTCCGTGCTGTTTGACGATGGTGACAACGTGTGATTCCTAGTGGGTAAAAACACGGAAGAAGATGTCCTGGCGTGTGACGTCACCTACCGAGGATCGAGAGTAGGAGAGCGGCCCGGAGGAGCAGAGAACGGAGCTTTTGGAGGCGAACCCGGGGACGACAGGAGTAAGCCAGGAGGCCACCGGATTCGTGAATCGCCGTGCCACACTCCTGAGGGAGGAGTGTGGCTACAACAGGTACGGCAGCGTTAGGCGGGCTGGGTAGGAAGACGGGGTTCTTCTAAACCGTAGCCGCGTGTGTGCCAGAATATCTGCCCAACCTTTCTTTGTCCTCACCGTGTAAATATACCCCTCCTCACCAGTAATCACGCCTCTGCACCCTCGCACGTTTAATAAAGTGTTTAGCACCTTAGCACCGGTGTCCCCTGCACTTGCCCGGTTCCCTGTGGGAGAGTCCAGCTAGAGTACATATTCTGACGATCTGTACCTGTTTATTTTCCCTGGCGGAGTCCAACGAGGAGTTAGGAAGAACGGAACATCCCCTGAAGTCTGCTTCCTAACCATCTGGAAACAAGACCATAACCAAACGCCATCACGGACCCCAGAGCTTGTCAGAGAGACACCTTGACAACCCGCCATAAAAAGACCTTTTCCAAAATAAAACCTTACCTACCCCGAACTGGTCTTAGGTCTCTTCTTGATCCCACGCACAGTCACACACTACAACATCTTTCCCTTTAAACCGAAGATAACAGCCTACAATAAAAAACGAACCAAAAAGCAACAAAACTAGAAAATGCATTTCCAAAAGCTGCAAAAGAGAAACAGTTAATATGATTGAAAAATATTAAACTTTGTTGGTACCTTAGTAATGTGCTTCCTTCTGGGCTTCACTCCATCTGCAGCAATAACGCTCTGAAAGGAGAAATTACTTCTGTGAGTCTCAGAGTCTTCAGTATTACTAGTCTCAGTCACAAAGACTGCTGTGTCGGAAGATAACTTTCTCTTATTTGGCTTCATAGATCCACCAGTTACGCAATCGCTATTAACAGACAGGCCACTATCAGCAGCATCACAACTTCAGGCAGACCAGCAATGCGGATATCACCACTAACATTGGGTGAACAGACTCGTCTCTGCTACATACATCCACTCTGTTCTCAAATTTGCTTGGGGCTGTCAAAATGCAAAGAGCTGCAATATATTCGCCAAACTTTCCTGACTACCTTGTTTTAAAAAGTTGTGACATTCAAGCGTGATGCTTGGTTCATCTCCAAGCTGAATTTTTTTAGAGGTTCTATTGCCACACAATACTATTCCCATATTCCAGTTTGTCCACAGGGTGCTTCAAGCCTGGTAGGTTATCACCTGCGTGTTTTGCAGATAATTTCAGATAGTTTCTGTAAGAAACTGAATTATTATTTACGGTAGATGAGGAACAATCACAACCGTTGTCAGAATGAACTTTCAAAGCCATTCAACTAACCAAGGATCAACCCCCTGATACCTAAGCACGGAACAGGCAGGCTTAACTTAAGGTAATATGTCAAATATTTATGCAGAAACCCAAAAAGTAAAAGACAAAATTCAAAACAATAAAAAAAAAAAAAGAATAGAAAAAAAAGTCAAATGTATTGAACAAAATGACACTAAAATGACAAAATCCAATAAGGGGAATGAGATATGAACTGTAACGCTGTAAGAATCCCAAGGTGCCAATGGATGAGGGGCCCGGGCATGGATTAGTCTCTCTGGAGCTGACTGCCAAGTATGACTGAACTTGTTCTCCCTATTCAGCATGAAGTCACTATACCGGAGGAAGGGCTTTAAGTGGAATGAAAAACCTTGTGATGGCTCCCAGAGGGACGTGGTCGATGTAATGAAGGGCGTGGCTTAAAAACCCAAACTGAAAATCTATGCTCGGCATAGAGTGTCGCCCCACTGGTATTTTGCTGCTTCGCCATTCCATCCATATACAACAAGTAACATTACATCTACCTCAAGCCAGGACTATTGGCTTTGTCAATGGTTGTTAGTTGCATAAGATAAATATGCAACAGCGATGGCTTCAAAGCTTGAGGGGGGGCTGCTAAGGGTGAGAGGGGGCTGCGAGAGGTGAGAGAACTGTAGCTGGTGTGAGAGCGGCGCTGCGAGGGTGTGATGGGTGCTGCGAGGGTGTGATGGGCACTGCGAGGGTGTGATGAGTGCTGCGAGGATGTGATGGGCGCTGCGAGGGTGTGATGGGCGCTGCGAGGGTGTGATGAGTGCTGCGAGGATGTGATGGGCGCTGCGAGGGTGTGATGGGTGCTGCGAGGGTGTGATGGGCACTGCGAGGGTGTGATGGGCGCTGCGAGGGTGTGATGGGCACTGCGAGGGTGTGATGGGCGCTGCGAGGATGTGAGGGGCACTGTGGGGTGGTGAGAGGACGCTGTGAGGGTGTAATGGGCGCTGCGAGGATGTGATGGGCGCTGCGAGGGTGTGATGGGCGCTGCGAGGATGTGAGGGGCGCTGTGGGGTGGTGAGAGGACGCCGTGAGGGGTGCTGCTGGGGATGAGAGTGGCGCTGCTAAGGGTGAGAGGGGCTCTGCTAGAGGTGAGAAAGAACTCCAGGTGGTGTAAAAGCTGCATTGCTTCAGCGAGAAAAGGCCTGGTGGGGGTAACAGATGTGCTGAAGAGGGAGCGAAAGGGCACTGCAGTAGACAAGCAGTACTTCGGGGGTTATAAGGGTAACACAGGGTTCAGTGACGGGGGCTGCAGGGGGCAAGGGATGCCCTGCAAGGGGGGAGTGGGGACATTGCTGGTGGGAGAAGGGCATTGACGTGTACCTGGGAGCTGTGCACGAGAGGGGATCGCTGCAGACTTCATCGAGGGCATTGAAGAGGGTGAGGCTGGGGGCACTACCACAGTGAGGAGTGCCATGGCAGTGGCTAACAACAACAAAAGGATGGAGCTGATAGTGTGATAAGTGTGTAAACGGGCGCTCCTCTGGTGTGAGATTGGATGCCCCACGGAGGGAGGCCGGGCAGCGCGTCACTGGTTGAAGGTGTAACTCGGGGAGTGATCAGAGGTGCGCGTCTGGTAGTGAGCCGTCACAGTGAGATCTTGAAAGGAGTGAGTTTGTAGGGGGGGGGAGTCCCCGTCTACCGGGACTGTGTGTGCACACGTGTGGTTGAGGTGTGAATAGGACGCACACTGCAAGAAGTCACTGTGCAGAGAGTGGATGTGTGCACAGGTGATAGTGAGTGTATGGAATCACCGTGTGAAGGTTGCATCCGTGCAGGTGGTGAGGAAGCAAGGAGAGGGTGAACCAGTGTGTGTAATGACTGTCTGCTGGCGGGCTGTGTGCAGCGATAAGGGGCTGCTCGTTGAAGGTGTGTGCAGCGTGATTATGAGGGGGCTGTGAGTGCAGGTAGTGTCTGAGAACAACTGTCTGCCAGCAGTGCGTGATAAGTCACCGGTGCCCTGAAAACGCGGTGGCGGTACATACATCGCAGTGACGCCCCTCATGGAAAGTGCGTGCTAGGCGCGTGTCTTCAGAGAAATGTGTGCACCGGGAACCATTGTGCAGACATTATATCAGAGGAAGTGTGTCAGTGAGATTGTGCATAGAGAGGCTTCTTGCAGAAAGTCACTACAACAAAGAGTGTGCAGGAGGAGTGCGTGTATGGGGGTCACCAGCTAGGAAGTCACCACAGCTGATTAGGAAGTCACTGCAAGAAAAGTGTGTGCATAGGGGGGTCACCAGCTAGGTAGCCCCTAGCCACTGCAGGGAGAGTGCTTGCAGGGTGAGTGCGTGCATGGTGAATACCAGCTAGGAAGTCACCGCAAGGAAAGTGTGTGCAAGGTAAGTGTGTGCATGGGGGGTCACTGGCTAGGAAGTTATTGCGAAAAAGTGTGTGCAGGGTGAAGGCATGCATGGGGGTCACCAGCTAGGAAGTCGCTTTAAGGAAAGTGTGTGCAGGATGAGTGCATGCATGGGGGGTTACTGGCTTGTAAGTTATGTGGCCTACACGGTCATCCACTCGAAAAGGGCGTTCTGTTCTGTATTAGTACATGTGTGGTATACGAGGCTCCGAGTAGGATTGCAAGCCATGAGTCAGCAGGGGGCAGTTATTCCGCAGCTGTTTACTCCTACCGCTCATGAGTTTTCAAAGGTATGGGAAATCCACACGCACAGGGGTGTAATCACTCAGAAAAACACAGCAGGCCGCACATGATGAATACCACTTTAATTTGACAAGTCCCAAAGACAGCTCTGTGATCAAGAACAGAGAATAGTGCGTGTGTGCGTGATGACGTGCGTGTGTGGGGATTGCCCAAGAGTAAAATGTCAATGTCTGTGTTCCCTCACAGATTTTCAGTAATTTTCGCCAATACTGCACTTAAGGAACCTAGTCTGCCAAGATATCTGCTTGTTGGTTATTGTTAGACCTGGCACCTTGGCGTGAGTTTCATTTCCACTTTTTGCTGATGTGCCTCAGATGTTTTTGCTGGGGTCCGCTGCTCAGGGCACTGCGCCAAGGCCATTCCGTGCGGCAGTGCAAGTGCTCCCTATGTAAAGTATAACTGTGATTGATATTCCTGATTGGTTTATTGGATTTACTGTCAGTCCCCAGTAAAGTGCACCAGGAGTGCCAGGGCTTGTAAATGCCAATACTGCTAGTGGGCCGGCAGCGCTGGTTGCGCCACCCACAAAAGCAGCCTTTTAAAATGTGTCTAGGGTCTGCCATTGCAGAACCTCCGTGCAGTCTGGTACTGTCATGCTGGCTGGGCAAGTGCACACACTTGCCAGCCCCTAAACCTTCCCTTAACTTCATATTAGTCACCCCTATGGCAGGCCCTAGGGCAGGGTGCATTGTAAGTGTAAGGTAGGAATGCTCTGATGTGCGTGGCATGTCCTAATAGTGAATTACAGCCAAATTACAGCCAAATTCGTTTTTCACTATTGTAAGGCTACTTGTTCTCTTAGGCCAGATGGGCTGCTGGAATTATGGTCTTGTCTGAGCTTGCCCCCTAACCTGAGCCACAGGACCATCTGGCTCAACCTGCTCTCTGCTCGTCTGCCGGTAATTTCAAGGACTTCAGCCCCGCCGGAGACTTGACCTGTGGTGCCCCCAGCCCCTCCTTGAGGCCGTGACCAAACCGTGTTTCCCCGTCCCCGCCGAGGAAGAGCCCCGCTCCGTCGAGCTGCTCTCCCCCCGCTGAGGGAAATCGCTGTGTCACCTCGCCTTGGAGGCTCGCTGCCGTGACCTTTGTGGTGCCCCCCAGCCCCTCCTAGAGGCAGTGATCGAACTGTGCTTCCCCGTCCCCACCGAGAGAGAGCCCGCTCCATCGAGCCGCTCTGCCCACGCTGAGGGAAGTCGCTGTATCACCGCCGTTGGAGGCCCGCTGGTGCACCCCCCCACGCTCCCGCCTGACGTCCCCACTGGTCCCTACAGACACAGAGGACAGACGGCTGAAGCTTCGGGAGCCTCGGGTGCCAGCCTCGCTCTGCTGAGAGCCACCGTGTGCCCCGCAACAGCCTTCACGGAAACCCCCAAGAGATGCCGCACACCGGCGCACACGTTCTTCTTTCCCCTCGAGAGCACTGTGCGCGGCGGTTGCCTTTGTACACTGATCTCCCCACCTGAGCTGCCCTTCAACCTTCAGCGCTCACCCTCCGTGCGCCGCAAGAAGCGTACCCCTTGATCGGACTGCCCCGAATGCCTCGTTGCTGGGAGCGGTACGAGTCGAACCCGTGCTCACGCCAGATGCATGAGACGCGGTAGGGTTTCGCTGTTTACACCGGAAGAGGCACACAGAAGCGCAACAAAGCAGCTAGTGAGTCCTGAGAGGACTCAAGGAACTGAACTAAACATTTAAACTGCAACAAGGAGAACACTGCCTATTTTCAACCTTGTGGCTAGGAAAAGCGTTACCTATGATCTTGTGATAAATACTTGCCTGCATATCTATATTTTTATATAAAGAAGACGTATTTTTATATAACCACAGCCTGGTGTCCATTTGTAGGGGGATTGGTACATTTTACTGTGTGTGTTATTACAAATGCTTAACTCAGAAACGCCTGAAGAATAGCCTTGACTGCTCACGCCACGCACCTAGAGGGTGAGCAAGGGTAATTCTAAGGGGTCATCCTTTGCCCTGACTTAGAGGAGAGGGTCCCTGCTTGTCACAAGGGAAAACTTGCGCCAACCAGAGACCCCCAATTCTAACAGTTATTATGTTAACATTTTAAATGCTGCACCTTTTAATTTGTTCCGATATGAAAAGATCCTTAACCTGCACCGGCTTTGATAAGGGGAAGGAAAGCATTTTTAAAGGGAACTTGTGAGAAAGTAGCTTTTTTTCGAGGAAATATTGTTTGTTTGTGGCGGATTGCTGTGTTCAAGTTGTACATTTGGGAAAAACCTGATCTATGAAAAGGCCAATATTTGTGACGTCCATAAAACTTAAATCTGGTAGTAAACATCTGGCACACTCCGAGATGCAAGTAACACTGAATGGCCTGTCCCACACAAAATACTGGCTGCGCACGGAGTTAGCACCGCGTGGGACGGGATCGTCCACGAGTAAAATCGATATAAAGCAAAGATTTTGACTTCAGCGTGTATTTATAGCTCCCGGGAATTCTGTGCTACATGTCCACCACCACCATGTCCACCACGTCCATCACCACCACGTCCACCACCACATCCACCACAACCACATCCACCACCACCATGTCCACCACCACCATGCCCACCACCATCACCACGTCCACCACCACCACCATGTCCACATCCACCACTACCATGTCCACCACCACCACATCCACCACTACCATGTCCAACACCACCACATCCACTACCACCACCACATCCACCACCACGACCACATCCACCATATCCACCACCACCATGTCCACCACCACCAAGTCCAAGACCACCACCACCACGTCCATCAACACCACATCCACCACCACTACTTTCACCACAACCATGTCCACCACCACTACGTCCACCACCATGTCCACCACCACCACGTCCACCACCACACCCACCTCCACCACCACCATGTCCACCACCACCACCACCACCACGTCCACCACTAACATGTTAACCACCAACCAGTCCACCACCACCATGTCCACCACCACCGCGTCCACCACCACGTCCACCACCATGTCCACCCCACCACGTCCACCACCACCATGTCCACAACCACCACCACGTACACCACCACCACATCCACCACATTCCCCACCACCATGTCCACCACCACCACGTACACCACCCCCACACCCACCACCACCACCTCCAACACCACTTCCATCACCACAACATCCACCACCACGTCCACTACTACCATGTCAACCACCAACCACGTCCACCACCACGTCCACCACTATCATGTCCACCACCACCATGACCACCACCACCACGTCCATCAACTCCACATCCACCACCACTATGTCCACCACAACGATGTCCACCACCACTACGTCCACCACCATGTCCACCACCACCAGGTCCACCACCACACCCACCACCACCATGTCCACCACCACCACATCCAGAACCACCATGTCCACCACATACACCACCACGTCCACCACCATGTCCACCACCATCACCACGTCCACAACCACCACCTCCACCACCACCTCCAACACCACCTTCACCACCACCACATCCACCACCACTATGTCCACCACCACTATGTCCACCACATCCACCACCGCATCCACCACCACCAGGTCCATCATACCACCATCGCTCTGACACATCTGGAAAGTTAGGGAAGGATTAGCAGAATGAGCAGCTATTACTCCCATGGGACCACCGAGAACAAAGGAGATACAGCGGCCCCGGCTCAAATGCGATCCCTTTTTGAAGAACATGGAAATACACATGTAGCTGGGGCGGTCGCCGGGAGGATAGATATCAGTGATACTCAAAGTACGGCCCGGGGGCCGCATAAGGCCCTCCAGGTCTTTACATGCAGACACCCCAGCATCAGCAGCACTCGACTCAGAAGTAACATGAAAAAGAAACGTACATATACAGCAAACACTTATTTAAAGGTTAATTGCAGTTAGGAAAAGGAAGTAACTAGGCTCTTAACTTTAGGAACACCTTCATTCTTAAAGGCAGCCACTAGATATACATGCTTTGTTTCCCTACCCCGACTTTACACCCTGCTGGCATCAGTGCATCCCTCTGTCACACCATAAACCAAACTTTGCGCCCCCCGGGAAAATGTTTGTGAGTACCTGTGACCTAGATCAACAAAAGGTGGCAGTAGTTAGACTCGAGGACGAAACAGAAGCATGCATCTCTAAAAGGCACAAACAGGAACCAATGAAAACAAGCCTTGCCTTTGGGACCTTATAAGTGTTTAGCCATACAACAGTTGATGCTGTTGCATCAAGGATATTGTGCTGCATAACTAAATACTTGTAAGCAATGTTCCCTCTAATTTTTTTCCTCTGTGTGCGGCAGTGTAAGGTCTATGTGCGCTGCAACCTAGGCTACGTGCGCCAATAACCAGACCGTGCGTGTGGGTGCAGCGCCAAATATCACTCCAAACTTTTGCTTTAAAAAGTGAAAAGACGGTCCATTTTCTCACACATATCTATGTGATTGGTGTTAAGGCAGGTTTGAAAGCATCCCACATAGCAATTTGAAACCTTGGCAGCTATGTTGCTGCATTTCTTTTCCTAATATAGCTGGGCTGTGGGGTGATTGTGTGCATTTGTGCAAGTTTTCATGTTAATTTCAGCTCATGATGGGTGCTGCGATTAACATAAAAACTTAAATGCATTAAAAATAAAATTATAATAAAGTTGTTAATATAATTTCACTTTTTCGCAGTTTCAGGACTTTCAACTAACGCATTTTAATGCTACTGACCGCATGACCGCATTAAAATACATTAGTCACGTATTCTAGCGCCTCTCTAACAATACTACAATTGAGGTACACTACCAATGAGGCAGCACCTGCACGCTAAAATTGTCTAACATATATGAGCATGCAACTGTGCCTTCAAATTTAAAATGCTATGCGTCAGAGATAGAATATTCATGAACAGCGCTGAGCAGGCATGCCAGAATTCAACATATCAATTAGCCGTGCCCCAATCAGCCTTCCTGTGAGTCTACTCTGGGGGTACCAGACATCACAAGGGTGATCCATGGGCGGGTCTTGCCTGCTGTTTTCCCACAATTACACCACCCTTTTGGTGACAAGTGTTTAAGTGCAACTGGCAGAGTTAGGAGGCGTTTTTAAAAACAAGCTTATAATCCATATTTTCAGACATTCTGTTTGTATGATCTGGGTTTAAAGCAATAATTGCTTATATACTTCAAAACACTTTGTTTTGGAAGTAATCTGCTTTGCAACACTTTTCGAATCATCGTCGTTTAACTAGTCTCACGTCAATGAACCTTGTTTAACCTCTCAAAAAAACACAAAAAAAATATTGGAAAATGGACATTGGGAGATTCAGGTCGTTACCCAACCCTTACCTCACCTACCACCTTCTCCACAAGGATGGGGCGCTGCACTCTTACTGCTTTGTCACATGGTAGCTGCTGCCGAGGGCAGATCATTGTAGGGGTCAAGAATTAGGTTTTCAGGAAAGGGAATGGGATTGGTAATTCCAAGTGTACATGATTCAGATCCCTAGAGTAACAAGCATTTGCAATGCAATAGGTCTCGCATTTGCGAGAGTTTCAGCTATTGGCATTGTAAATGACAATGCCTTTTATTTATGTGTTTTCAAAACCAACATATATATTAAAGGCATTGTCATTTCTAATGAGAAAAGCTCAAACTCTTGCAAATGGGGGACCACTATTATAGAGACTGCATCCCTTTCATTAAACGCTGTATTCAGGTTACAGAAAGCTACCATTAAAGCGAAAGCACGGCATGAGGAGGTTTTATCCCCCCCAAAAACATTTGTTCACATACAAATGTTTTTTTTTTGGTTAAAGCGCCCCATGCCATGCTTTCACTTTAATGTTGGCCATGCCCCTTTCTTTAGACATAGTTTACTGTAACCTGAATAATGCGGCAGCTTCTAAAGAAAGGAACGCAGTTACACGGTATACTTGCATCCATTTTAGAGTGCTCAATATCCGTATTTGATGTAAAGAAAGTTCATGAAGTAAAATACTTTTTGCGTACTTTGGAGCAGCACACCCTAGCACGACAGTCACCAAGGTCATAGGACCCTTGAGCAAGGTGGCTCTAGGGCGGTGCAACTGCACCGGGCGCTGACTTCGGGTGGGGTGAGATGCTTGCAAGTATATTATATTTCTAAAAGCACTTGCTGCCTCCTTCCTGGCCTCCAGCAATTTTAGGCAACAATGAAAATATCATGATAACTCCAATGATTAATGTCCTAGAGAGAGATGGAGTTTTGTCAAGTGGAAGTTTTGACTCATGGAAAGGTAGCTGAGAGGGCTAATTTGCCTGCTGCAAAGAACATGTAGATTATCTCTGTGTAATGAGTGTGATGTAAAGTGCTT
This sequence comes from Lissotriton vulgaris, assembly GCF_964263255.1. NCBI lineage: Eukaryota > Metazoa > Chordata > Amphibia > Caudata > Salamandridae > Lissotriton > Lissotriton vulgaris. The sequence goes on along the minus strand of NW_028241939.1, from coordinate 120,789 downwards.
TGACACCCTACACTGGTATCAGTGGTGTTGTAAATCAAGTTAAATTGAGAGACTGTGGGTAGGGAGACTTGAGGGGCACTGTTAAAGGGTGGTAGTGAGGGAATCAGACATCAAACATTGTGGCACAGGGCTCAACCAGCGCTGAAGCCGGCCCTGCCCTTGAGGCCAGGCCACCTCACCCATTGGTCCCTCCAATGGCCTTATTTCAGCAGTAGTAGCTGCAACTCACCAAGGATCGGCAATGCAGGATTTGCACGCACACCAAACGAAGTTCACAAACTTCAGTCTCTCTGCTTCATGAACAAGCACTTTTAACATGTGCTGCCTGCTTTGGGGCCACTGGAATTATGCCGTAGTGTTGTCTAAAATATGCAGCAAAAAAAGGCTGCAGCGTAATGCAGTATATTTTTCTGATACTTTATTATTTTTACAGATGGTAAGTCTCTGGAAAAGTGTTGTCTTATTAGTACCAGTGTAACATACAAATCCAGCAGTGACAAAGGTGATCAGTCAACTTTTGCAAAGGGCCGTCCACTTCGCAGAAACACTAGTCACATTCCTTAGTAACATTTGATCGAGCTATGGGGCCAGATCAAACAGTATAAAGTACAGACTGGTTGGTATAGATTCGTACAGCTTGGAACTGCAGCACTAAGCACGGCTGGGGGAAAGGGGGAGGGTTACAATGCGACGTACAGCCCGGCCTACGGGCTGTGATTCTACCGCACACTGCAGTGGTCCAGGCCCAGTACTGCCACACACAGCCTCGCGTCAGAGCACCAGATGAGGTACAGAATTACACCGCCTGTCTGGGGCTACGGTGTGGGGTGTATGGCTGATCCCAGAGCTGGGGAGTCATACCAAAAATATAACCCTATTCAGCAGGGCCCTGTATAGGATCCGAGGGCTGGGGTGTACCTTGAAGGGTGTAGCACAGCCTTGAGGGTCCAGACTAGCAATCTGTAGTCTGGTGCCAGTGTAAAGAACGGCCATGCTGTCCAAAGCACGCAGCATAGCACCCTGCGGGTCCAGTATAGTGCTGAGATATATAGCCTGGTCCCACAGCTAGCGCTCAGATACTGTAGCACATGGCACAGCCTAGGGGGCACAGGATAGCCGTGTATAGCCTAGTCCCAGGATGGGGGTCCTGCAGTGCCGCACTTAATACTGCAGACAGTCCAGTATAGCGCCAAGATATAGCTAAACCAAGATGTAGCGCTTTGATACTGAAGCACAATCCTTATGCGCCCAGTATAGTGACGTATAGCCTGGTTGAGGGCCTTGAAAGTGGAGCACACAGCTCAGCCGCCGAGGATGCAGTACAGCGTAGTGTATATATAGCTTGATACCGGATGACCCACTATAGTAAGGTATAGATTGGTTCCGGGGTGGAGCTTTGATACTGCAGCGCAGAAGTCAGCCCCTGTAGGTCCAGTATAGCGATGTATAGGCTCATCATATCGATGGGGCTCTGGTAGTGCAGCACACAGCATAGCGCCAGACGGCTCAGTATAACAATGTATAGGCTGATGCCTGGAGTAAGCTCTGATACTACAGCACAAAGCACAGCCCTTATGGGTCCAGCATAGTGATGTACTGCCTGGTTCCAGATATAAGGCTCTACAACAGCAGCATCCAGCACAGCACCGGAGGGTGCATTATTGTGATGTTATATATATATATATATACATATCACACAGGTTTCTCTATTCAGAGAAGAATTTGAGTCACTCCTTTCCATGAATTTAAAAGCTTTTATTAGCTGGCTGCAGAGAGGCATTTCCTAATGCATTTCGTTCTTCACTGAGACCTTGGCGGGTTTGGCAGCTTGCACAGTGGGAGGGTTTTTATCGAGAGTTCGGGCCCTCTAGTGGATACCTCAAGGGGCTGTCTCTCAAGTCCTGCTGGTCATTATAGTACGCTGCTTCTACTCCGGATATTTCCCATGTAATGGGTAGTGCCGTGAATTTTAAAACTGCAGTGGTTTTTCATGGAATCCCTGCTTCCACTTTTAGGTAACAAGGACACATCTGAGGTCCAGTTCGTTTGATTCCCCTAGGTAGACCTCTGATGTATAGCACAGCCCCCGTGGGTCTAGTATGATGATGTATAGCCTGGTCCCAGGGGTAGGTTCTGGCACTGTAGCGCACTGCACAGCGCTGGAGTGTTCAGCATAGTGCTATGTAGTTTGACCCTCACATAGGGCTCGGATACTGCAGCACACAGGGAACCCCTTATGAGTCCAGTATAGCGTTGCACAGCCAGAACCCGGATGTAAAGCTCTGCAACTGAAGCACACAGCACAGCACCGGAGGGCCCAGTAAAGCGATATGTTGCCTCGTCCCCCCGCCCTGATAAGGATTTTATACTGCAGTGGTCAGTACAGCACTAGAGGTTGCTGTATAGCTCGATTCCCTCACATAAGGCTCTGGTACAGCAGCATCAGTGCTGCCAAGGGGCTCCAGTACAGCGATGCATACCCTGATCCCAGGGGTAGGGGATTACATTTAGCGATGTACAGCTGATTGCATCTGTGGTGTTCTGAAACGAAAGTACACAGCGCAGCTCTTAAAAGGCCAGTATAGCGATGTACAGCCAGATCCCAGAGGTAGCGCTCTGATACTGCAGTACGCCGCACAGACCCGCGGGTTCAGTATAGCGATGTATATAGCCTGGCCTGAAGATGGTTCAGTGTATATATACCTTGATCCCAAGGGTAGGGCGCGGATACTGCAGCACAAATCATTATCAGAGTGCTACCTCTGGGATCTGGCTGTACATCGCTATACTGGCCCTTTAAGAGCTGCGCTGTGTACTTTATTTTCAGTGTATGTATACTGTGGTATTCCTAAGGTGAATGTTCCTCCTTGATCCAAAGGGTAGAGCTCAGATGCTGCAGCGCACAGCACACATACCGGAGGGTTCAGTATAAGCAAATGCCCCGTTTGTAGAGTGGCTGCATTCCTTCTCTTAATAGAGGGCAGCTGCGGGGTGATTGTGCACCTCTGTTAACGTTTTCATGTTAATGGCAGCACCCTTCATGAGCTGCCATTAACATGAAAACTTTAAAAAAAGGCACACAATCACCCCCAGCCCAGCTCTATTAAGAGAATAAACGCAGCAACTCTACAAACACAGCGTGTGCCTTTAGGTGATTCTAAAAGCGCACGCTGTGTTTAGTGCTGCATTTCTTTTGTTTTCTTGAGTGTGGCTGTGGGCAGATCGTGTGCTTTTGTTTAAAGCATTCATGTTAATCACAGCTCGTGACAGGCTCTGCAATTAACACGAATACTTTGAACAAAAGTTCTCAATGAGCCCCACAGTCACACTCTAGAAAACAAAAGAAATTTAGCAAGTGCTTCCTCCTTGGGAAAGAGCACTAGCTAAATTCCTCTTCAAGTGCGAAATGCCCGTTTTCGCGCTGCAGCGGGGGAGCGAATGATCTCTGGGATGTGTGTGCGCGCCACACACACAGCACTGCGCGCTCGGGGGCACTGAGGTGCGCGCGAGCGCATGCGCGCGGCTTGGAGGGAACACTGCTTGTAAGGTCCCAAAAGCGAGACCTACTGGCTATGCCAATGCTTGTTGTTTATGTTTAGCTATACAATAATTAGGTATTCAATCTTTCCATCTCATGACCGCACCTGGGGTTTAATATGGGTGCTGTGGTCCCTGTTGTGGGTCTGGCATCCTTGGCTGGCCCTGCTGAGCTTTCTAAGGCCTTTTCGTAACACCAGGACTGAACTAAAGAGGGCCTGTGGATGACAACTGCGCATGCGCTGAGGACAGACACAGCCTACCAGGGCGGAGCGCGGGTTAAAGAGGGCCTGTGGATGAACAACTGTGCATGCGCTGAGGACAGACACAGCCTCCTGCCGCCGAGCGATGGTTCAGGAAGGTCTTGAATTAACACAGCCTACCGCGGATTAAAGAGGGCCTGTGGATCACACCTGCGGCGGAGCATGGGTTACAGAGGTCTTGGGTGAACGCCTGCACATGCGCGGAGGACACACACTACCTCCCGCCGCCGAGCGTTGATTCAGGAAGGTCTTGAATTAAGAATCTGGAACTCACTTCCACCAAACATTAGAAAAATTCCAAACACTGCAACATTCAAGAGGGAAGCGAAGATCTTCCTAATGAACAAGTTCCTCCCTTAGGCAAGACTTTCCATCAGTACTACACTGGAATCTTGATGTAGAACTTAATGGCAATACACATCGGGATCATTCGGAGAGGATCAGAGGTACACCTCTGTACACTAAACAGATCCTAAATGTGTTATTGTTGAAACTGCTAAGAAAGACATATACCGGACTCTAATATATATTAACACTACTATACCGTTGTACTCTAACTGTAACACATGTAACTGAGAAACGCTCTGATACCCTTGGGTCACGTTCGCGCTATACAAAACTCTATAAATAAAAATAAATAAATAAAATATGTTGTGTGTTTTGTTTCATTAATTTTCCAGACCATATATTGATCTGCATACCTTGGTGATGTATTCTAGAACTGTCTTTTCATTCAAACAATTGTGACACCTAACTGAACACATTGTAGCCAATATCATTAGATACCCAGGTTCTGATGGACATGGGGCAACCCTATTAATTTTTATGGTAACATTCTAAAAGTGTCATTTTCAGAATTGTAATTTAAAATTCAACTTCAACATGAGTTAGGATTTTAAATAAGACACCAAACTTAAACCAAACATCTCTTCCCATTGGGAAAATACACCTCTAAAATGTAACACAGCAACTCCAATGTTATCCTACGAGAGAGAGATAGGCTGCGATGTAGTAAAAAACAAACGTAAGAGCTTTTCACTGCCATGACATGTAAAACGTAAAAGCACATGCCCAACTTTTTAAATACTACACCCTGCTCTTAGGGCTAACCAGGGCCTACCATAGGGGTAACTTACATGTATTAACAAGCAATGGCATAGCCAATAGGTCTCACCTTTGGGACCTTATCAGTGTTTAATCAGAGCTTTTGATTTTGGCAATGTTTTTAAGCTATGTTACCCAAGTAGACAGATATGCCTAAGTAGAAAAGAGAGAGTTTGATGTACCCAACAATTGAATATCTTGTTAGTGTGGATTAAAACGATACACAAACCCTAATGCACAAGCAGATAATAAAAGTGCTTGTGCCTGAAGCAGAGGGACCGTGAAGTTTGCAAACTTAGGTTGGTGTGGGTGCAAATCCTGCATTGTCTATTTCTGACGAGTTGCCCTACCACTGCTGAAACAAGGCCAATGGAGGCACCAATGGGTGAGGTGGACTGGCCTCAAGGGTTATGTGACCTCAGTGCCAAAGTCACTGTCGCTATAGCGTGTGCTGCTTCATTGGCCTGCCTGCAAGACTGGAGGTGAACTTCGGTATGGATTGTGGTCTAAGGTTAACCCATACCTGCCACTGCTAGGGTCCAGCTGCTAGTGCTAAGACACTAGGGCTTCTAAGGTCCAGTGGGGCCTTCTAAGGTCTAGCATGGGAATATGCTCCCTCAGGAGAATGGTCTGGTAATGAATGCTGAACCTGGTTCACCAGTACCAAAGTCGGCATCTCTGGCCATAGAGCCAAATTCTCACCCCCACTGAACATCATACTGCCCCACTGAGAAAAAAGAGCCCCATCACGTAGAAATTTGTGAATAAAGTAAAGCACCACCTGAATATCTTTTGAGGTGTTATTCCTCTGGCGCAGTAGGGACAACTTTATAGTGTATTGCTCTGATTTAAGAGTATACAAGCTGTTTGTTTTGTTCTCAGTGGGGGAACCAATCATTGATTTATTGTTTTTTTTATTTTTGATATATGTATGTGTTTGATATATGTTGTATATGTTGTATATATTGTATATATGTAGTGTATCATATATATGAGTGTGATTTAATTGTTTGTGTAAAGATGTGTACATTGTGTATTAATGAAAACTGTATACGTACTAGTGTGTTGTGACTATACTGTGTTTCTTTTCCCATCACTTGAAAAGTACACAAGCTGTAATAGCAGAAATTAATTTGTCCTTCATAAGAATAGAGATTAGCAGGATAATTAATTGTACTCTGGCTGGAAATAAATGTTTTTGATTGATCCCTCCATACCATTCTTTGTGATTTTACATCATTGATGTTATTGCCCTGGTATGTGAGAGTAATTTGGGCATGACCCCTATTATGTATATACTTGTCTGCTGAGAAAAACTTGCACTGCCTTTAGCTACAACCCAATTGTGCCCCGCTATAAACACCTGGATGCGACTCATTTCAAACTATGCACTCGACAAGAGCAATATGCTGCCTGAAAAGAAAAAGTAACAACCTCCTGGAAAAGCAAACACTTATAGGGAATGCAAGATTAAGTAAAGCATGTGTAATATTAACTGGAACAACATGGTTACCTTAACACTTTTACACTCAATATTTAGAAATCAAAGAGTGTTTTTGCCTGAAAAGTAAAGGACATGACTACAGGAATAGGAAGGGACCCGTTTCAATGCCCATTGCTTATATCCTTACAAAACGTAAGCAGTATGATTTAAAAAGACCACATCTCTGAACACTGAGCCGTGGTACACATTTTATAAACTATAATAAGGAAAACAGCCGATAAGGATTGCATTAAACGTTTTCCACTCCACGCACCAACAGAAAGACGAGGAAACGAAAGTACTGTTTCACTGGCAAACTCCGTGAAGTGGCGCTAATGTGTTTAGGTGTGAATAAAACCAATCTGGCCACTTCGCGACCCCTATGTTTTGCTTTACTTTGTATTTTTCTTCTTTTGAACCTTTTTTTCTCTTCATCCCTAGACTGCACTTTGGAATAGAAAAATTTGAGAAAAAGACGACATTTCCAGCAAAAGTGTTTCTTTCTCTTTTGGATCCATTTCACAGGGGAACAAATGAAGGAAACGAGAGGAAAGAGAGGGTAATAGCCGTTTCTTGAAGTCACGCTTTCATTCAGCAAGTGAGGAAGTGCGAGACAGAGACAGAGAGAGGGAAGAAGAGGAAGAAAGGAGGGGGCTGCTGACCGCGGCAGAGCAGAAGTGGACACTCTCCTTGTCAGAGTGGAAGGCGGAAGTGCCTCTTTCTGGCCAGACACACCCAGGCGCAGCCTGCGCGTCGATGGGTGCGTGAGTCCAACCTCCCATGGTATGAAAAAATCTGCAACAATGAGAACGTAAATTACCCTCAAATGTGCAGGTAAAGAAGTGTGGTGGCAAAGATTCCTCACAATGCAGTATAAAGCAGTGCAGCGATAATGCATCTCTCCTAGTGCAGTAAACATCAGTGCAGTGTACACATTTTACTGTGCATGCCCCCCTGCAGTGCAGTACAAAGCAGTCCATTGTGAACATAGTCCTCATAGTGTAGTAAAACTTAGTACAGTGTGCAAAGATTTCTCATAGTGTGGTAAAAAGCAGTACATTGCACAGAGATTTCTTATAGTGTGGTAAAAAGCAGTACATTGCACAGAGATTTCTTATAGTGTGGTAAAAGCAGTGCCCTGTGCACAGATTACCTCTTTAAGCTGTAAATATCCCTTACAGTGCCCTGAAAAGCAATGCACTGTGCACATATTTCTTATAATTAAGTAATAAACACGTACAATGTGCACAGATTTCACACAGTATTGTAAAAAGCAGTCCAGTGTGCAAAGAGGTCTCATACAGTATTACAAGTCATGCAGCGTGCACAAATGTAAAGATTAAGCTGTAAATACCTCCGTGTGCAGTGAAATGCAAAGTAACTTGCAGGATTTCCCAGAGAGCAGTAAAAAGCAGCACAGTATGCACAGATTGTTATAGTAGGCTCTCTCCACCTCCTGGAGGGGGGGTGTGGGGGGGGCAGTATTGGAGTCTGAGGGGGTGCGGGGCAGATCTGGGGGCTGCACAGACACCCGGAGAGGGGGTCCTTCCGACTCTGCAGTCAGCTGAACACAGAAAGAAGCCGGAAGATATCAGCATCTGATGCTTGTGCTGACTCTGTCGCCCCTGACCCAGAACACAAGTTTCACCATGATTGGGCCATACTCAACAATTGGCCGGTGTACTATCAGTAGACCCTCCCCATCTGTCTTTACAGCCCCCGCGTTTGCACGCATGCGCATAATTATGCGCAGCCGCACTATGGTCCATGTCTTGGCCGCATGTATTTTTAATCTCCCCTCTCTTCTGCCGGTTTAGTGCGCATGCGTGCGCGCACGCACGCTTATTTCGCAGGAGTTTTTGTTTTTATTTTAATCTTCACAGATCGGACACCCACGGCCTCGATCTGCATCCGAGGCCGTGAACTCTCCCCGCTGCTGCTGCAGCCATGAAACCTCCCACTTTCCCCGGAGTCTTTTTGCATGGTGCCCAGCCCGTCGGATCGAGTCTGACACCTTCACCGGGTTATGGTTTTTTTCTTCTTTCTTACCACTTGGGTGCCTTTATTTGCTAACGTCGGGCTTCCCCAGGGAGCCCTCGGTGGGGTGCTGTCAATGTCGATACCTTCTCTCCCCCCTAGGGTGACCAGAATGTAAAAGCCAAAAACCGGGACATTTCACGAAAATAGAAGAGGATTACAGAACAGGCAGCTAGAACATACATAAAATGCAATGTTTACACCCAGATGCTTGCCTGTTGATTAGATTGCTTTCTTGAAAAAACTCTCCCTGCTTTGTAAAACATTAAAAAGCACACCCCACACTTTTCAGTCGCTCCTCTCTAAAAACCGGGACAGGAGCTCAATATCCTGAAATTTGCCCGGATAGCAGGTGAAAAACAGGGACCGTCCGGGCAAATCCGGGACGCCTAGTCACCCTACACTGTAGCCTTACATTGCCTGTCTGCATATTTAACGAGACAATGTTGCAGTTGGAAATACCAGTACCTATTATGAGATTCCTAGAATGGGGTACTTAGCAGTACTTCAGTACTTCCCAGCAGACTGTTGGGCATTTAATGCGATAATTGCCAGTACTGCTTGCCATGATTTCCATACATTTATTAGGTCAATACCAGAACTTCTGAGCTGTGAGTTATATAGTTTATTTTTTAAACCTTTATTTTTTATTGAAACAGTTATCGCAGCAATCATACGAATAGAAGTATCAGAGACAGAGCACCAGCTGCACCGGGGACTCTGTCTCACACATGCAATACCAGCACTTATGAGGTGGTAATTAATAGTACATTTAAAATCAGTGGTGTGCATTTAATCTATAGTCATTAATAGTACATTTGAAATCGGGGGTCTACATTCCATCTATACTCATTCAAGAATTCATTTAAAATCAGGGGTATACATTCCATCTGTCCATCACACTTCACCTCTCTCTCTCCTCCTCCGCTCAGACGTGTCCCGATTGTGCGGTTTGTAGTTAATGGGATAATGTCTGTTCTTCCCAATTTGGCCGCGATACATTTAATGAGATAATCCTGTGGCTTCTCAGCACATTTGCTATACATTTAATAGGATCATACAGCCACTCCTCGCCACGCTGTACGTATAATGGAATAAGGCCAGTACTTCCCAGCATTGTTGCTATACATTTAAAGTGATTATACCACTACTCCTAGCACGGTAGCTATACAGTCAAGATTCATATACATTTAGTGGTATGACACCAGCATTTCTCACCATGGCTTCACTACATTGACTAGGATAACTCCAGTATTTCTAAGCAAGGCTGCTATACATTTAATATGATACTGCTAGTACTCAGCAGGGCTGCTATACATTCAACAGGCCCGCACCTGTACTCTGTGGAGGCTGCAGTGCATTTAACAGGAGAGCACCAGTGTGCCTCAGCAGCACTGCTGTATTTTTATTTCAGCAAAACAATTCTCAGAAAGACTGCAATAGATTAAATGACGTAAGAAACAAATAAGGGAGGTACCCTATTCTTGATGATAGGAACAGAGTAAGCGTATCCTGACTTGGAAGTTTTTCATTACATTTGTTGTTGGCAAGGGTGCCATCTTGGTGTACCAGGATTTTAACATTTCTGATTAGATGACCTTAACGACAACATAATCAGAATTAGAACTTCGTAAAAATCGCTTACAATAGTGAGGACGAAGAGTGGGACTTATGACACAGTGCCCCCTATTGCGACTTATCAGCCATTAACATATGTCCATCGGTTTATCCATGAACCTTTGAGCCGTTTGGACCCACCTAAAGACCATTACAAAAGTATGGTGGCCACAACAAACATAACCTGTTTTATCTGGCCTCTTATTCTAAGAGGTTTTTAATAGGTGGCAGATTTCCAGCCCCTCATCATAAGATCACTTCTCCAACACATCCAATCGTTTGCCTAAAAATTGTTTAGAAAACTGTCCTGAAGAAGGTGATAAATTTACTACTCACCCTGCAGCTTAGAACATCCTCCCACCAAACATGCTTTGGAACATGCTGTAGGTTCACATTCCCCTAAAAGACACACAAACAGCGATCTTCTGTTTTACTTTTTACATCTATCTGTGAGACAATTTTAGCTGTTCCCTAGCCTTTTTTTGCAGAGTTTTATATAGCGCGAACTTGACCCGAATCGGGTATCAGAGCGCTTTACATAGCACCAGTTACATTACACAAGGACACACATTGATTTTTGTTAGGCACAGGGAGATTAAGTGATTTTCCCAGAATCACGGGATGTTTGGCGTCGTTACCGAGACTCGAACCCAGATCCCCAGGTCCGAGCTCTTGCGCCCGCCCTAGCCGTTAGGCCAACTCATTTCTGCCTATCCCCCTCTGTTGCTGCTTTAATTACTCCTGTCCGGGCAAGTTCACATGATAGCCATTCATAAATGTGGGAAAGATGAAGGTCAATGCCTTCGTCTACTCCCTTAACCTGTAAAGTGCTCTGATACCCACGGGACCAGCTAGCGCTATATAAAACTCAAATAAATAAAAATAAATGCCTCCCCTCTCCCAACACATTGCTAAAGAATTTATGTACAGTCTATTTGGATTCTTGTCTATAGTGACGAATAGCCATTCCCGTCCAGGAGCTAAAACAGTGCTGAATGAGATCATTAGGTGACCTTTGATGGACTGCAAAAAGCAGATATCAAGATGAAGACATTGGAAATGAGCATTTTATCGGCCATCTCTTGGGCAGGACAAGCCTGAGAAATACAAGCTTTCTTGTTCATACAACCCCAAACCAAATTCTTCAAGCCAAGGTAATATTGGTGCTTACTCCCAGGTTCAGCTTCATGAAGATTTATCCATGATCCCATCTCAATCAACAGTGAGCTGCCATATTTTATTTTAGAGTCCTCATTCTTGGCGGAGATCTCTGTGGATTCATAAGACGGCAAGAAATAACACGGATTGTACGTGTCGGAAAAAATGTAATTTAATAAATTTGACCAGAATGTTAAAGAACAAGCCATTTCTTACCAAGCAATTAATGGGTTGCAGACTGCATCACAGTCCTTTAACACGTCCAGCAGACAATTCTTTTGTGGATTCTCGGCAGGCTCGTCCAGAGTAATGGGAGCTATTCTGGCACTCTCTGCACTAGTACCTTTTCCTGATATATGCAAGTTTTCACCCTTGTAGATGCACCATACTTTCTCTAGAACTGCTACTTGGTGTGCGATCTAGGACAGAGCCTAGAGCGGGACTGATGGTATTCCATAACCTGTTTCAGTAACCCTGAAAAATTACTTATCTGTATCCTCAGTTGTTCATTGTTGGTACCTTTCATAGATTCACATTGAATCATCCTTCCTCCCGTTTGAGGATGTTGATCTGTAGGTAATCTCTTTACATACAAGTGCTCGTGAAAATGAATATGACCTTCATGGTGCAGGATTGGGCCTCCCTGGCTCAGCGGGTGACACTGCCGACCTAAACAATGAAGTGGACATAGACCATGGGATTGTATATGTCTCTAATATTATTCTGTTAAATTAGCTGAGGAGTCCCAGACTGGCAACTGGGAATTATTCAAAGTACCAACCTGACAATGCTTAAGAACTGTAGTAAGATGTGATGTAATATTTTACCACTCAGCATTGCCCAGGTACAGATCAGAACAGCATACAGTTTTTAAACCAAGTAAGAAAAGGCGGCAGAGTGGCTGACAAATGTGGGAGGGATATGTACAGAGTTTGCCCCTGGGCCAGTGCTATCCTACTAGTTTTTATTGATCCCATCCCTTTCAAACAACTAGTACAAATACAACCAAATGCATAAGCATCAACATCCTCCTTTCCCATAAGACCTTGCCCTTGTAGAATGTGCAGATGACATGCATGCTCACTCCATTGTCCCAGACACCTCTCAGGAAGTTGGCAAGACGAGTGATGGAAGCAAATTCCCTTATCCTATTTTATCACCTGATTCATAGCTACTTCACTTTATCTCGCCATTGAGAAGGGAGAATGAGTTTCCAATATTGTGCTGGTGACATTGAGTATTTCACCTTACTGACCATCAGAAAGTTCCTGATAAGGGTAGCAAGTGTTAAATAAATGCAAACCTTATCCCTCTTCTATCCCTCCGCTATCCTTCTCAATTCAAATAACAGACTAACATATCCACCACTCAAATTACTTTCATATTTCACTATACTAATTCACCACTAATCCTTTATGGGTTCCAGAGTAGCCTGCTACTTGCCGAAAAAGCACTGTCACGCCTTGTCAGGGTAGTAAGTGCTATATATTAATGCAATTACAATACAATATGATACAGTTTGAATTCTTAAAGAATGGCTGGATGATAACTGGCTGCAATTGAATGTGTGTTTGTGGAGACAGGCCACTGAGCATAAACCTAGAGCAACTTATCCCCCAACCCAGCAAGCAGATCGGGCTGCAGCAGGGTGAGAACGGCCTATCCAGGCACAACGAGGTGAGAGGCACAAAGCAAGCACGTCGGGAGCCCGAGACTGGGGGAAAGTAGAACCACACTGCATTGAGGTACGCAAAGATATAGGCCCTGAACTTCTGGTAGCAGAACAGTGAGGAGGACCGTCTAGCAAGATACACCAGGGGGACTCCGGGGACAGTTTGCATCCAGGCCCCCTCCATCACATAGTGACGGCTGGGGCAGGGCACCCACATAAATATAAGTGGACCTTGGGAGCTGGAATTCAGAGAAGCCCAGCCACGCCAAAGAAAAGACAGGCAATAATACAGAATAATAATAATACCGATATTTATATAGCGCGAACAGCTACCTCGCAAGGAGGTGTCCCGGCGCTGAGTGATCATTTTTCCAGGCAGAATGGGCGGAGAAAGGGGAGGGAGTGTTTAGTTATTCTGGGAAAAGAGCCAAGTCTTTAGCTGCCTCTTAAAACTGGCTTCCGTTGGAGCCAATTGGATGTTGGCCGGTAGGGCGTTCCAGAGTGTCGCCGTGCAGGCAGAGAAGGATCTGCCTCCGAGTCTGGCTCTCCTGGCGCGGGGGATAGAAAGCTGGTGTCGTGAATTAGAGCGCAAGCATCTCTCCTGATAGTATCTGGGGAGTCTAAGCTTTAAATAGTTGGGACAGGTCCCCTTTTGGGCTCTATACGCCAGAGTTAGAGCTTTAAACTTGATTCTGCAGGCTACAGGGAGCCAATGCAGATCGCGCAAGTGCGGAGAGACATGCTGTTTAAAAGGGATGTTTTTTAGCAGTCTCGCAGCCGCGTTCTGCACGATCTGCAATCGTTGCACCAGATATTTGGGTAGGCCAAGGTAGAGGCCGTTTGCGTAGTCCAGTCTGGAAGTGACTGTAGCATGGACCACCGTCTTCCGACAGTCTTCAGGCAGAAGGGACAGAAATTTGCGTAGGTTTCTTAGCTTAGGCAATAGCCGCCCTTTGGATTAATTTTGGAGGCATCATGTGCGATACTTTGTGCTCTTGGACCCTGGGGAAATGCGCCCGGGGCTGCGGGCCCTTTGGAACTTAGCAAGCCCAGGCAGTAGCATATCACTACCTGGGAGGGAATTGAAAAGGAAGGCCTGGACCATAAAGTCAGTGGAGCGATAGCGGACCCCAGCAGGTGCTCGAGCAGAGATGGGCAGTGAAGTCGGGTCCGATGCCCTCGCGCCCCAGACCTGGGCGGCCTTGCAACACGTGACGGATCAAGCTGGTTCAGGTAAGGAGACTATGAGGAAGCCAATCTTTGGCCGTAGCAAGTAGTGGCGCTGAGAGAAGCAGATACTTGGTCTGACGGTGGGGTACACGACAGCCGGGGCCGCGCTGAGTTTGCCCGCGTGGGGACACAACAGGCTAGTGCAGAATGGGACTATGACCTCCATTTGACGGAAGAAAGATAAAACATTGAAAGATCTGTTTGCTCGCATAGGGAGGAAGCACAAAGGAACACTCTAGCACAGGAGAACCAACCAAAACACAGGTGGAGAGCACAAGGGAGGAACCGGTGACAAGCGCTTTCCTCGAGTCGTTGTTCACGGCCCTCCGCAAAGCTCACCCACAGATAAACCCTACATCTCCACCATTTTAAGGAGCAGAACATCTAGGACATAGAAAGAGCACCCATTAAACACAAATCCCAGCTACATGTGCAAAACATGGCTCAAACCTATAGAGGTTGCCAAGCATTTGCCACCTCAAAATAACACCCAACTCCTGTTATGTTATGTTAAGGGGGTGCTTGTAAAGCGCACTGTCACCGTGGGTTTCCTGGCGCTGTTATACTCTTACTGTGTGCTATGTCAGCTGAACAAGCTAGACACAGTTCCTGCCAACATCATGCATTGGGACACGGCTCATGCATTCGCCTAAACATTTGCCACCTCAACGCTACATCCAGTTAGAGTTACTGTCACACATCGCGGTACAACAACAGTACTTATGAGACACAGCTAGCACCACCATTCACACAGCAGTGCGCAAAGCCCTGTAGTTGGCTAAGCACTTACCTCCTCAACAGAACACCAATTCAAGTTATACTGACACATCAATTCCGTCACACCAACCAACATATCAACCAGCATGAAGAAGTGGGAATTGAAACCTATCAGGTCCACAGTGAATGGCACAAAAAAACCATAATGGGAAATATGCTTGAAATAGATCTCTAATTGTCTGTTTCGCTGCTTCCTTCTCTGCAATATAAATATTAATATAAATATATTTTCAATATATATTTTATTTATATATTTACAATATATATTTTCTTTTATTAATATAAACATAATATATTTACAATATATATCTACAATATAAATATATATATATATGTATATATATATATATATATATATATATTTAATATAAATATGTATTTATATTTACAATATAAATATAAATAGAACCATTTGCTAACTGGGATATTGTAGACAAGGAAGCAGCGCAACAGACTGCAACCAAATCTTTACCTCTGACTAACTGAGCTAAGCGAAAATATGAGTTACACCTGAAATAGAAAAGCAAAATAAGAACTGCTATTACCAATTGTAAAAGCCTTGAGGAAGCCCTGATCCTGATGACCATATAAGGGTGAAACACGTGTCAGCTGTCGATAATCAGATACCGAATATTGCAACATCTTGAAAAATTGATGAAAATCATGAATAAAAGGATAACTTAAAATCACAGCCCAAGATTTTGAATTATTCTTCATGTATCAATATTGAATAAGGAAGACAATGCACCCATATACCTCAAAATAGTAAGTGCTAATGGCTTCCCATCAGCAGCTCCTTGCAGTCTCTGTCACACCTGGAGGGAGCTAGAGGGCAGGCACACCTCCTGCTGTGACAGCCGAGCATCCCACTGTCATTCTGCCTCTGACATTAGCCCTCTGGCCTGACTTCACATACATGGGGTCATGTGTGTGAAGGCTGTTACAACAGCTTTTCACAGGGTACACCAGTCCTTAGTAGACCAAAACACCGGCCCGCTAACTGGCCTCAGGCAGAGGCCCATCGGCTGATGGCAGATTGCCCGCCTTGCCAATCAGAGGCGCTCTCAGTCTACCCATAGGCCAGGTGCCAGACTTGAGCTAACCCGCACGTGGCAATGCCCCATCACCAAAGGAAAAGAGCCACAACCCACCAGGTCTGCTCGAGTTCTTCTAAAATTGCCACCAGCCTTGTGTTTAATGCCTGAGGGCAGTCACTAAATACGTTGATAACCTATATATGCAAGATATGTGCTGAGTTGCTACTAACAAAGTGCAACAGAGCCAGGGAGGTCAGGCTGCTGTCATAACCTACTGGGATAAAGTCTTTTTGGCCACTGCAGCTAAATGGGATGACCCGCCCCTTGAATGTCTTGTAGAACATTAATGAGTTTTAATGGACGCTACAACATAAGGCTTTCATGTCCTCGGTTGATGCTGGTCTGAGCACACTGGTGAAATTGTACCATCAGGTGGTTGTCTAATGGAGAACAATGTTTCACCTGAGTCCAGAAATGTTCTGGTGTTTTCGGTGGATCTCCTTTCGGCTGCATTCTATGTATAAACTATATGCCTATAATGTTACGACTGAAAAGGTTAATGTCTGGTTGGCTGGGGATTTTGTTTTAAGTTTTAGTTTCTATAATTTTAGCGCTACATAAAATATTTTCCTGGATCAATATTCTGCAATAAATAAACTCAATAAAGAGCGATTTCCAAAAAACAAAAGTTTGAAGGACCAGGTTTCCGACATCAGAAACCATCAGTCAATGCAAGTCAGAAGCCTTCCCTCGGGTGGTCATTCCAAGGTATATTTTTCCTGTTTGAGACTGTGTCACTGAAAGCCTGGTGGTTCCCAACAGAAAACAAAATAAATGATCCCTAGTTGCTGGGAGAAAATTCCTAGCATGTCAAAACCATTTGTAATATACTCTTTAAAAAAAAACGCTCTGCTGAGAAGGTGCACTAAACATGGTGCCCATTTGGCAAGGGTAATGGCAGCTCCACTTACAGCACAAACATCTCTGCCTGCCTGGTGGGGCTCCCAGTTGTGGCAGGCTCTATTCTACCAGGGGAGAGGTGCCTAACCTCGCTGGCATGGCGGTCTGGTGGGCCACCTGCCACACTCTACATGAGTACCATACTCTACTACAACGAATCTTGGGTGTACCAACTTGTATAGAGAACTTTGCATCATGAAAACGTTAATACGAATGTAAGAATGCATCTCATGTCAAAGCCAGTAGGCCTTCCATACTGATAATGATACCCCCTTGTACTATGATATTGTGTCAATGCCTATGTGTAGGAGTACTTGGATTTATTGTTATGGCTTCCTGGGGTGCTAACTGTTCAGCACGCGTCACCAAAGGTATTTCCATCTACCTGACTGTATATATTTGTAAATGATGCATAGTATGTAATAGTGTGTTTGCAATAAAGTAATATTTATGAAATAAAGCACTGACTGGACAATGACTTATTGAGTGTGGTTGTCCCGTACTAGCAAACGGGGGGTACTAGCCCCCACCACCTCCCGAATAGGCCTTGCACTGCTCTGCTTCATGAGCCGGACAGAGTCAAGTGCTACAATCGGGTACTTGGTTCCCAGCACAGAGAATGTTGCAGACTTATTTCTTGTGAAGGACTAACATCCTTTTCAAGTCGTAACTCTCTTCCTTAGATGGATGAAGTTAGAAAGCAGGTGTAACAACCGTAGATAAAGATTTTAAAAGTCCGGACTGGACGACATCATCTGGAGCGACTGCCTTTCAGGCGGTAAGCAAGGAAGATATCTCCTCTTCCTTAATCCTTGGGAGAACTAGGATACGAGGGATGAAGGCTTGTAATGATTCTGCACGGGACAGGATGAAATAAGATGGAAAATACAGTCATGAATGACCTCGATCTCTTAGATAAAGAAGGCCAAAGTTTCACAAGCATCTTAGGAGGGGGAATAGTCATTTTGATACAAGGCAAACTGGTGAGATTCGAGACTGCCCTTGAGGAGTTGGAGGCTTAAAATTAAAATTAAAATGGTAGCAATAAGATGCAATATCCAATGCCAGAGTTGTTGACATTTATTTTGCACTTTCATAGGCAGGCGTATGTCTTTTTAAGTGTTTACTGTACTTGTAAATGCAAAGACTCCATCAAAACACATACACACACAGCCGAAGGTGAGAATCTGTAGGTTGTAGTTTACTTATTTGCAGTTCTTAGACCACTGCTCAAGCAAGCCCAGAGCACCCAGAGATTGTCCCATTTGTAATGTTTGTGAAAGATGACAGGCAGCAGGTGTACTGGGTGAACTTGTATTTATTAGCATAACAAGATTCTTCTATCCGAGGAACGCCGGCCGGCGCTCTGCTCCGTGCAGTTCCTAGTGCGCTAATGGATGCGCGCGCATCCGGCGCCAACATGGCCGCCGCACGTCACGTAGCGTGACGTGCAAAGACTAGACCGCTACATATCTCCCCCTTTTACCAATGTCTTAATTAGTCACTTACTCATCGTTGTCCAGCTCAAAGTCTCGAAATCTGGAGGGTCTTACCACTTGCCTTCCACTCCTGGTTACTCTACCAGTGTTCTCTTGAGAGCCTTGTAACTGCGTTCCGGCTCCTTCCATGTCTTCACTTACTGCACCATCACTGTTCGTAATTTCTCCCATCTGGTTCCTCTCAGCGCCTTGATTCTCAATCACTTCTTCCCCTTCTCGCGCTCTCGCTGCACTTGCTCCATCGCTTTGCTCACTTCCACTTTGCCCACTTTCCACGTTCAATTCATCCATGTCTTCACTTCCCGTTCCAGTTCTTTCCCACCTCAGTACCTTGTTGCACCGGGCCATGCGGTCCTGTGACCACACATTACCGTCGCTCAGCAGGGCCGCCCGATCATATACTTCCTTGACTTGCATCGGCTTGCTATACTTGCTGTCTCCTTTCTTTTGTAGAGTGGCTAGCTTTACTCTCACCCACTCTCCCTTTTCCAGTCCAGTATCTTTCACATTCCTCCGTTTGTTGTAGTGGTCAGTGTAAATTGTTTGTGCTCTTTCCAGATTTGCCCGTACCACTGCAGGGGACCACTCACTGGTTATCACCTTTTCCTTCCAGATCCTGTTGTCATGCGTGAAGGGTTCACGTCCTCTCAATATTTGAAACGGGCTGTACCCCGTGCTTGTGGGAGTGATTCTATAGGCCCACACCATGTTCTCTAGCGCCTTTTCCCAGTCTTTGTTGCTGGATATGGCCGCTTGTATGGCTCCCATCACTACCCTGTTAAATCGTTCAACTAGGCCATTTCCGGCTGGGTGTTAAATTGCCGTGTGTCTGATGGT
Organism: Lissotriton vulgaris; assembly: GCF_964263255.1. Taxonomy (NCBI): domain Eukaryota; kingdom Metazoa; phylum Chordata; class Amphibia; order Caudata; family Salamandridae; genus Lissotriton; species Lissotriton vulgaris. The sequence continues at coordinate 101,578 of NW_028241939.1, read as the reverse complement.
GATGCCATTTCTTACCATGAATTGTTTCCATCTTTCCGACGTGAATTGTGGCCCGTTGTCGCTTATGATGGACTTGGGGATTCCTTCCCTTGTGAACGTTTCAGACAAAAACTTCAAAATGTTCTCAGTGTCCATGGATTCGCTCACCTTTAGCTCTGGCCACTTGGAGTAACGATCTATAAGGACACACACATATTTCTGCGTGCCCTGGTCATCTAGCACAGGTCCTAAGATGCCTATGGACAGCTCTTCCCACGGGTTGGAGGGAGTATCGAACTTTCCAAGAGCTGGGCGTAGTGGTCTCAATGTTTTGTCAGCTCCTTGACATTGTGGACACTCCCTGACATGCCTCTCTGCTCTTATGTCCATACCTGGCCACCAGTAATTTTGTTTTGATCTGGCCTTGAGTTTTCCGATGCCCAAATGGCCTTCATGTAATAAGTCCAATAACTTGTTGATGAGGTTCCTCGGGGGAATCACCTTGTCTCCTCTGTAGATGAATATCCCCTTGTCTCCTACTGACAGTTCCTCCTTCACTTCATAATATGGCCTAAGGTTCGTCTTCACATTTCTCTTATCTGGCCATCCTTGTATGATATGCGCCTTCACTTCTTTGATGTCGGTATCTTCTTCATATGCTTCAGTCCATTCTTGTTGGCTGATTATCCTCTCTTGGTCTTCTATGAGAGCTACCATCTCTCCTCTGTCTGCAGGGTCTTCCTCTCCAGGCTCCATGGCCACTGCTCTACTCAAGTAATCCGCCACTCGGTTCCTGTTCCCAGGGATGTACTCCACATCGTACCTGAATTCTAGCAACTTTAAGGACATTTTGGATATCCTGGGTGTGGCGCTGGCATGTCCGCACGATGTTAATACTTTCACCAATGGCTTGTGATCTGTCTTGAGCAGAAATTGGGTACCCCACAGGAATTGCCGGAACCTCGTCATGGTCCACACCACCGCTAGCATCTCCTTCTCGATGACGCTGTATTTGCTTTTGGTATCCGTCAATGCCCTGGATGCGAAGCTGATTGTCTCCATGTCCCCTCTTCCTCGGTCTTGCATAAGTACGGCGCCCAGCCCTTTGTCACTGGCGTCGGTGGTGAGCACCGTGGTGCCCTGTGGGTCATACCCTTTGAGCGGTATGGCTCCTGAGACCTCCTTTTTGATGGTTTCAAACTCTGCTTGGGCTTCCGGTGTCCACTGAAACGCCGTGCTCTCTCTGGTCAGCATCCTCATGTTGTAGGTCTTTGAGGCAAAGTGTACCACGAATTTACTATAGTACTCCGCCATTCCCAAGAACGACCTGACTTCTTCCTTATTCTTGGGGGGCGGTGCTTCAGCGATGGCCTTTACGTTCTCCGCCTTTGGTGTGACCCCTTGTTGTCCGATTTCATGGCCTAGGTATGTCACAGATTGCAGGCCCAACCGACATTTGGTCCATTCTGCCGTAAGGCCCTTGACTTCCAGTGTTTGTAGCACTCTCTCTAGTTTCCGGTCATGATCCATCCTATCACACCCTATCACTAGGATGTCGTCCTGGAAGTACTGGACGCCATCACAGTCTCTGAATAGTTGGTGCATCATCTTCTGAAAGACTGCAGCCGCCGAGGCCAGTCCGAACGGCATTTGACAGAACCGATAGCACCCGAACGGGGTGATGAAGGATGTGAGGCTTTTGCTGTCCGGATGCAGTGCTATTTGGTGGTAGGCCGAGGTCAAGCCAATAGTGGAGTACCACTTTACTCCTCTGGTCTTGGCCAGCATCTCTTCGATTCAGGGAAGGGGGAATTTCTCCACTACGATATTTTTATTCAGTTCTCTCAGGTCCACACAGAGCCTGACCTTCCCGTTGGGCTTCATCACGACTACTAGGGGCGCCAGCCATTCCGCACAGGTGATTGGTTCTATTATGCCTTTCCTCTCCAACTCTTGGAGTTCCATCTGGACTGCTTCTCTCACTGCTATAGGTACGTTCCTCACCTTGTGTGCAACTGGGGTGGCTCCTTCCTTAAGCACGATCTTGTGTTGGAACTTTTCCATTCTGCCCACCGAGCCTCCGAACACTTTCGGGTAGTTCTTCTTCCATCTGTTCATGTCCGGCCATTCCTCCTGTTCTGTGAGTAGAATTTGTTCCTTCCCTCCGGGGTCTAGTTTTATTCCCAGGTCACCCTGGTCTAGCCAACCCAGGACGGAGGGTCCTTTTTACACGACGTTTAGCTTGCACCATGCAGATCGGCCTCTGAACTCGAACAACAGGCGTCGGAATCCCAGCATGGGAATGCGATCCCCATTGTAAGTGACCGGTCGAATGTCTAGCTTCTCCAATTCTGGGCCCAGCTGGGGTTGGAACTCTACTTCCCATACTGCCCGTTGAATAATGGTAAATGGAGATCCTGTGTCTGCCACCACTGTGATGGTGATGCCGCCCATGGACATGTCTAGGACAGGTTTGGTCGATCTTTTCCCATCTACACTTAGTACCTGGTCGTAGATGCATAAGACGGTGACCACTTCTTCTTCTGTGACTTCCTCCTGGTCATCTTCTTCTTGATCGACATATTTCACCATCCCCTTTTGTTGTTTCTTCCGGCACACCTTCTCGTAATGGCCTATGATGCCGCAGTGTAGACATTTGGCTCGGAATGCCGGACACCTTCTGTCGTGTGCTTCATGGGACCAGCTTCCGCACCTGTAGCATGTTTTCTTGCTCTCATTGTTCGCTTGCTTCCCTTGCCATCTGTTGGTTCCTTTGGTCCCTGGTGTCTTGCTTCTTTGGTCCTTGCGGTGTTCCTCTTCTTGTATTCTGTTTACCAGGGTCGGGGCGGCCACTTCTTTCTTGGTTGCGTTTGCACACCTCCGTGCAAGTTCCGCCCTCTTCACGATAACCAATACGTCTTTGAGTGTGGTGTCGCCACTCGCCCACAACTTGTCTTGTACATTTGCGCTCGTGGTGTGCATGACAATCTGGTCTTTGATGAATTCGTCCTCCCATAGTGCGTATTTGCACGTGGCCGCCAGTTTCCTCAGGGCCGCTACATATTCTTCAATGGTTTCTCCCGCCTTTTGTTTCCTTTGCTGGAAATTGTATCTGTCCACTGAAACGCAGATGGTGGGACGATAGCGTTCATCTAGGTCTTCCACTGCATGTGCATACACATCGTCGTCGGTGTCTTCTCTCTTTTTCGGTACCAAGCTTTTGTAGATTCTGAGTCCCTCCGGACCCAGATTCAGCAACAGAATACGTTTCTTTCTTTGGGGGGTGAACTTTTCTTCATTTTCATCCTCCAGGACCCCTATGAAATTGTCTATGTATTCCTTCCAGTCCTCCCACTTCATCAGTGGTTCTCCGGGTTTCGGTAGGAATTGTACTGGTGCTATTGCGTACCCCGCCGGTGTGCTCATCTTCACTTCCCTGGTGACTATTACGTCGGTGCTTTTGCCGGTGGGGCTGCCTGGGGTGTTGTCCTTGAACCCTGCGCTTGTACCTTCCTGGGGACTCTTGGTGTTGGTCCCCCCTTGCTCCTCTTTGGTAGCCAGCGCTACACCTCCCTGGCGTCGGTCTTCAGGAATGCCACACGTGTGTGCAGTTGCCTGTGGGGTGGTTGCGCTGCTGCTCTGGCCTATTTGCCGCTTCTATGCTTAGCTGTGGCACTGCCACGCTCCTCGGATTCCCCCCGTACCTCTGATGTGTCCTGCCGTGTCTCCGCGCTCTGTTTCGTCGGCTGGGCAGTGTCAGGTAGCTCTTGCCTGTGTCTGGGTAGGCCAAGTGGCTGTGTCTGGGTCCTTCTGCACCTCGTGGCTGCCTCGTGGGGCCGACGATTTTATTTATCTCCTTTGTGGTCGTCTGGCTGTTCCTCCCGACCTCGTCGCCACTGTAATGTTTGTGAAAGATGACAGGCAGCAGGTGTACTGGGTGAACTTGTATTTATTAGCATAACAAGATTCTTCTATCCGAGGAGCGCCGGCCGGCGCTCTGCTCCGTGCAGTTCCAAGCGCGCTAATGGATGCGCGCGCATCCGGCGCCAACATGGCCGCCGCACGTCACGTAGCGTGACGTGCAAAGACTAGACCGCTACACCATTCTCCTGGTGCAGATCGGAGATTCAGTCTCAAGCACATCACAGCCTAAGATAAATGAAAACACTGGCCATTTAGAGCACTGCACTTTATTTTAGCTAAGACATTTTCCTTCTTGGCCTCATTACTTCACTAGGGCTTTCAAGTAGGTCTTTATTTCTGGCATTAGAAATACATTTTACTGCTTTTGTCGTTTTACACCGTGTGTGTTGTGCATGCTTGCAATATACTGTGTGCACAATGAGGGTTGAATTGTTTTTTCGGTTGGTGAGATTTGCAGAATGTTTTGTGGGTTAGCTGCTTTGCAGAGTCTGTTGAAGGTATGTTGTTTGCTGAGTAAGTTAGGGCTGCAGTGTGTGTCGAATATATGTGGTTTTGTCATGCTCCAGGTCGTGGTCAGGCGCAGCAAGAGGCAGGAGAACACTCATATCGCCAAGGACGACGAACGGAACTACAACTCCCAGCATCGGGCTCGGGACGGACTACGAATCCCGTGATGCCGTGCGCGGCGCACGCGCAAACCCCAGAGGCGTATTCAACGATGGCGGAGCCAAGAACGAATGTCGGATATTGTCGAACAACGCTGAAGGCTACGAGAGTCTCCGTGAGGTAAGGAACAGCGTTCCTAACTGCATTCCAGTTTTTTGTGCCGAGACCGGGTCTCTGAGCGCTTCAAGTTGCAACTGCCTAAACCTTCTGTCTAGTGCGTGAGCACCCATGAGACTGTGTCAGAGTGGTGATACTTGGGGACATTCAGCGCCTTGTTGTGTTACACGGGACTTCGGACGCGACCGAGCGGCTGCTCCTACGCGTCTCCGTGACAGGCCTTGACATTCAGGAGGTGCCTGTGAACTAAACCATAGGAAGGCGTCTCGGTGCGGGTCCTTGTCTGACTAACAGGACACCGACCCTAAGACATTAAGATTTATTGAGAGACACTGCTCCTAGTGCCTCAATGGGAATCAGATAAAGGAGCCGGTTGGTGAAGTTAACCGCGGTCTCCCTTTGCCCCCGTTGGCGAGTGCCAGTACCGGCATTTTGCGGGGGACGGTAAGACGGTGTAAGTCGTCGATATCTCGAGTGGCATTGTTGGCCACTGCTAAGTGTAATGATGTGCCTTCTTCCCCCAATAACTCTCGGAGACGGATTGCTGTGTATTCTATTTATTCAAGTTATATCGTACAAGGAGCGCCAAGCATGTCCTCTGCCCAGCCTGCTCGCGCGCTAATGCCTCGCTGCGCGCGCTGCCTCCCTACGTCACCGCACGTCACGTAGCTGCGTGACGTGCAACGCTAGAGCGCTCACTACATATCTCCCCTTTTTCCCAACGAACTATATGTACAAGTCCTGACTCATGTCGTAGTCTCTGAATCTCGTAGGCTGGACTACCGCCCTTCCCCTTCTCGTCAGTCTTACCGGGGCCGTGGCAGTTGTCGCTTCGCTCTCGTTACCACTTCCTAGCGCAGCCGCACTAGGCTCACTCCTGCTCCTATCCTCTTCACTCAGCTGCTCCCCACTCGCACCAATGTCCTCTTGTCGTGTCTCCTCGATGTCTATATCCTCTCCCCCATATTCACAGGGGGTCTCGCTGTTGCTTTCACTATCTCCATCTGTCCTGTTGACCCTCCAGCAAAGTATTTTGTTGCACCTGGCCATGCGGTCCTGCGACCACACATTTCCATCGCTCAGCAAGGCCGCCCTACCTCTTACTTCCACTACTTGCAGGGGCTTGCTATACTTGCTTTCTCCCTTTTTCTGCAGTGTGGCCAGTTTTACTCTCATCCATTCTCCTTTCTCCAACGAGGTGTCCTTTACATTCCTCCGCGCGTCATAGTGTTTGGTGTACACAGATTGGGCTCTTTCTAGGTTGGCCTGCACCACGGCCGGTGACCACTCGCTCTTGATTACTCTTTCCTTCCATATTCTGTTGTCCTGAGTGAAAGGCTCCCGGCCTCTGAGAATCTGGAATGGACTATAGCCAGTGTTCGTGGGTGTTATCCTATATGCCCATACCATGTGCCAAATCTCTGCTTCCCAGTCTTTGTTGTCTGAGATTGCCGCTTGTATCGACCCCATCACTACTCTATTAAAGCGTTCCACCAACCCATTCCCCGCGGGATGGTATATGGCTGTGTGTTTTGCAGTGATGCCATTCCTCCGCATGAATTGGGACCATTTTTCAGATCGGAATTGGGGGCCGTTGTCACTGAGGACACACTTTGGGATGCCCTCTCTCACAAAAGTTTCGGCCATGAAACTCACTATTGTCTCCGTGTCCATTGTCTCTTCTATTCTCAATTCCGGCCATTTGGAATATCGATCCACCATGAGGCAGATGTATTTCTGTATTCCTTGTGCATTTAGGACTGGACCCAAGATGTCTATAGACAGTTCCTCCCACGGATTCTTCGGAGGATCAAACTTCCCCAGGGCTGGGCGCAGGGGTTTGAGTGTTTTATCTGCGCCTTGGCACCTCGGGCACTCTCTAACGTGTCTCTCCGCTCTTATGTCCATTCCCGGCCACCAATAATTTTGCTTGGCCCTCAGTTTCAGCTTTCCAGCTCCTAGATGGCCCTCATGCAACATGTCCAACAACAGGGGGATCATTTTTGCTGGTGGTATTACTCTCTCTCCTCTAAACATGAATATGCCTTGATCATCCATTGATAATTCCTCCCTAACTTCGAAGTACGGGACGAGATCTCGCCCTGTCTTGTTTTTGTCTGGCCAACCCCTTACTATATGGGCTTTCACTTCTTCCAGAACGGGGTCTTCTTCGTATGCTAGTTTCCATTCTTGTCTGCTCACTGTTGTTTCTTGGTCTTCCGTGAGTGCGACCCACCCTTCCGCTCCCTCGCTGCGTTCTGGGCTGGGCTCCATTGCTGCCGCCCTGCTTAGGTAATCCGCCACCTTGTTCTTATTCCCCGGGATATGTTCCACGTCATATCGGAATTCCATTAGTTTGAGTGACATTTTTGAGATCCTTGGCGTTGCGTCTGCATGTCCGCTTGATGTAAGTACCTTGAGCAGGGGCTTGTGGTCAGTCCTCAACCGGAACCTGGTGCCCCACAAGAATTGCCTAAACCGAGACATGGCCCACACTACTGCCAGCATTTCCTTTTCGACCACGCCATATTTCTTCTCAGTGTCGCTCAGGGTGCGGGATGCGAAGCATATCGTTTCCAGTCTCCCTTGGCCGCGGTCTTGCATGAGGACTGCTCCCAGTCCTTTGTCGCTAGCGTCCGTTGTGAGTACTGTGCTTCCTTGGGGGTCGAATCCTTGTAGCGGGACAGCTCCTGCCACCTCCCTTTTTACCTTTTCAAATTCCTGCTGGGCCTCTTCCGACCACCGGAATTCACTGTTGTCTCTTGTGAGAAGTCTCATGTTGTGGGTCTTTGAGGCGAAGTGTTCCATAAACTTTCCGTAGTACTCTGCCATCCCCAAGAATGATCGGACTTCCTCCTTGCTGGCCAGTGGGGGTGCATCGCAGATAGCTTTCACATTTTCCACCTTGGGTGTTACTCCTCGTGCACTTATCTCATGGCCCAAGTACGTCACCTTTTCCATTCCTATTCGGCACTTGGTCCATTCTGCCGTGAGGCCCTTCTTTTCCAGGATTCCCAATACGTCATTCAGTTTCTTGTTGTGGTCCGATCTGTCTCGTCCCATCACCAAGATGTCGTCCTGGAAGTATTGGACCCCAGGTCTGTCCCTGAACAACTGGTGCATGAGTTTCTGGAACACCGCTGAGGCTAGCCCAAACGGCATGCGGCGGAATTGATAGCACCCGAAGGGGGTTATAAACGAGGTCAATTTGCGGCTCTCCGGGTGTAGTGCAATTTGGTGATAAGCCGATGTTAAGTCTATGGTGGAATACCACTGGACGCCCCTCGTGCTGGCCAACATCTCCTCTATTCGGGGTAGGGGGAACTTCTCTACCACAATGTTCTTATTCAATTCGCGCAGGTCATTGCATAGACTGACCTTGCCGTTGGGTTTCTTCACCACCACCAACGGCGCCAACCATTCGGCGCAGGTGATCGGCTCGATGATCCCTCTTTTCTCTAGCTCCCGTAGCTCCTCTTTTACGTCGTCCCTCAACGCCAATGGGATGTTTCTCACCTTGTGGGCCACCGGCACCGCTCCCTCCTTGAGGATGATCTTGTGTGCGAACTTGTCGAGTTTCCCCACTGTGCCCCCGAAGACAGTGGGAAATTCCCTCCTCCATCTGTCCGTGTCAGGCCCCTCTTCTTGCTCCGTCAGCAGGATCTGCTCCTTGCCTCCTGGGTCCAATTTGATGCCTAAGTCTCCTTGGTCGAGCCACCCCAGGACAGAAGGGCCTTTCTCAGAGACGTACAGCTTGCACCAGGCTGATCTGCCCCTGAACTCGAAGTTCAGCTTCCTGCATCCGGCCATGGGGATGCGGTCTCCATTGTAGGTGACAGGATGTATGTCCAGTCTCTCCAGTCCGGGGCCCAGTTGTGGAGCAAACTTCTCCTCCCAGACGATTCTCGGAATTATGGTATATGGTGATCCTGTGTCTGCCACCACTTGGATTCCAACGCCTCCTATCGTCATATCCAGGATTGGCTTCATCGTCCTCCTTCCGTCGGTACCTCGGGCTTGGCCATCCACGCTCAGGACCTCGTCGTAGATGCAGAGGACCGTCACCACCTCCTCTTCAGCCACTTCGTCCGGTTCCTCCCCTTCTTGCCCGACGTACTTCACTGCATTCTTGGACGCTTTCTTCCTGCACACTTTCTCATAGTGGCCGACAATTCCGCAAAACATACATTTGCCGCGAAACGCGGGGCACTTCCGGTCGTGCGCCTCGTGCGACCAACTTCCGCACCTGTAGCAGGACCTCTTGTTACTTCCCGCCGATTTACCAGAGGGGCCTGGGTTATTTTGCCATCTGCTCGGACCCTTCTCTGGCGGTTTCCGTGTTTGGTGGTCTCTGGTGTTCTTCGTCGCCCACTTTATTCACTACGCCGCTGGGCACGGGTTCTTTCTTCGCGGCCACTGCGCACCTTCGCGCCAGTTCGGCCCTCTTGACTATCACTAGTACGTCCTTGAGTGAGGTGTCGCCTGCGGCCCATAGCTTGTCCTGCACATTGGTGCACGTGGTGTGCATCACCACCTGGTCTTTTATGAATTCACTTTCCCAGTTGGCGTACCTGCATGAGGATGCTAGTTTTCTCAGCGCCGCCACATACTCTTCCACCGTTTCCCCTGGTTGTTCTTTCCTTTGTTGGAAGTTAAACCTGTCCACTGAGACACATACTGATGGTTTGAAGTGTTCATCCAGGTCTTCCATTGCGTGTGCGTACACGTCGTCATCCGTCGCCTCTCTTTTCTTAGGAACCAGGCTTTTGTAGATCCTCAGGCCTTCCGGCCCAGGTTTAACAGTAGGATACGTTTCTTTCTCGGTGGCTTGAATTTCTCCTCGCTTTCGTCTTCCAGCACCTCTATAAAATTATCTATGTACTCCTTCCAGTCCTCCCATTTCATGAGGGGTTCCCCTGGTCTGGGAAGGAACTGGACCGGGGCCATCGCGAACCCTGCCTGCGCGCTCATCTTCTCGCCCTTAGATGTGGGCGGCGCACTTTCCAGGCTTCTCGGGCTCCCTGGCGCGCTGTTTCGTTCCTCCTCGCTGGGTAAGGGTGGGGGGCTGCTCCTTTCAGCCCCTTCCCGCTCAGGTGGAGTGGAGAAGTGTGGCTCAGGGGTTAGAGGCGGCAGACCCGGAAGCTGAGATCGGTCCTGGACCAGGGTTCAATTCCCCGCCTCGGCGGGTCTTGGGCTCAAAAATTCCACGGACTCGATAATTCTCGCTCCGGTGCCTTCTCGACTCACGGGTTCACACTCTGCGACTCTGGGCAATAGCTTGCTTAATCTCCACTATGGCCCCTTGCGGCGGGATGCCTGGCTTTCACCTTGTGGATACCCTGCCGGGGTTATCTCACAGGGGAATACCAGGACGGGTTCCCAAGGCAAGCGTCTTGATGCCTTCGGGTGATACGTGCGCTATATAAATCGCAATACATTTACATTTACATTTACAGGTGGGGTAGCCAGTGCGGTTCCCTGTGGGCCGTGGTCGTGACTAGCTTCCGGCGCTGTTTGCGTCGCAGTCTCTAGCAGGTTACTCACTGCGCGCCTGCGGTGCACTGTTCCGTGTGCTTATTGGCTCTGTTGCGCTCCTTGTGGTGCCCGGTCAGGGTGTGGTCACGTGCGTTCCCTCGGGCCCTCCGTGCTCTCCGCTCCGCGACTCCGCTCCGTTTCTGCTGCTCGTCGCGTGATCTGTGCCGTGGGGGGTCGTGGGTTGTTGATCCCACCTTCGTCGCCACTGTAATGATGTGCCTTCTTCCCCCAATAACTCTCGGAGACGGATTGCTGTGTATTCTATTTATTCAAGTTATATCGTACAAGGAGCGCCAAGCATGTCCTTTGCCCAGCCTGCTCGCGCGCTAATGCCTCGCTGCGCGCGCTGCCTCCCTACGTCACCTCACGTCACGTAGCTGCGTGACGTGCAACGCTAGAGCGCTCACTACACTAAGCACAGTGCCATCCGTTGGGGAGCGTCAGGAACGGCGCTCATGCGGAGGATGGTATGAACACAAAGAGAGATCTCAGTATTTGCTGGACGTTACAGCAATTTAAGTGGACCGTGTTTTTTGGTGTTCGATAAAACGACTTAAATACCTACGGTCTGACGTTGCCTTATTTCTATGTTACAGTTCTGAGGTCTTGAGGAACAACCACAACCCAATCCCGTGGGCAATTAGGGATTACAGGTTTGCTGGGGAAATTAGGGCTGCAGTGTGTCTCGAATGTATGTGGTTTGCTGAGTAAATTAGGGCTGCAGTGTGTATTGAATGTATGTGGTTTGCTGAGTAAGTTAGGGCTGCAGTGTGTGTCGAATGTATGTGGTTTACTCAGTAGGTTAGGGCTGAAGTGTGTGTCGAATGTATGTGGTTTACTGAGTAAGTTAGGGCTGCAGTGTGGGTCGCATGTATGTGGTTTATTGAGTAAGTTAGGGTTTCAGTGTGTCTCGAATGTATGTGGTTTGCTGTGTAAATTAGGGCTGCAGTGTGTCTCGAATGTATGTGGTTTGCTGGGGAAATTAGGGCTGCAGTGTGTGTTGAATGTATGTGGTTTGCTGAGTAAGTTAGGGCTGCAGTGTGTGTCGAATGTATGTGGTTTACTGAGTAGGTTAGGGCTGAAGTGTGTGTCGAATGTATGTGGTTTACTGAGTAAGTTAGGGCTGCAGTGAGTGTCGCATGTATGTGGTTTATTGAGTAAGTTAGGGTTTCAGTGTGTCTCGAATGTATGTAGGGCTGCAGTGTGTCTCGAATGTATGTGGTTTGCTGGGGAAATTAGGGCTGCAGTGTGTATTGAATGTATGTGGTTTGCTGAGTAAGTTAGGGCTGCAGTGTGTGTCGAATGTATGTGGTTTGCTGAGTAAGTTAGGGCTGCAGTGTGTGTCGAATGTACGTGGTTTACTGAGTAGGTTAGGGCTGAAGTGTGTGTCGAATGTATGTGGTTTACTGAGTAAGTTAGGGCTGCAGTGTGTGTCGCATGTATGTGGTTTATTGAGTAAGTTAGGGTTGCAGTGTGTCTCGAATGTATGTGGTTTGCTGAGTAAATTAGGGCTGCAGTGTGTCTTAAATGTATGTGGTTTGCTGAGTAAGTTAAGGCTGCAGTGTTTGTCGAATGTATGTGGTTTACTGAGTAGGTTAGGGCTGAAGTGTGTGTCACATGTATGTGGTTTACTGAGTAAGTTAGGGCTGCAGTGTGTGTCGCATGTATGTGGTTTGCTGAGTAAGTTAAGGCTGCAGTGTTTGCTGAATGTATGTGGGCAATAGATAGATAGAGTGAGGGCGATAGATAGAGTGAGGGCGACAGATAGATAGTGAGGGCGATAGATAGAGGGAGGGCGATAGATAGAGTGAGGGCGATAGATAGAGTAAGGGTGATAGATAGATAGAGTAAGGGTGATAGAGTACCAAGAGTGGGACACTACCCTGACTGCATACCATCGGGCTTGTACTCAGGCTGGTATTACATGACCGCCTCGTCACGGAGCAGTGATAGACCAGTCATCCTCCGCCCCAGCATGCCACTCCCCCCCTTCCCCCCCCCCCCCACCGTTGGGGTAACGCCCAGCAAACTCTACTTGCTATCATTCCCTCCCACCGCCTTATGGCCGCAGCAATCCTCAATCCACGACCACTCCCGCCCCCACACAGTCCATATATGGTGTCACATACGCCGTTAGGGTCACTGATACACTACTGTACACGCTAACACTAGTCCGATCGTTGTTGAAGTGTTTTCCCTCCTATTTTCGTTATTTCCCTATTGTTTCTCTTGATTGGCAGTCAGCTTGTTTCTGCTGTGCTCACAATGATGTTAATCTTCCCCGCCCCGTTTACCCTTTCTACAATGTTAATTGAATACTGCCACGATCACAAGACTATAGCCCAGTGAACCGTATGGCAATGTGGGATGTGATTCCTGTCTTTGACTTCATCCGTGCCAACCAGGGAACGCAGCCTAGGATAAATGTTGTTGACTATCATGACCACCTTGGTCCTTCTGCAGTGATGAACGCTGCAGGCACTGCAACCCAAGATTTCTCCTGGAACTGATAATTGCAGACTAATGCATCTTCCCTGGCTACTGTTTATTTTCACCTGTATGTGACCGACATGTCGAAAATGTTACTGACTGGGTAATGATTGTAGTTTATATGACATTGTATGATCTATTGGCTTATTACTTGTGAAATTAAATAAAATCCGGGACCGTTGGTCTCAAAAAAAAAAAAAGGGTGATAGATAGAGTAAGGGCGATAGATAGAGTGAGGGCGATAGATAGAGTGAGGGCGATAGAGTGAGGGCGATAGATAGAGTGAGGGTGATAGATAGATAGAGTAAGGGCGATAGATAGAGTAAGGGCGATAGATAGATGTGTGTGGTTGTGTGTGTGTGGTTGTGTGTGTATTGTTGTGCGTGTGGTTGTATGTGTGTGTATTGTTGTGCGTGTGGTTGTATGTGTGTGTATTGTTGTGCGTGTGGTTGTATGTGTGTGTAGTTGTATGTATGTGGTTGTGTGTGTGGTTGGGTGTGATTGTGTGTGTGGTTTAAGTATGTGTGTGTGCGGTTAGAGAAGGATGCATGTGGAAGAGAGCAGCAGATCAACACAGCAGAAGAGAACAGGGAGTTACAGAAGGAGGCGGGTGGAAGAGAGCAGGAGATCAGCACAGCAGAAGAGAACATGGAGTTAAAGAAGGAGGTGGGTGGAAGAGAGCAGGAGATCAGCACAGCAAAAGAGAACAGGGAGTTAAAGAAGGAGGCGGGTGGAAGAGAGCAGCAGATTTAAAGAAGGAGGTGGGGTTGAAGAGATCAGCAGATCAGCACAGCAGAAGAGAACAGGGAGTTAAAGAAGGAGGCGGGTGGAAGAGAACAGCAGATCAACACGGGAGAAGAAAACAGGGAGTTAGAGAAGGAGGTGGATGGAAGAGAGCAGCAGATCAGCTCTGGAGAAGAGAGGTGAACAGGGATTTAGAGAAGGAGGTGGGTGGAAGAGAGCAGCAGATCAGCTCTGGAGAAGAGAAGTGAACAAGGAGTTAGAGAAGGAGGTGGGGTGGAAGAGAACTGCAGATCAGTGTTTCTCTTGTTTGATTGCGCGGATAGGTTGCCTTATGCTTTCTATCAGGGTTTCTGACACTACACTGGCCGGTTCTCCACTGCGATCTCTGTTGCAGTCTTCACAATTTTTTGCAAAGTCATGAATTCCTTCACTCATTTCCGGCCACCAGTACTCTGATTGCAATTCTCACAGAGATTCCCTGATTGTTTGGTGTCTTAGACCCAACCCCATGTGTGCTTCCTGTAATAGGAATCCTCTCCTGTTCGTGTTTGGAATCACTCTATCCCCCACTCCAGGGATTCGAGCAAAAGGAACGGAGTTTGCATCAATTACGTATGCATAATTGAGTGGATAATTCACGGGTAGTGATGCACAGTCGCCTTTTACGGACGTTTTTACTGCCAGCATGGTTTCCCCGTCTATGTATTTTTCTGAACGCTTTTTTGTAGCTACGGAAGCCGGTTTAGTTGCTTCCGCTGTGGCTGTATTAGCCAATGAATTCCCTGCAACGTGAACGCCATCACGTTGATGACTCAGAGTGTGTATCACATGAGTCTTTTGTAGTTCTTTCTGTAAAAGAGCTACTTGTTCACAAAGCATTTTATGCTTGATTGTGGCACCTGTGTCATCTTTGTAATCATTTTCAATCCAGCTCTGTAATTTATTATTGTAAGAGTTGACGCAATAATGCGAATCGCACACGATTAGTGTTGGGAATTCACGTTCTGCATTTTCAAGCTCCATCTTTAAAGATCTGATTTCAGCTCTCTGAACCGAACAGAATCTTACTGATTCAGTTTTTGTTATCTTCGGTCTGAATTTACCGCACAGCCAACGACCTTTAACAATCGCACAGGCTGCATCGTAGGACTTGTTCTCTACGTTAAAATGCTGTACAAATCTATCTGTATAGATTATACAGGCGTACTGTGGGAGAGGCAGAAGTTCGATTGGCAGAGGATATTCTTCATAAGTTAAATCATTCAGTTTTTTGAATTGCGGAGCAAAATAGTATTTCACATCTTCCGCTCCGAGAGAATTTACACACTGTATACATTTCTGATCCAGTGACACTGTAGGCAGGTTTACTGGGCTGAATAGCGCCTCGAAGGCGGATTCCGCTGTGAGGATATTGATCCTTTTGCCATTTGCTAGTTCTCGTTCATTCGTTAATGCAGTTTCTACTGCTTTCACAGTATTTTCTGTGAGACTGAATGTTTTTTCTGCTTGTGTGTACAAGTGAGATTTGTATGAAATTGGTACCTTTTCTCCCTCATTAGAGGTCAGGTATGTGAATCCGCATCTTCCTGGGATGACTCGGATTACAAGATTGCGTGTGTTGTCACGTGTATCTAATTTTGTTTTTGCTAACATGTCTGTTTGCAGTGATCTCAAAATTTCTGTGTGTTTTTGAGTCCAGTTGATTTGTTTAAAATCAGGTTTAATTAGTTCGTAGAGAGGTTTAACCCTCTCTGCGTAATTTAGAATGTAAGTTCTTCCGAAATTCAGGAAGCCTAGAATCGATTGTAAGTTCTTCAGCGTTTTTGGTGCTTGGAGTACAGCGCACTTCTCTAAGAAGTTGTCCGCTAGGCTTTTTCCTTCACTTGATAATTCGTATCCTAAAAATAATACTGTCTATGGGCAATTCGGGACTTTTTAAAGTTGAATTTGTAACCCTCTGCTGCGAACCCAAGTATTATGGTGTTCACTCTTTTCAAGTGAGTATCCAAGTCGTCATCTGTTAGATAGATGTCATCGACATAAGATAATGCCTCATCATCATATATTTGTAGTAACTCTGTTACTCTGGCTGAAAATAATCCTGGGCTATTCTTGAACCCTTGTGGGAGTCGGCAGAAGTTTTTCTGCGACCCAAATATTGAGAAAGCGGTCAAGTACCTGCTTTCTGGTGCAATATTTTGACAAAAGAAACCATTAGATATGTCTAATGTCGTTTTATATTTTTTCCTAACTATGTTATTCATTAGTGCAGCACTATGCGAATTTTGTACTGCAAATGTTTTGCAACATGCGTTAAGGTGTCTGTAGTCCAAAACTAGACGATATGAATTGTCTGGTATGGAGACAGGAAACAAAGGATTGTTCATTTGAGAGGTGCATGTTTCAATCACCCCCTGATATTCAAGTTGATCTAAAATCTCCCTGACTTGTTAGGTTTCGGCTACCGTCCCACTGCGTAAGCAGTGGGTGGGCGGAGCCGAAATCTTTTGTTGGTAGTAGGGCGGCCTGAACACGCCCCTCTTCTCCATTACCTGGCCTCGTAAATGCTGCCCAGCCATTGGAGGAGAGGAGCGTCACTGAGTTCCGGGCCCGCCTTGACGCGATTGGGGGGCGTTTTTCTCTCTTTTTTTAAGTCCCGCCCCTTTGTCCTGGGCCGCGCTGTCATTGGCTGCCGGCCCGGGACACCCCCGTGACGTCATTCCCCGGGCCGCGCTGTGATTGGCTGGCCGGCCCGGGATACCCCGTGACGTCATTTCAGAGGCCGGCTGTGATTGGCTGCCGGCCCGGGACCTGACTTGTTTTAAAGGCGATGGTTGGTGCTACACACTCATGCAGGGGCCACAGAGCAAAGCAGAAGTCAGGGCAGGTCAAGTTGAAGGCTTGGGCAGAACCGCATGAAACAAAAACTCCGATCCACAAGGATAGGCGAGAGAGCTTCAATGCCATTGGGAGATTCTGTATTTCAACAGTCTAGACACTTTTATAAGCTACTGTACGTGGCGGTGCTGTACGTCAACGTATGTAAATGTTGCATCCGCTGTAACAAAAACCTATTGTGATTGGGAGCGTCTGTGTGTAGCACTCATGCCCTCAGCTGTGGCGAGGGTCCTTACTCGTGGAAATCGTCTCAACTTTTCCCGAACGTTTTGCTCTTGTGAGGTGCGTGCGGGGACGCTTAGTTGTTATGGAATATGTTGTCTGGGTCTGTCCCTCCGAAGAGCCGGTGTTGTGTGTATTCGTATCTGACCAATTTAAGAAAGCACGAAGCCATGGGAAATAGACACGACATGTAGCGCTGGCTGAACTGGAAGCGCTCAAGGCCCTGGGTTGTCCAGACACGTGATTGGTGTCAGGCAGTTGGGGGTTTCTTGTGTGAGGAAAGTGGGAGGGGAAACTGAAGGTCATGTTCAGCAACTTAGTCCTGTGGGGGTAAGGGGCTCAATGTCCGTAACAGCTGCAAAGAGGGAAGGAAGGTCGGGCATCTCTGTATTTTTAACAGTATCACGCTATGTTGCAAAATATGCATTTTAGCTGGATGGCATGTGTTTTTATGTGGCGTCTTAGTGGAGCGCAGACCAAGCGTTAACAAGAAGCGCCTGCTTGGTGTAGGGCGAAGATACACCGACTCCGTAAGCAAGGCAGTCCACTCCAGGGTTTCAAGAAGCCCTTGGGGGCGAGGTAGCTCAGAGTTCTGAAGTTCCTGCTGCACAGTTCTAGTGAGCAAGACCAAAGGGGTTCATGACGTGGTTTGCTTCAGCCCCTCCCCTTTTGTAATATGATTCACACTCGTTTGTTTTACATTATTAGGTGGGGAGACAACTCGGTGGGTAGGGTGGCTACTGTGTATCTCTACGTGTAACCGAATCCCACATAAGCCATTCCACTAAGTATTAGCTGAGGAATGCATACGGCCTCCTGTTAATGGAATGTTACATGTGTCTCTCCTCTCCTCCCCTCCCCCGCAAGGGATGACTGGCCCTCGGCATAGCTTACGTTATTGTGTCAGTAGTGTGCACAGTAAGTGCTATACTAGTCCTTTGTAGCTGTCATTCCCCCAACAGCGAACTTGGGCCCTAGAATGACAGCCCGTCCGGCTGGGATTGGAAAGTTAACACTGCAATTTGCAAACCCGAGGGGGTTCGAGAGGGCGTCAAATACAGGCTGAGAAAAAAAACCCACTGAAAAGGCAATTTACAACTTTAATACGAAGTGGGAATGGCATGAAAGGAGGTAAAACAAATGTGTACATTTAATCAGACAGGATTGGGAGGAACACAAAGAGAAAGGCTAATTAGACCCAGCAGGTAGCACTAACCTCCAGCCTTCATAAATAAATAAGGCTCGGGACAATGTCTAACTGGGAGGACAGATAAAGAAAAGGGATTTTCCCAAGAGGCCCAGTTAAAATAAAAAAAAAGAAAGCACACACGAATTAAACACTTCTCTGTTCCAGCAACGCGGGAGAGGTGAGGGGGCAGGCACAGCTTTTCCTCCCTTTCTTTCTTTTTCTCTCTGTTTCTTTCCCTCTGTCTCGTTCTGTCTTTTTTACTTCCTTCTCCTTCTCCCTTTCTTGCTTATTTATGTTCGCTTCTATTTCCCCTTCTTTCTTTTTCTTTCTCATTTCTTCCTACAACACTCTTTTATCTCCTCATATCTTTATTGCTCATCCTAATGTTCTGTTCCTTTCTTCTTCCTCCTTTTAATTCCTTCCTTCCTTTTTAAGTCTTTCTCATTTGTCCTCACTCGTTATATTCTTTCTCCTCATTTTCCCGTCTTTCTTTGTTCTTAGCAAAATTGTCACATTTTCATTATTTTTGTTTGAATTTTGTTCTCAGCTCTGGCAGAATTAATCTAGTTGCTCTATTTTATTTTACAGATATTTGTAATGTGCTCATATCGCCGAGGCTTGATGAACCAGAGTATTGCTAAACTCATGATTTGTTATATGTGGCCCAAGAACAACTGCACATTCCACATTATAACTAAATACTTGCTTGAAATGCAATATAGATAAGTGTTTAAATGCATTGAAACTTATATGGATACTTTTGTGTGCTAAAAATCAACGTTTAAAATAAAAAATCCTTGTAAAAAAACGTTAAAAAAAAAATGTGTCTCCTGTGTCAAAAAATAACCCTTTTAAAAATGGCAGTAAAAACCAGAGATTTGATTGGTTTAAGAATTGGAGAAGTGTGCTCCTGCCATGGCAACCCATGCTTGCTGCAGGATGTCGGTTTTTGTGCTGTGATCCTGTGGGCTTCTTGAAACTCGTCGACTCGACACAGAGGAGCTCTTGAAAAGTAAAGGCTTGCTAACATTGTGTGTCCTCCGTGGGAGTGAAGCCGTTGTCGGTATTGCATCTATTTAAGCGTGTGGGGTGCAGTGCTCGGTCGAGGCAGTCACTTTCCTTTCAGAGAGGACATGGTATACGGGATCGCTTGTGCCCTGTGTTTATTTATGGAAGGATGTATGACTTCTGGCTAACAATGGCTCATGTTCGTGTTGAGAATCTCATCCACACATGGCACGTCCTACAAGCTAGCGGGGCTCGTCGTGTACATTTTTCGTTATCTCGTGATTTTTGGTTTGGAACAGGCGTCCAGCGAGGCTTAGGAATTTGCCTGTGTCTTGTGCACCAAATTTCAGAAGCACAACAACCCACACACAGTTGCATATGTAAAGTTGTCACATGCACATCGGGCAGCCATCTACTTTCGTATATACAGTGCAGTAATACCACCGCTGTACATTTTATTGACACTTCAAATAAAGCACAGAGGGTCACGCCTGCGGCGTTCGTGCAGTTCCATTGTAGGGTAACAGACTTCCACAGACCAGGATCTCCTGTTTGTATCCGCCTGTGCTGCTTAACTAAAAGCTAGCGGTGGATTTAGCTCAGATGCTTGCCAGCTCGGAGCTCTTTGTGATCGGAATTCCCCCTTTTTTTTCTCACAGCTTTCAAACTATTCACTAGCTGACCACCGATACAAAGGGTCTCCCGTGCTTTAGAATAATATAATACAGAGGATGCACAAATGCAAGGATTCTCAATGTCCACATTCCTGCACAATTATTATTTATTTCTTCGGTCCTTTGGTTTGACCCGCCAATTATCCTTTTTATCTCGTTTAACCCCCTGTCCGTTAGCAGTGGATTGTCGAATTCATAATTTGTCAGCTGTGCATTAAAGGAAACATAAACACAGATCCTACAGGGGCGTCAAGGTTTCTGGCTTGCTCCTGTAGAATGTGAGTAATTGGGCGCATGATGCCTTTGATGTTGTTCAAGAGAATGGAAATTCCTGATAAACAATGCAAGTGTTAAATTTGAAAGCTTGCAACGTAGGTGCTTGTGGCTTATGGGAATCTGAAATATCGAGTAGCCTCCTAGTGTGCATTTTGGTGTGTGATAAACCAGTTATGTAGGTGCCTGCTCTGAGTTTTTCCCTTTCGTACATAATTGCATACCGACTTGACGTCTTGGCTCCAGTGGCCAGACCGTGAATGCACAGCTTGACACATCCTTTATTAACTGTCTCATCTTAATGCTTCAAGCGTTGTAAGGTCAGTGGCCTCATTCTTGGTTAGAATGAGCACCAGTGTACCTGCAGCCTGTCTTTCGTTGAGACGCCTGGATCGTCAAAGGTATGTAAGTGTTGCTTTTATTGCGGATGGTCAGCTGCCGTTAAGACGTTTTTGTGGAGGGGTGAGTTGAGAATATCATTCCTAGACGTACAGATAAAAATCATTGACCACCAAATAGAAACTCAGGTATTCAAAAAAAGCACAGATCGGAACTCTTGTCTTCTATATCAAAGCTTTCATCCAGAGAATCTAAAAAACCATTTACCAACATCACAGTTTATTCGGATAAAACGAATCACTTCTGATGCACAGACACTAGAGAAATCATTGATTGAACAACAACATCAATATCTAGAAAGAGGATATCCTAAAATGATCCTGGAGGAATCTCTCAAGAAAGTGGCCAAACTACCAAGAGAAAAACTCTTGACATCAAGTGAAAAAACCACCAGTCAAAAAACCGTATGTGTCTTGAAATTCTCAACAGAGACCAAGAAAATCAAAACAATTATCAATCGACATTGGTCGCTAATCAAATCAGAACCCGATCTACAAAACCTCTACAGTGATCGCATAACTTATGCACATAAAAGATCGCAAAACTTTAAAGAAATCTTGAATGTCAAGAAATCAAAAGATACACAATATAAAGGAATGAATAAATGCTTAAATTGCACTCATTGCAATAATGTAATAACTGGAAAAACTTTCATGCATCCTACCCAAGGATATAAGATCAATTTGAAATACACAGGCACATGTGACTCTAAAAATCTCATCTACGCCATCAAATGCCCATGTGGCAAAATATACATAGGACAGACAGAACGAAAAATAAAAACGAGAATATCAGAACACAAGAGCAACATTCGAACTAAAAATATGAAATCTGCTCTAGCCACTCATTGGTTAGACTGCAACCACCAAATTGCTCAATTGAAATATACTATACTTGAGATACTTCCGCAACGCTGCGATATGGACCCTACTAAACAGCGCCTGCAAGCTGAATTCTTTTGGATAAAAAAACTTAAGACATTGCAACCATCTGGAATTAATGACAGAATAGAAATGTCACTTTTATTGATTATGATTCATTTATTATTTTCATTTACTTATCATCAATTGATAAGTCATATATTTTTATCTCCATACCATATGTGTTCATTACATTTGTCATACAGTTTGTAATTTATTGCCACATGTTTTCTCACAGTCCTTTCCTTCAATTCTCTATGAGAACCCTTTTTACATACCTCCGACATTCCCTAACCCAGGACGTGTAAGCACCGCCCCATGACCTCCTCGTGAACTTTATCACGTGATCGGAACTTTATTTCTATTTTTCAGACGTCGCGTCCTTGTATAAACACTATACGTATAAGATTTCTCATATTTGTTACGTTCACATTCAGAACGTGTCCCCCATCTTGATTAATACTGTTGCAGTCACTTCTTCGTAAGTACTGTTTACTTCCGCAATTTCATGAGCACGTGACCTGCGTCACCACACCACACTACTAAACAGCACCCGATAGGCCACTACTGCATCCGTTCACTTCCGCGTTCGGAACCGTTGACTGAGAGTCCCGCGACTATTACTAAACTGTAAGTTACCACGCAGCTCGTTCGTTTTATGTTTTCCGCTTTATGTTTTCCGTTAAGCCTGGTGTCCATTAGATAAAACTTGTCACCTCCACATTCATCTCTTGTTCTTTAACCTTGCTCCTTTTGATTACACAAAACCTGCTGTTACGATTGTTTGGAATAATGACTAATGCTAAGTCATGCCATAGAGTTAATGAAAATGAACGTAATGAATTACAATGCTTTGTTTAAACCGCATGATTTTCATTTTTGAATGCTAAGGTCTTGTATGTTTCTCGTTTGCTACAGGCCCCTGATGAAGGGTTTTTCTTTGACAACCCGAAATGCATTGGGCATAATGTAAAATCGCAAATCACTATTGTTTACAAATGAACTTCGTATTGGAAATGACTACAATTTCTATAAAGAATGCTTCATGAATAAAAATAACAACTACGATCATAAAAATGTGTGAAAACTTTTCCTTTGAAATACGCAATTAAAAAATAATTCGATGAAAGATAAAACCAATTGTGGTACTAGTTGAAAGTGCGCGTCCTTTGTGTTCAGGAGACCACACTCTACCCACTGATTATTAAGGCACTGACAGACACAGTGTAACAAGGACTGCGCCAACGCAAAAATAGAATATCTTCTCTTAAGTAAAGGGCGCACGAAGATACCAGCCATCCATACTTTGTAAATGACAATGCCATTTATTTATGTTGTCAAAGCCAACACAGAAATAAACATGTTGTCATTTACAATGCCAATAGCTCTAACTTTTCCAAAGGCGAAACCGTTGCATTGTAAATGCTTGTTTTTTAGCTTCTTGCTTAACTGGGTACTGCCTTTGTGCAGTCGGTTGATTTTTTAACTGGATTTTGTGAGGAGGAGAGTCCTCATCCCATCCAACATGGTTCTTATACAACGCAGGTGCTTGAGCAACTGCCCATTTCCTTGCATAAGTATATTTTTGGTGAATCAGAATGTGATTCGAGAAGGCAGGCATAATCATTTCTTCGCCACGAGGGCACTCTCTGACAAACTCTGGGGGCCAGTATTTTTCCGCTAACAGGATGTCATAGCCTTTTGAGAGGTTATCCCAAAATAGACCCCTTATTTTCCTAGTCTTATCACCCTCTATACGCAATGTTATTTAGTATATCTTATGGGGCTCGCTAACTCTGGTGTCTGCAGTTTCTACTTGAATGCATTCATTTCAGTCCACTGTCTCCAGATGACTAATCAGGATCTTGTGAGCTATGGTGATTTCTGCTGCACTGTCTAACATTGTCTGTGCCCACTCCCCGTTTTTAGGTTTTGCCTGGCGAAAGCTGCGCTCTGCGCAGCTTTTTCGCGCAGGCGAAAACCTAATGAGAACTGTAGTGTGGTTTGGAACGGTCCCCGTCATTTATTGGCTAGCTCCATAAATGGAGCATAGCCATTGGACGATGGGCCGGTCCGTCAATGCCGGACCAGATTCGGGGGCGTTCCCGAGATTTTTTGGCTTTTGGCGACGTCACGCGACGTCAGCCAAAAGCCGGGAACGCCCCCGAATCTGGTCCGGCATTGCCGGCACCCGCCTTCCTGCTCCGGCCGTCTTCTGCGTCTCTCCACCCCCTTTCCCGCCCCCTCCCGCTTGTTTCCTGATGCTGGCCTCCCCCTTTCGCCGTCGCCGTGCGAAGAGCTGCAAAGCCCTGCCAAGCGGTTCTGGGGCTCTGGAAGGTAGCAGATGGCTGCCCGTAGCACTTGATCGAGTACAGAGGAATTCAAGGTTTTGCGGGGGCAACAGATGAGTGGCAACAGATGAGTGGCAATAGATGCAGAGGGGACTACATGGGTGCGAGGGGGAGCAGAAGCTTCCGAGTGGGTGCTAGAGTGATGTCAGTGGGAGGCGAAGTGTTGACTGGTGCATCGACCCTTCAGGGGTGTGCAGATCACTGTTTCGGTGGTACCGAGAGCTTCACAAGGGATGCCTTTTAATTGGACAATAAATAGCAGGCATTTACGTCACATGGAGATGCCCAAAACTGCAACACTTGGGCGATATATGAAACTGAGTTATGGCGGCCTTTTCGAAGTGACTAGCCGGCCGGCCAATCCTAGCGCGGCCGGCCGGAAGTGCCCGCCCCCCCCGCAGCCCGGGGGAAGAAGGAAGACGGCAAGAAGTATGGCGGCTCCCGTGGCCTGGAGGGAGCCCCGGGAGATGCGGAGGACGTTGCCGGTCTCCCATGCCGAAGAGGGAGACCGGAGAAGTGCCCAAGAGATTGCCGCCGCCGACGTTGCCGGTCTCCCATGCCGAAGAGGGAGACCGGAGAAGTGCCACCGTCGCAAGGTGCAAGTGAGTCGATTTGTTTTTTTATTTGGGGCTAGGGGAGGCTCCCTCCCGCTACCCGTGGCAGCAGTGGGTGTGGGGGGCACGCAGGAGTGTTGAGGTACGCCCCTGTGGGTGTGGTGAGGTGCCGCTCTCCTGGGTGGGGAGGGAGGTCTGACTCTCTTATGTCCCTGAGGGCTCGGCTCTAGCCGGGCATAGACAGGAGACGCTGACGGTTTTCAGACCCTCTGCCCCATCGGGAACACTGCGTGGTGGTGGTTGGGGGACTGCAGAGCGCTCACTACCGGCAGCCGCAGAGGTGTGGAGAGTCCCGTGTTGTGTGTGTCCCCCTGTTTCTCGTGCTCCCACTGACAGTCCCGCGCTGTTTCCGTGCCCGCCGCTTTCCGTGCCTTCCCTCCTCGTCCCGCTCTGCTGCGGGGCCGTGCGAGGCTGCTGCCACTCTCCTGGGTGGGGAGGGAGGTCTGACTCTCTTATGTCCCTGGGGGCTCGGCTCTAGCCGGGCATAGACAGGAGACGCTGACGGTTTTCAGACCCTCTGCCCCATCGGGCACACTGCGTGGTGGTGGTTGGGGGGCTGCAGAGCGCTCACTACCGGCAGCCGCAGAGGTGTGGAGAGTCCCGTGTTGTGTGTGTCCCCCTGTTTCTCGTGATCCCACTGACAGTCCCGCGCTGTTTCCGTGCCCGCCGCTTTCCGTGCCTTCCCTCCTCGTCCCGCTCTGCTGCTGATGAATTAAAAGTGAGTATTTCCAAAGAGAAAATGTATTTAGCGTGAGAGAATATCAAACAATTTAAAACGTCAAAGAGAGTCGTTTTCATCAGTTTCCACATTCTTAGTACTAGGTCTGGTAGTGATTTGATCCTGTGATTTCCTGGAGTGAGCATGCGTGACTTGCCTTGGAGCAGTAGATGTATTTTAATTGCGCGTTATGTAATATGTACGTGGGGTTGGAGTGGCTGCGAGTGATTTGTATTTATATAGCGCTTACTACTCCCGACGAGGCGCTGATGTAAAATACACGTCCACATCTACCCTAGCAGGAGGCGAGATGATTACAGCGACTGCTTCCCAGAGTTGTCAATCACGCCATAATGTTTATAGAAGTGAAAAGTCAATGTGCAGTTGTTTCATTTGACACGACTCGGGTTCAGAAAGTGCAGTTGCTGGAGGGGACAGATAAGTAGCTGTGCTCCATGTCAGCCTGTCTCGCTCCACCTGCTTCACTAAACGCTTTCCTGATGAGAGAGAGAGATTTGTTTAAATACCAGGATAATTGCCGGCAGCAGCACCCTTGCCGTGTAATGCCTTGTACTACATCTGTGTTAGCAGTCGCCTCAGGCTGTTGTTTTTTTTTTTTGCAGGGGACGGGATTTGTACGTTCATGCCCATTACGCCGTATTGCTTTTCAAAGGCAACTGTTGCAGAGCCAAGTGGGCTGTTGAAAATTGCTCCGTGTGCACCTGTTGCCTGCTTGTGCCCCCGTTTTCGTGCCCCTGTTGCCTGCTTGTGCCCCCGTTTTCGTGCCCCTGTTGCCTGCTTGTGCCTCTGTTTTCGTGCCCCTGTTGCGTGTGCCCCTGTTGCCTGCTTGTGCCCCTGTTGCCTGCTTGTGCCTCTGTGTGCCCCTGTTGTCTGCTTGTGCCTCTGTGTGCCCCTGTTGTCTGCTTGTGCCTCTGTGTGCCCCTGTTGCCTGCTTGTGCCTCTGTGTGCCCCTGTTGCCTGCTTGTGCCTCTGTGTGCCCCTGTTGCCTGCTTGTGCCTCTGTGTGCCCCTGTTGCCTGCTTGTGCCTCCGTGTGCCCCTGTTGCCTGCTTGTGCCTCCGTGTGCCCCTGTTGCCTGCTTGTGCTGTGTTGGTGTGTGTGGAGGGCTCTGTGTGGCTGTGTGTGTAGGAAGCTTTGTGTGGCTGTGTGTGTGGAGGGCTCTGTGTGGCTGTGTGTGGGGGGGGCTCTGTGTGGCTGTGTGTGTGGGGGGCTCTGTGTGGCTGTGTGTGGGGGGCTCTGTGTGGCTGTGTGTGCGGGGCTCTGTGTGGGGGTGTGTGTGGGGGGGCTCTGTGTGTGTTTGTGTGTGTCATTTGCGATAGATAAAGCTAGTGGCATTGTAAATGACAATGCCATTTATTTATGTTAAAAAAAACATAAATAAAAATAATGTCAAGAGCAATGCCAATAGCTCTAACTTTAACAAAGGCAAAACCATTGCATTGTAAATGCTTGTTCAACTGTGTCCTCAGTATTCTCGGCATGTTCGATTACTCTAATACTGGCTACCTTCTTTTTTGGAAATTGTTACTTTCTACTTTGAGCAGGTTCCTTGTCTTTGGACTTGGTGTGCTCTCCTGGGTCTGACCGTCCTCTTCTTTACGATTTCTGCGAAAAAGATCGAGAGGGACATGTATCAATACTTTGATATCTATCAGGCTTCTTCAAATTATCCCTATTTCTAAGGTTATATCTTTTCTCAGAGGGCTCTCTCTGGGGAGACTGGTGTTCTCGAGTCGGAGTTCTTTCCCTCCGTCGAGGAGACCTTCCTCTGGATTGGAAAACTTTTTCCTTGGGAGTGGATTGTTTATTCCCATCCCAGCTTTTTTTAGGAGTGTTTGAATTATTTTTAATAAATAATTTTTCAGGATTTTCGAGCAGTTGGGGTTTCACTGGTTTTCCACCCAAGCTGTCTCTACCTAATTCTTCATAGCATTTCTCTATGATTCTGGCAAGCTCAATTGGCTGTTCTGTTATATCTGTTTCCTTCAACTTCTGGCGGATCGCCACAGATGCTGCTTCTCCTTTTATATTGGCTAGTAATATAGCCGAGACTTGCTTGAAGTCTTTCAGTAATTTTATACCAAGAGTTAAAGCAGGTTCTGGACCGTATTCATTTTGAATCTGTTTTAGCTCATCTGGTATTACCGCCATAGACGGCACACCATGTGTTTTCGTGTAAATGGAAGCAAAGACTGTACCCCAAGTGTCACAGTCCTCCACGTGTGGTGTGACCCCCATTGGAAGGCAGATGGTCAGAATCCTGTGTTTCTCAATAGGGGTAGTATTCGGAAATACTGCCTCTATTTGAGTAATTTTCTGCGCTAACCAGAAAGGAATTTGTTCCCGTTTTATGGGTATTTTACCAAGACATGATTGTATGTTCTGTGGTGTAATTTTATTTGTGTTCCCCTGATGAGGGGTCAGCTGTGGAACGTTAACAGTTGTTTGGACTGTTGCAGTCCGCATTACACATTGGACTAATTGTCTATGTATTTTAATTAATGTTTTTAGCTGTGCTAACAGTTCTTCTCTAGACATTTTTGCAATGTCCGGATGTGGTGTGTAGCTGGCTAGAACCGGCCACGTTCTCCTGGTCTACCTAGTGGACCGAGCCTGGTAATATGATCATTATGTTTTAGGGCGCCTTTAAACCAGAGCAAATGCTCTTGGAATTTTAATGGGATTTCAGTCTCCTCGAAAGGAGCGTACTCTTCCGGTGGATCCCCTATTTTGTAATAGTGGAACTCGTGTGTTGCGGTGTTTGCTGCTGGAAATTTTATCCAAGAATAGAATACCTCTGTCTGCCGATATTCGTGTGCCTCTATCACGAAGAGGACTGTGCCACCTTGTGCGGTCAATCCATTTTCTATAAGTTTTGACGTTATAGACTTTCTTAAATGTGCCGGGATGATAATTGCACCCGGTTCAGTAATACCGGTGTCCCGTTGATTTGCATCTACTGCGGTTTCAACGGTCCCGTTTTCAGTGTCGGACATTTTAGTGTCAGAAAGGTTTTGCAGAGCAGGTCTCCAAGGAGACAAAGATTAGGTGCACAATATTTTGGAACACTGTATCCTTCAACGTTGAATAAACTAGAGCTTTACATAGGAATCTCTTCCTACTAAGGTCGGGCAGATTTTAACCTTTCACCCACTCCAGACGTCTATTGGAGTTTTTACGGGAGAAAGGGTCTTAGTGAAAAATGCACAACTGAGTTACTCTAACGTCTTGCGTTAGTTTATCGCCTTACCAAACGTTGGGCACCATGTAGTGTAGTTCCTATTTTCCCAATAGGCCCTGCACATTGGAATAACATAAACAGTAGTATAGACGTAGAAGTGCGGATCTTCCAGGTCTCCACTGACTATGCTAAACTTAATTGGGTTTGTTACCAACTAGCTCAGAGGTCACTGGAAACTTTCTTGACTGAATAGGAAGTGATCAGCTTCCCTGGTACAGGCAAGAAGGGATTCAGTTTTCCAACAACCGTGCAACATGACAACTTTGCTCCTTAGAATAAGAGTCAATCTCTAGAGTTGTGTGAAACAATAGAAAGTTATTTTACTCAGTCAGTTTTGTGCAGATTACTTTCACTGAAGTGCAGAGAATAGAGAGACAGGCGTTTTTAATAAAAATGTATTATTTATTGAGCAGTCTTTCTTCTCATACAAGGGAAATGAATGGCCACAATTGCAAGACTTGTTATTGTGAAAAGTGCGTACAGTAAAATGATGATTGCAAAATAATACTGTAAAAGCATTGATATGGTTTCCTAGCCATACAATGGTTTAAAATGAATAAAACATATATACATTCATATATACATTAGGCTAACATACTCAACTGCTGCTTCTAACTACGCCTACCCCAGTGTACCTGACCTAAGCCTAATACTTGGAAGGGAGTAATTAAGTAGCAGTTTTAGTTAAGTTGGTTTTGCCAAGGTTTGCTTCAAGAATTCTCTCTAAGGGTTTAGTCAACACCATACCTCTGGAATAGAATGTTGGAGGTCTTGTATCTCCTTCCAGGACTCGATATCCCAGTCACTCGCAAGAGTAGGCTGGAAACGCCGGAGTTTGATTTTCTTGGCAGGAGAAAAGACAGCGTCTCTCTCAGCACGTCGAGGAGGAGGGGCAGTGTCCGTGGGCAGCTTGCATTTGCTGGGCTCTGCAGGGGACAGCTGGTCTGCTATTGTGTTCACCACACCATCTTTCGCTCGTTAGCAGCGGTAGCGACAGCGATAGCATCAGCAGCGTTTGCTTAAGGCAACGTTGGTAATATTTATACCTGAAAGGTGCCTTGTTTGACGTAAGTTTTTGGACATAAGACGTCAATAAAGATGTCACTAGGAAGTGATCGTCTCTCAGTGCTCATTAGAGTTCTATTACTAATCAAAACATAGCAAGCGGGGATTTCCCAGGTTGCTGAGTTTTATCTTGTTGAAGAACTCGGAGTGTAAATCTAGGAATCTAAGATAGTGGTTCTGCTGTGTCATTTGCTAATGAGCTGCAGAGGAAGCTGCAGAGGAATGTGGCTCTGATCGTGTGAGGCCAGAGACGAGTTTCTGAAATATCACACTTGAACGTTTATGTCATTATAGGGGAATAAATGGATTATAGCCGTATAGGGGCATAAGGTCATAGGGTTGATCGGGGTCTTAGATTAGAATACGACAAGGTCGCGAGACCTAAAAACCACAATTGATGGACAGAATGCAGAACAATGTCATACATTCACCCCAGTACAGAGATCTGGGCCTAAATCCATCGTTTTTTTGCACTCCACACCACCCCAGTTCAGACATGGCCATATGCAAATCAGTCTGACCCTGTGCCTCATGGGAACAGTCCAGCCCGAACTGCCAAGCCATGCCTTCCCTGGACCGGAAACGATGGATTTAGGCACAGATCCTTGTACTGGTGTGAATGTATGACATTGTTCTACATTCTGTCCATCAACTGTGTTTTTTGCAATTTTCACCCCGAGTGGGCTGGGTATGCTCAGACGTGAGTCCCAGGCTCTCCACACCACTGGAGTAAAGCTATCCAGGCTGATGAAGGCTGGTAGCCAGAAACCGGTCCTTGGATGCTTGATTCCGGTCAGGGAAAGACATGGCTTGGTAGTTCGGACTGGACTGTTCCCATGAGGCACAGGGCCAGAGCTGATTTGCAAATAGCCAGTGTCTAACCCAGGGTGGTGTGGAGTGCAAAAAACGATGGATTCAGGCCCAGATCCTTGTACTGGGGTGAATGTATGACATTGTTCTACATTCTGTCCATCAACTGTGTTTTTTGCAAAGCTCAGAGTAGAGGCAGAAGGAAAACCCTAGTTCTTTGAATCACCCAGTGAGGCACAGGAATGGCTGAAGGGATGGAGACTGGCGAAGGGGAGCCACAGACAAAGAATAAGACGGCAGAGACAATCCTCGCAAGAAGCTTCTGGCGGACAAGAGGGCGAAACATCAGATCATCATGACGAGACAAGAAAAGGAAGTGATGTGGAGTGAAATTGAGGTCAGAAGCGCCATTGGAATATCATTGATGCACAGGTTCACACCCCCCCTATACCATGACACGGGGGGGAGAGAGAGAGAGAGAGAGAGAGAGAGAGAGAGAGCGGTGTGTGTTTGTGGTTGTGTTAGACGGACCGGGAGGGTCGGCCGAGGACAAGGGGAGAGGTCTCCGGGGAGAGCCGTCTCCAGCGATCGTACAGACAAGTAACTTCCCCCCCACAGATGTACACCACACAAGGATAAGGTTCAACGTTACTTTATAAGCAATTCTTTAAGTACGGTGAAATGGTACAAGGAGGTCTGGACTCAGGGGTCCCCTCTATTCTAGTCTCTTGGTTGGGAAAGGGGTAGCGGGACAGTCTCGTTACCAATCTGGTAGATGAAATAGCTCACAATCCTCGAGCTCGGCGTTCTAGATGATCGGGCCGCGGTGGAGCCTGCAGGTCCCGGGATGGTTGAAGGTAGCGACGGTCCGCGGCGGAGCCAGCAGGTCCCGATGAAGGTGGTGGTTACAAACGGTCCGCGGCCACGCCAGCAGGTCCCGACGACGATGAAGGTTTCAGAAGGTTGCGGCAGCGCCAGCAGGCAGGTCGATAGTTCGCAAGGCAGGGCTACGGCAGCGCCAGTAGTCCGTCAAGGATGAGTTCTTCACTGCGTCTCTCGACTCCAGGATACAACTGCCTTCCTGCTCTGGAGCTGCCCCAGTTATAGGTCTGGCGCCCTTTGATGTCCGGACCCTCGCACTTGGAGGTCGGGAGGTCCGGGATGAGGGAGTCCAGACACCCAGCAGGGGGGTGGAGCCAGCGCCTGAGGGAGCTGGGGGCGATCGGCACCTGGCGGGGGAGAGCCATCGACACCTCTTTCTCCCATTGACCTGCCAAGTAGTCCGCTCACCTCCTGGGTGGATGGTGGTGCCGGGATGTCGGGGCCTGGCCAGGCCCAGGGTTAGGGTCGATCGGAGGCCACGCGGCCTCGTGGTGCTGTGTCCAAGATGGCGCCCATGCCGGGCGAGAGGGCCGGTAGGGAATCGGGCCCATGATGGGGAGATGTCCAGGGGCAGGGGTCCCATATGAGACGGGAAACGGGTGGTTGTTGCGTGTTACACCTGAAGAGCCAGGCTCGGGCCTGGTCGTGCGGGGAGGGAGCAAGCCCTTCACGTGGCCTGTCCAACAGGTTGTGTGTGTGGTTGGGTGTGATTGTGTGTGTGATTGTGTGTGTGGTGTGGTTGTGTGTGTTTGCGGTTGTATGTGTGTGTGTACACGTGTGTAGTAAATGAGGACACCTGTGATGGGTAGTTTCACTCTTTATTCCATGAAGTACAACTCTTAAGATGCCGTGTGCCTGTCAACAGTGAACCTGGCTGCTGTGTCAACATTCTACAGCGAGCGCCGGGCTGACAGGCAGACCATACCATTGTCTGGGTAGTGATGGGGGAAACATGGGAGAGGTAAATATAACTTGGCAGGTTACAACACATCATCCTCCCTAAGGGACAAAACGAAAAGCAAGAGGAGATATAAAGGTGAGGGAGGTCACCCCCTTGCAGGATAGGATGAGAGATAAGATTCCCCCCCCCCCCACCAAGATCCAGGCGGCGGGTCTTACGCAGAAGACCCCTCCTTTGGCTATGGGGATGAACTATTTCATAAGGTATTGTTTGTGCCAATGCGGGGAGATCCTAGGTCTATCACTCTTCCTGTCTTGTCTGATCCCTCTATTGTCCTTTCCACCCTCCATTCTCTTAGTGTCTGACCTACGTTCTTCCACTCCCGCTGGAACCACCCGATCATGGCTCCATAATCTACCATCTTCCCTGACCACAGTGTTCTTATTTTGCCTTTTGATGGTATTGAGGGCATAAAACTTGTCACCTCCTTTTCTCAGTCTCTCTGGTTTCTTTACGTAGACTTTTTGTCCACACTGGAGTTCTCTCTCCTTCACTCCCCACTTCTTATCGTACCATTCCTTGTATTTCTGTTGACTGGCTTCAATCCTCCTCTTGATCTCTTTGGGATCGATCTCCTCTGTTTGCTTTCTTCCCATCCAACTGGGGGTCAGCTTGGTGCCAGCTTTCCTCCCTCTCAGTAACTCAAAAGGCGTGCAACCTGTAGTGGCCTTGGGCGTGGTGTGGTATGCCCACAACATGTCTCTTATGGCTACTTCTATGTTCTCCCCAGCTTGATTTGCCAACTGTATGCATTCTTTGAGCATGCAGTTTACTCTCTCCACTTTGCCATTGGCTTTGGGGCAATATAGTGAGGTGCGAATATGAACTATGGAACAGTCCTTGAGAAACTCCGTCATCTCTTCTGAGATCAGCTGCACCCCATTGTCTGTCACTAGGGTTAATGGCAACCCTTCTCTCGAGAACACCTCTTTCAGGAATTCAATGATTGCCTTAGTGTTCACGTTGTGGACAATCTTGCAGCTTATCCAGCTAGAGTGGTAGTCCACCAGGACCAGTAGGTACCATTCTTGTGGCCCCTTGCCATGGATGGGTCCGGCTATGTCAAAACCTAGTTTTTCCCACGGAGCCTCGGGAACCTCCACAGGTAACAGAGGTGCTCGCCTCATAATCTTAGACTTGTCACTCAAACTGCACGCGTAGCAGTCTCGCACCTTGTCCTCCATTTCACTGTCCATGGTTGGAAACCAGTAGTCTGTACGAAGCCTAGCTTTGCTCAAACTTCGGCCTAAGTGTCCTTCATGCGCTAGATCCACTATCTGGCTTCTTAAGGCTTCTGGTGGGACAAGTTTACCAGACTTCATTAAGAGATTTCCTTCTACTGATAGATCTTCCCTCACGTTCCAGTATGGTTGGATCTCTGTCTCCATGTCCTTGTACTTCTTTGGCCATCCCGTGAGTACAAGTCTTTTCACTTTCTTCAGTACTTTGTCTTGTTGCATCTGGGTTTCCCACGCATTTTTCTCCACTGCAGCTAAACGCAGCTCGAGAATAGTGCCACAAACGACTTCCTCGTCCTCCTCGCCTGCCGCTGGTGCTCTCAACAGGAAATCCGCAACCATATTCTGTTGCCCGGGTATGTAGGAGACTCTGAAATTGTAGGCTTGCAGGCCCACAGCCCATTTAGCTATGCGGGGCGTCATGCTTTCCATGTCTTTCTTTGTGAAAAGCGAGACTAGAGGTTTATGGTCGGTTTGTATTTCAAATGGAGTCCCCCAGATGAAGAATTTGAAGTGGCAGATGGCCCAGTAGACCGCTAGAGCTTCTTTTTCTATGGTTGAATAGTTTTTTTCAGCTGAAGTGAGTGTTCTGGAAGCAAAAGCCACGGCATTGACCTTGCTCCCCTCTCTTTGCGCCAGCGTCGCCCCTATTCCTTTGTTGCTGGCATCAGTCGAGATGATGGTTGCACCATTCGGGTCAAACTTCCCGATATACGGGGCTTCGATGATTGCTTTCTTTATGCATGGACATCTCTTGTTCTTTTCCCCAGACAAAAACACTATCTTTCTTGATTAAGTCTCGTAGGGGCTGTGACACCATTGCAAAGTCCTTGATGAACTTGGCCATGTATTCGGCCAGCCCTAGGAACGATAGTATGTCCTCCTTGCTCTTGGGAGTGGGAGCGTCTCTCACTGCTCTGACCAAGTCGTGCTTTGGTTTAATGCCTTCTTCCGATAAGGTGTGACCTAGGTAGTCCACCGAGCATACTCCTAACTTGCATTTGGATGGTTTGGTGGTGAATCCTACCTCCTCAGCTTTTCCAAAATCTTCTTGGCCATCTCATTGTGTTCCCACTCACAGCCACCGAAGATCAGAATGTCGTCTTGGAAACAAATTGTGTTCCTGCAATCTTTTAAAACATGTTTCATGATCCTTTGGAAAGCCGCAGCCGCTGACGCCAGACCAAAGGGCATACGCTGAAACTTGAAATTTCCAAAAGGGGTGGTGAATGCTGTTAATATTTGTGAATCCGGGTGTAATTTGATTTGGTAATAGGCAGAGGATAGGTCCAGCACACTAAAATACCTGCCCCCCCGGATCGTGCTCAACATCTCACCTATCCTGGGGAGAGGGAACCTGTCCACCTGAATATTTGCATTAAGGTCCCTCAGGTCCACACAGAGTCTGATGCTGTTCCCTCCATCTTTTGCTGTGAAGACAATCGGGGCCAACCAGATTGAACTCTCAATTTCTGCGATGACTCCCTGGCTGACCAATCTCTGAAGTTCCTGTTGGAGGGGCTCTCTCATGCGCAATGGTATGGACCTGGTTTTATGCACTACGGGTACTGCCCCCTCCTTTAGGATAATCTTGTGCATATAGTCCTTAAATACTCCCAACCTGTCACTAAATACCTCTTTGAATTCCTCTGTGAGATCCCCTGCTATGCCTACAGAGTCAATTAATAGCACCTGTTCTTTGTTGTTCGGATCCAGTGTGATACCCAACTCCTTCTGGTGTTTCCAGCCCAACAGAGTCGAGCCACTGGTGGAAACATACACCTTTCCCACTGTGTGTCTATCTTTAAAGGAGATTCTCATTGTCACCATGCCCTCTAACGGTATTCTCCCTTTGTTGTACCCCTTGGGACTGATGTCAGCTTGCATCACTTTGACAGGATGGTTTGCAAATTTATCCTCAAACACATTTTTATCTACCAAAGTGTAAGGAGAACATGAATCAGCATACATACAAAACTTCACACCATCTAGTAGAACATCACATTTTGGGTAAATGTCATCCTTATTTTCATCCTCTTCCCCCACTTGGAAGATATAGGATTTTTCCCTTTCCTCGTCCTAAGGGGACTCCTCTATAACATGCACTGCTTTACTGGGAGCTTTACATACCTTGGAATAGTGCCCCCAGCTGTTACACTTCCTACATTGCACATTTCTTGCTGGGCACTTCCAATTATTGGCCATATGATTAGGACTACCACATTTAAAACACACCATGGCACTGGACTTACTGCGATTCATTTCTTTACTCTTGTCTCCTACTTTACAAACTGTATCTCCCTCTGTGCTAGACTTGTTTTCTGCTTTCTCCCTGTTTATCCCTTCCTGTGATTTAATCTCTCTCATACATCGCGCAGTGTGTTCTAGGCCCTTGGCTATGTTTATGGCTTCATCTAGATTTGGATTCTTTGTAAGCAATTCCTCTTGAGTTTTGGTGTCATTGGGGCATCTTACCAGTTGGTCCCTAATCAAAGAGTCTGTGAGTTGCCCAAATTCATATGTAGCAGATAACCCTCTCAACACTGCAATATATGCACTCACTTTCTCCTCCCTCTTCTGCACTCTCTTAAAAAACTTGTGCCTCTCCATCACCACATTTATTTTCTCCTTGAAGTGAGCCTCCAGCTCCCTTAATGTGCTCTCATAGACATTGACACCTTCCTCCACTTCCTCTTGATCCTCTTCCACCAGCCTCCCTGTTATATCTTCATAGATTTTTCTCCCATGTGTACCTAAATTGTGGAGTAGAATATGTTGTTTGCGAATGTTGGTGTAGTTGCTACCTCCAATGGCTATTAAATACGATTTGAAAATCCCTTCCCACCTTCTCCAGGGAATTACAGGTTCTCCTAACTCATTGAGAAAAGGTGGAGGCTGACTCATTCCTGCGCCTGCCATTGCCATAAAATACCTAAGACTCCTGTGTTACCTTTTTACTCAACACTGAATGAAAAAACTGACTAAACTGGAGATATCACTTTACCCTCCAAACCACGGTTACTCTCATCTCAACATGAATGCAGAAGCAGAGCAAATGAAGTCGTCAGTCCCCTTTTTACTTCTACTGACTAAGAACAGAGCACCCAATGGTAATACAGATCCTATCCCCTGGGTGGCGGGAACTTCCTGTGAGGGAGATATTCCTGATCGAGTTCCTGTCAGGAGCGGGCTGCTTGAAGGACCAGTGACCACTCAGGTAAAGAACATGCAGTACTATAAAGGTTACTAAGTCTTGGCAGGAAGGCTTAGTAAAAAATAATGTACGTTTAAATCCGAAACGGCTCCTCACGTGGGCTTCAGCTTTCCGTCGCGCTGCTCTGCGTTGTTCCCCTCGGCCCGGTGTAACGTCACACGAGCATACGCGGGGAACTCTTATGACTGTCGTGAGGAAATAGATGCGCAACGCGGGTACCAATGCTGACTGAAATTCCGCCAAGAGCTCCTTCAACTCGCCACTCAGTTTTCCTCATCCAGCGCCACCACAGATCTTAACTGCATTCAACTCCCCGTTATGCTACGAAGACCTCCCGAGAGTTCCTCCTGTGTCCGATCAGACACACGGGTTAGCTCCCACACGCGGACACTCCTGTAATTTACGCCGCTCCTTTTCTTGACTCGCTACCGCCCAAGGTCATAACAAACCCCTGTGCCCGATACGGCACACGAAACTGCAGTCTGCGGACAAGCTCTCAGACATCGAGCATATAGACATCCAACCTTAAACACTTTTTCCTCCACGCTGATTTCCAAAGAGCTTAATAAACCTCCCTGCGCGCTGGACCCTGAAGCCAGGGAATGACTCCCTTCGAGCGTCTGCTTTCACAAAATTCACACAGTGCTCACAGTGCCCGACTTGGCACTCGAATAATATAGCATCCCAGGATTTCACTTCAAGAGGTCTAGACTGTAGGGTCGCAGGAGCAAACTAGAGTAAAAGTCTCTCTCCGTTATGGAAAAACCTTACTTGTTTTCCTTCTCACAAGTGTCCGTTGACAGCAGTTTCTCACTATTCTTCTTCCGTGCAACACGGACAGCGATGAAGTTACGTTGGCAGGCAATATTTCAATCCAGGGGAACGGCATTAACTGTCCCTGGCACAGTCTCCTCACCTCGTCGCCATAAATTGTAGTAAATGAGGACACCAGTGATGGGTAGTTTCACTCTTTATTCCATGATGTACAACTCTTAAGATGCCGTCTGCCTGTCAACCGTGAACCTGGCTGCTGTGTCAACATTCTACAGCAAGCGCCGGGCTGACAGGCAGACCATACCATTGTCTGGGTAGTGATGGGGGAAACATGGGAGAGGTAAATATAACTTGGCAGGTTACAACAGCGTGGTTATATGTATGTGTGTGTGCATTTAGAGAAGGATGCATGTGGAAGCGAGCAGCAGATCAGCAAAGCAGAAGAGAACAGTGAGTTAAAGAAGGAGGCGAGAGAGAGAGAGAGAGGTGTGTGTTTGTGTATGTGTGGTTGGGTGTGATTGTGTGTGTGGTTGGGTGTGCGATTGTGTGTGTGGTGTGGTTGTGTGTGTTCGTGTGGTTGTATGTGTGTGTGTGCGCGTGGTTATATGTATGTGTGTGCGGTTAGAGAAGGATGCATGTGGAAGCGAGCAGCAGATCAGCAAAGCAGAAGAGAACAGTGAGTTAAAGAAGGAGGCGAGAGAGAGAGAGAGAGGTGTGTGTTTGTGTATGTGTGGTTGGGTGTGATTGTGTGTGTGGTTGGGTGTGCGATTGTGTGTGTGGTGTGGTTGTGTGTGTTCGTGTGGTTGTATGTGTGTGTGTGCGCGTGGTTATATGTATGTGTGTGCGGTTAGAGAAGGATGCATGTGGAAGCGAGCAGCAGATCAGCAAAGCAGAAGAGAACAGTGAGTTAAAGAAGGAGGCGAGAGAGAGAGAGAGAGGTGTGTGTTTGTGTATGTGTGGTTGGGTGTGATTGTGTGTGTGGTTGGGTGTGCGATTGTGTGTGTGGTGTGGTTGTGTGTGTTCGTGTGGTTGTATGTGTGTGTGTGCGCGTGGTTATATGTATGTGTGTGCGGTTAGAGAAGGATGCATGTGGAAGAGAGCAGCAGATCAGCACAGCAGAAGAGAACAGGGAGTTAAAGAAGGAGGTGGGGTGGAAGAGAGCAGCTGATCAACACGGGAGAAGAAAACAGGGAGTTAGAGAGGGAGGCGGTGGAAGGGAACAGCTGATCAGCATGAGAGAAGAGAACAGGTAGGTAAAGAAGGAGGTGGGGTGGAAGAGAGCAGCAGATTAGCACATGAGAAGAGAACAGGGAGTTAAAGAAGGAGGCAGGGTGGAAATTCTGGCAAGTGTGCTATGATAAAGGCGCCAGAATCCTTCTCGGCTTGCAGCTTCCAAATTGTTGTTTCTAGAATGTGTTACACGGACAAGCCAATAAACAGGCTTGCGTTATGATAACCTTGGCGGCTTAGCACTCACTGTACAGACTGGGGATACGATGTATGTCTAGAGATGTTGAAAAACAACCCTTTTCCCATGTATAGACCTTCATCCAAACTAAGTCATCAAAAACAACTAAGCAGTATTGTGTGCAAAAGCAGCAAAAGGGAAAAATGGCATTTAAACTTCGAATAAGCCATGCTAACTTAACATGCACGCAAAAAGAGGCCCATAAACCATACAACAATGTTTATAGGGCGGGGGCCAGGGTTCTAGGGTTCGGGCAGGAGGGGATCAGGGTAATTTTAGGTTTTAGGGGCGCAGTAGTTTTTAGGGCCCAGGGGGGGGTCAGGTTTTTATAGGGCAGGGGCCACAGTTTCATGGCTCAGGACAGAGGGGCTGGGGTGTGAGCTTTAACCCACATCCCTTTACCGATCACGCCTTTACCACGAGATTGTGAGGTAAAAAAGGCATGTGTAATAAAAGAATACATTGCTCAGATGCATTCATTGTTCGGGCTGCGTTGTAGAGGCGCGCACAGTTTAGCCATGAGTGCCTCTGCCATGCCATGCCAATGATCATTGCTTAGGCCTGGTTTGTTTCTTAAGAAATGTTCCAAAACAGGCAGTATATGTTAAAGTCAATAGGCATTTAAGGGTAGATTCTTATTACACTAAAGCCTTCAGATAGGTATTTTGGTACACTGAATCTCAGAGTCTACCAAAGTAGGCACAGGTTTTGGTGTTGGTTACCCCTTGTGACAAACCATGGATGTAGAAGATTTGCTCTATGAGAATCCTTTTTCAGGTCTACTTAGGAGAGATTATATTTTGATTAGCTCACTGTAATTGTGTATACTTTTCTAATTTTATGACTGTGTGCCTCATGGTTGCTTGTGGAAAAGTGTATGCTTAAATCAGTAGAACTCAATTGTTTATGGTGATAAACTATAGCCCTGATTGCTGCACTGGGAAAAATGATGTCCGATACATTAGGTCTGATCAACCTATTATGAAAAGTTATGACAAAGGCAGTAGGCCTCACTTATTCATTGTGAAAAATATTTAAGCCAATTTAACAACTGGTCATTATTGCAGTGTGTTAGAGGCGATAGACAGATATTTTGCTACATGTAATCTCAGATTAACATAGCAGGTGAGAGTTTTTGTGTTAATCACCCACTGTGACAAACCTTGAGGATTTTTTACTGTAATCCTTGTTCTTCTTAAGCAATATTAGGAGTGGTTATATAGTTGTTTGCACACTGTATTTTTCTATTTTCTATAAGTTCGCAGATTTATAACTGTATGCATGATGTTTGCCAATTCATGTGCAGTTGAATAAGCTTGTGTTCGTTAAGGTATAAAGGCTATATCTTCCCATAGGTTGTATCTATTTATTATAAAACATTATGAAAAAAGCCAGTAGCCCTGACCTAGTTATCATGAAAAGCATATGTTGTAAGGCAATATGCTTTTATGGGTGTATTGGTATTTCACTGTGCTAAAGCCTGTAGGTGGGTATTTTATTACATGGAATCTCACACATTACCACAGTGGGCAAGGGTTTTGGTTTTGGGAACTCACTTAAACAAACCATTAGTATAGAGCAGGGGTCTCCAAACCGGTCCTGGAGGGCCGGATCCATGCCAGATTTTTAAAATTACTACATGTATCTCAATGGGGATATCCAAAAAATCTGGCATGGATCCGGCCCTCCAGGACCGGTTTGGAGACCCCTGGTATAGAGGATAGGCACTACAATAATCTTTATTAGGTTCTTGTTAGAATTGGGGGTCTCTGGTTGGCGCAGGTATGTACTTGCGACAAGCAGGGACCCTCTCCTCTACGTCAGGGCAAAGGATTACTCCCAGAAATAACCCCTGCTCACCCTCTAGGTAGTGTGGCGCAAACAGTCAAGGCTAAACTCTGGAGTACATAGGGTTAAACATTTGCAGTATCACACACAACAACCACCAACCCACCACACATTGACACCAGAGTGTATTCTGGTAAAAATATAACTCCTTTATATATATCTTGAGAGCAGGCTTTATAAATACAGTCTTTGCGTAGTTCAAAAATGGCTCCAGTTACTTTGGGGATGCCTCAGTTCTTTAAATGCAATAATCTGGTTCTGCAAAGGGTTAAATATCTTCACAACCCCTTCTCTGACGTCAGGTTCTGTTTTCAGGAGCCCGGTATAGTGATTTCCCAAGTCGGTGCCTCTTAGAACGCTCCGGTGCACTCCGTACGATTATTAGCCCCGGCCCTACCAACTCTCACGCATCTCGCATGAGACGCGTACTTTTCCTGCAATGTTAACAGTGGTGCGAGCCGTACCAAGCTTGTGCGGCTCGTACTGCGGGGGAGATTCAGCGTACTGGGCCACAAGCTCACTGTTCTCAGCGCACAGTCTATGGGGCAGCGAACCAAGGTACCTGGACTTCCTGATGGGGGGTTCGAGTCGTACCACCAGCGCACAGGCTACGGTGCACAGTTCTTCTTGATACACGGGGAGAGCCCCACTACGCCTCACGCTTCTGGCGATGCGAGACGTTCTCAGGAAGGGAACAGTTCACTTCAGCAGCCGGTGTACGCCGCGCACAGTCCGGGCCTCGAAGCACAGCGCACCAGGCTCTCTCCTTTCAAGGGGGAAATGCGAAGCGCACTCAATGATGTACACGTCATGAAGTGAGGCGCACAGTACCTTATCTTGATGGCGGTTCGGGTTGGACGGCTCTAGGCTGTCGTCCAGCGGGGCGGTGCCGTCCTGGAGGGCGGGGTGATGCGGGGGCCACGGGGTCGCTTCTCTTCAGGCTGGCGGTGCTCCGGGGGACACAGGCTCACAAGGGCAGAGTCCTTGGGTCCTGGAGAGGGGTGCAGCAGATTGGATGATCGCTTACAGCAGGTCTTTTCACGGAAGGCGAGCCCCCGCTTCTGGTCCGTCTTTTCTGTACTTTCCACCGGCGGGGCCAGCAGGTTGTGGTGATTGGACCGGACGGGTCCTTTGCTTTGTGTTGGGAGCTTCGGCTCAGGGAGGCAGTCACGGTGCTTGGGTCAGGCGGCGCTGACCTTTGCTGTGTGAGCTGCGGCTCGGCGGCAGGAGCTCAAGGTGCTTGGCAGGACAGGGGCAGCGCAGGCTTGTCAGAGGGCACGATGGGGCAAAGCGCACTCAGCTTTCAGGGGCAGCGATGCAGGGACACAATCCTCAGCAGCAGTTCCTCTTCCAGGGGGGTAGCGCCCAATGTTCCTGGGGCGCAGTTCAGGGGGCAAGTTCCACAGCAAGCCCTTGGAGATCTTTGTAGAAGTTTGGCACAAGTTCAATAAAAGTAAAAGTCTCTTGTAGTCTTTTCTCTCCTCTCCTTCTGCAGCAAGGCACCAGACACAGGCCAGAGACAGCACTCCTCCTTGTAGTCTTCTTCCAGGTCCTTCTCTTCGGGCAGAGTTTCTTCTGGAGCACAAACAGGATCTGATTTGTAAGGAGCAGGGCTCCTACTTTTATACACCATTTCTTTTGTCTTCCCAGACCAGGGGGGCCTTTGCATAGCTATCTTAAGTCCTTGAGCACTTTGTTGGGGGTGCTTGAGTCTTGGCTTTCAGTGCGAGGGGCAGGCACATCAGACGCTCCACAGGAGGTGGAACTGGCATTCAGGGGACAAGTGCAGCCAGGAGCACCTCGTTGACAGTACTTTGCCCATCCTGGCTAGGTGCAGGCTGAGTCATCAGTCGCTCCCCATGGGGCGGAGCCAGCATTGTGGTGGCAGAGCACAGCCCTATTCAGAGTCCAAAGCACTCCCTGCCTCCCACCAAGGTGTCATCCTAGCCTTAACTACCTGTCAGCCCTCAGCCCTGTCACTCACACAGCCCAGACAGTCAGATACACATCCCAGCAGAGGCGGTCTGAAATAGTCAAGCAAGTAAATACTATCTTTCTAAAAGTAGTATTTACAAACACAGGATATTAAAATAAACTTTACTAAAAGAAGTATTTTATTATTCTGAGTTCAGGCATACTAAACATTATTTTCTACCATGTTCCCTGAGCCTGCTGGGATTATAGAGTGTAATAATTCCAGCAGCCCATTCTGGCCTAAAGGGAGCAGGTAGCCTTACAATAGTGAAAAACGAATTTGGCAGTAATTCACTATTAGGACATGCCACACACATCAGAGCATGTCCTACCTTACACTTACACTGCACCCTGCCCTAGGGCCTACTATAGGGGTGACTAATATGAAGTTAAGGGAAGGTTGAGGGGCTGGCAAGTGTGTGCACTTGCCCAGCCAGCATGACAGTACCAGACTGCACGCAGGTTCTGCAATGGCAGACCCTAGACACATTTTACAAGGCTGCTTCTGTGGGTGGCGCAACCAGCGCTGCAGGCCCACTCGCAGTATTGGCATTCACAAGCCCTGGCACTTCTGGTGCGCTTTACTGGGGACTGACAGTGAATCCAATAAACCAATCATGGACATCAATTACAGGTACACTTTGTACAGGGAGAGCATATGCACTTTAGCACTGGTCAGCAGTGGTAAAGTGCCCACAGTCCTAAACCAACAAAAACAGGTCAGAGGAAATATAGGAGGAAAAAGGCAAAAAGTTTAGGGATGACCCAGCAGGAAGGGCCAAGTCCAACAGTTCTCTTAGGAGAGATAGGAGATAGTATTTAACTTTATACACATTTGTAATGTCATGAGTATGCCTTGTGTAAAAGTTTACTTACAGTGCAGTAGGCCTGAGTTGGTCATTGTAACAAGCCACTGAGAACACATATATGCCTTATAGGTGGGCAAGGAAAAGTTATGCCAGATGCCGTAGATATGGTCTGTTTATTTCAAAACTAATGGCATAGGCAGTAGACGTGGCTTATTTGGCATGAAAAGCATTTGTTATAGCCAATAGGCCTCCTACAATGGGTTGTTATAACACTATATTACAAGCTGTAAACAGGTATTTGGTTACATGTACTCTCATACATTACCCTAGTAGGCAAGTGCTTTGGTGATGAAACCCAGTCTGATAACTCCTGGGAGTCGAGAATGTTCACTGTGCTGATTCTTGTTAGCCCTAATGAAGGATTGTATATTGTTTTGCCAACTATAATATTTGTGTTGGCTATAGTGTCAGACCAACTGTACAGGCTATAGGCCTTATCAGTTCACTGAGAAAAGTCATTTTGGAATCTTTAGGAGCGATCTATTTATAATAAAAAATGATGACAAAGCAAATAGGCCTTCCTTAATTATTGTGAAAGGCATGTGTTGAGGGCAATAGGATTTAGGTTGGGATTGTTATGACACTGTGCTGTAGCCTGTAGGCAGGTATTTTGTTGCACTGATTTTCTCAGATTAATACAGTAGGTGAGGGTTTTGGTGACCCACATGAACAAATAGTGGAGATATAAGATTTACGTTATGCTAATTGTGGTAACTATGCTGGAATTAGAATATTTCTCCTAACATTCAAGCCTGGTTATGATCTGGCTGACTATTCCGTTTCTGTGTCAGTTGAGCCTGGCTTGCGAAGCTCTATGTGTGTGGGTGAGATGCTGTTGAACAATCAACCTTCTATTGTTACCTTCTGTGGCAATGAATGGGAGAGCCTCGGAACACAGCTTCTTGGACCTACTCCCTAGACCGGTGAGTGGCATTAGGGCTCTGTGTATTTGAGTGTCAATCTTATGCTGAAAGTGAGGCTGCAGTAGTTACAAGACTTGTCTGGTACTTTGGCCTGATTCCTCCGCACTTCTTTCCATCACTGTTACCGCCCGTGTGATCTTCATAATGTTGGGGTGCCTGCTACCTTTCCATGAAGTTGCTCGCACCGAAGTTGTTGTTGACGGTTCTGCCTGGCGCGGGATGTCTGCTCAATCTCATGTTTACTCATTCTCATGTTCGCAAGCATTTGACACTTTGTATTGGGGTTTTTAAAGTCCTGCTCCTTCAATCTGGAAACTCGAGAGTATATTTGAAACAACGCTCTACCTTTGCTACCCGTTCACTGCCTGGATGCATGAGTTGTGCGGCAGCTTGTTTTTGCCGCCCCCAATGTCTAGTGAGTCTTCAAGTGATCAGCAATGTAAAGGAAAACACTAGGGGCCTCATTTATGAAAAGTGACGCATCGCTGCGTGAAAACAGCGATGCGTCACTTTTCATTGCGCCCTCCTTGCGACACCAATGATGCGTCATATTTACAGTAGGACGCATAATGTCGCAAGGAGTTACAGATACGTCAGTATTTCTGAAGTATCTGTAGGCGCA
Organism: Lissotriton vulgaris; assembly: GCF_964263255.1. Taxonomy (NCBI): domain Eukaryota; kingdom Metazoa; phylum Chordata; class Amphibia; order Caudata; family Salamandridae; genus Lissotriton; species Lissotriton vulgaris. The sequence continues at coordinate 56,949 of NW_028241939.1, read as the reverse complement.
AAAGTGACGCATTGGTGGAGTGCGTCACAAAAGTGACGCAACTCCAGCAATGAGTCCTTCCACATGGGCAAGCCCCATGTAAAAGGGCCTGCGTCAGTCTTACGCCTGCTGTGAGGCAGGCGCAAGATTTTGACACATTTGAGTCCTAGAATTGGCGCAGTGAAATCTTATAGATTTCACTGCGTCACTTCCATGACCCTTACTTGCGTCAGAACGCCCCCCCCCCCCTGCATACATTATACCTGGCGCAGGTGTAATGTGACGCAGGGGTTTACAAAGTGACGCATCTACCTAGATGCATCACTTTGTAAATATGGCGCGAAAAAGGTGCATTTTTTACGCCGCTGGTGCGTCACAAAAAGTGACGCACCGGAGGCGTAAAAGTGGCGCACGGCCTCATAAATGAGGCTCTAGATCAGCAACTTTTTTTCCCTCAGCTAAGGTTACTGGCAGCCAGACAGATCCTGTTTCTCATCTATTACTGCAGCAATCAGGATTCTTTCACCAATTTCCTCATTGATTATTTAAGTGGAAATATGAAACATTTGAACAGTTAATTAAATCATTTCTGTAACAAAATTTTTACATAAACAACTCATATTTCCAATCTTTTCTAGTTTTGCTTTGCGTTAAATCATTATTTTCCTTTTCAACACTTAATATGCAGAACACAGTAGCCCCACAATTTTTTCTAACTTCACCAGAAGAATCTCCTATGAAATGGGAAAGTGAGGTAAATATATTTGGTGACTATGCCAAGGTTTGTGGTTCATACTTAACACCGGAGAGGAAAACCTCCCTTCTGACGCATTGTCTGGGGCTTGAGGGTCAGGAAGTATTTGAGAATTTGCCTATTTGGAGAAGGAAAAAAAAGACTTAAAATATTTTGAAATGTGAAATGTGTAATTGTTTTAAATCTTTACTTGATGCACACAAACTTGTATCGTATTCCAATACCACCATACTGCAGAGTGCTCTGTTGATCCACATTTAGGCTTGCGCTATATCCATACACATACCTACAAAGATATCAACTGAAGAGATTGATAGAAATTGATTTTGCACAAAAGAATGTATATGCAGAGATAGTTGTTTCTGTACTGCTCACACAGATATGCCTCATTCCAGAGTCAGGGTGTGATAGAGTCCATTACTCTCCTGCTTGACCCTGGCTCCCCCAATCTCTTATGCCCTTGATGAGCGGGAGACTTTAAAAAAATTCTTTGTTGCTCACCAATTAGGGACATTGCAAATTTTCCGAGTAGGGTTTCTTAGCTTTGGGTTCTCAATAGGCACTTTGCCACACCTCGGATACTTTTAAATGTGCAGGAACTTTCACAGATAAGACACACGTGCCACCCAGCACAGGCCAAGGGTGCCTTGCCTTTTTCGCGACTATTAATCGTTCCACTGGCGATCAGGGCTGCTTTCCAAACTTTAAACTCCCCCACGTAATTTTAATTCCTTCCCTGCAGTCAGTCCCGTTCATATTAGAAGGGACATCTAGGAAAAGGGGTGGATGAAAGCGAAACTCTCTATTGTCCTAAAAACATTATTAATAGCTGCCAAGTGCCCCCACGTGACATGTGACACGTTCCACTACTTCTGTTGTAAACGTCCTTATTATCCCTCTCGTGAAGTCGATGGAGCTTTCAGTGCATTAGTACGAAGGAAGTTACAACATGCTGATTAGCAGTGAAAACGTGCCTGGTATTACAACAAAAACGACGGTGGAACAGAAAAGCACCTTGTCACTCTAGGTTGAGGCTCATATGCTCGTATCATTCCAACAATACCTATGAGAATTTGAAGAGAAAATCTAAAATAAATATCAGAGATGTAACAACCTGGATAGAACTAAGTGCTGGATAAGAAAAAAGCTGCTGAACAAGACTCGGCTCACCTGCCGTGTTTACAAAGAGCTTCGCAAGTGTCAAACTGCCAGGCGAGTCACTGTCAGTCATCAAAAAGCGGAAACAGTACTGATGTACCCTGTCAAAAAAAGAATAAGTGCGGTCTGAAAGTGACACATGTTGCAATGTTAACCCTGACCCGTCACCAGAGTGAGTGCGGTGATGAATCTCACCTTTCAGGTAGGACGATGGAGAACAGCAAAACCAAGATAGTAAAAAAAAGAAATGCCCCCTCTCTATATGAAACAAGGCAATAACAATGTGTGACAATTACGTACTAAAAAAAGGAATGGCGGGTGATGCACTAATAAGTCTGTGCGAGCTGGTTCAAACCTATGATAAAACGGATGGAAAGGTGCTCAAATCTCCCTTTCTGATGCTAGATACGCTAACTGGCTTCACAGATACTCGAAACCTTAATAATCAAAACACCCCCCCCCCCTCCACCCGCAGGAGCATGTGACGTCAAATGAGCTGAACAAATAACAAGGACTTAAGCGTTCATAAAGAGCCGAGTGTGGCTGCCATGTTCAAGTATTACTGTCACTCGTTCCTGCTCCCCCTCGTGTGTGCGCATGCGTGAGTGACTAGCGTAGGGTGTGCACAGCCAGACGGGGCAGCGCCAATACACAGGCAGAACCTGCATAAATCGGCACCCCTCTGACGTAGGGGGTGTACAAAACGACAGGGGTGGAAATATAGTTAGAACAATGTACTATCAATAGACCCACCCCATCTGTCTTTACATGCTGTAGGTTCACATTCCCCTAAAAGAAACACAAACAGCGATCTTCTGTTTTACTTTATAGGTCTATCTGTGAGACAATTTTAGCTGTTCCCTAGCCTTTTTTTTGCAGAGTTTAATATAGCGCGAACTTGACCCGAATCGTGTATCAGAGCGCTTTACATGGCACCAGTTACGTTACATGAGGACACAATCATTTTTGTTAGGCGAAGGGAGATTAAGTGATATGCCTAGAATCACGGGATGTTTGGCGTCGTTACCGAGACTCGAACCCAGATCCCCAGGTCCGAGCTCTTGCGCCCACCCTAGCCCTTAGGCCAACTCATTTCTGCCTATCCCCCTCTGTTGCTGCTTTAATTACTCCTGTCCGGGCAAGTTCACATGATAGCCATTCATAAATGTGGGAAAGATGAAGGTCAATGCCTTCGTCTACTCCCTTAACCTGTAAAGTGCTCTGATACCCACGGGAACAGCTAGCGCTATATAAAACTCAAATAAATAAAAATAAATGCCTCCCCTCTCCCAACACATTGCTAAAGAATTTATGTACAGTCTATTTTGATTCTTGTCTATAGTGACGAATAGCCATTCCCGTCCAGGAGCTAAAACAGTGCTGAATGAGATCATTAGGTGACCTTTGATGGACTGCAAAAAGCAGATATCAAGATGAAGACATTGGAAATGAGCATTTTATCGGCCATCTCTTGGGCAGGACAAGCCTGAGAAATACAAGCTTTCTTGTTCATACAACCCCAAACCAAATTCTTCAAGCCAAGGTAATATTGGTGCTTACTCCCAGGTTCAGCTTCATGAAGATTTATCCATGATCCCATCTCAATCAACAGTGAGCTGCCATATTTTATTTTAGAGTCCTCATTCTTGGCGGAGATCTCTGTGGATTCATAAGACGGCAAGAAATAACACGGATTGTACGTGTCGGAAAAAATGTAATTTAATAAATTTGACCAGAATGTTAAAGAACAAGCCATTTCTTACCAAGCAATTAATGGGTTGCAGACTGCATCACAGTCCTTTAACACGTCCAGCAGACAATTCTTTTGTGGATTCTCGGCAGGCTCGTCCAGAGTAATGGGAGCTATTCTGGCACTCTCTGCACTAGTACCTTTTCCTGATATATGCAAGTTTTCACCCTTGTAGATGCACCATACTTTCTCTAGAACTGCTACTTGGTGTGCGATCTAGGACAGAGCCTAGAGCGGGACTGATGGTATTCCATAACCTGTTTCAGTAACCCTGAAAAATTACTTATCTGTATCCTCAGTTGTTCATTGTTGGTACCTTTCATAGATTCACATTGAATCATCCTTCCTCCCGTTTGAGGATGTTGATCTGTAGGTAATCTCTTTACATACAAGTGCTCGTGAAAATGAATATGACCTTCATGGTGCAGGATTGGGCCTCCCTGGCTCAGCGGGTGACACTGCCGACCTAAACAATGAAGTGGACATAGACCATGGGATTGCATATGTCTCTAATATTATTCTGTTAAATTAGCTGAGGAGTCCCAGACTGGCAACTGGGAATTATTCAAAGTACCAACCTGACAATGCTTAAGAACTGTAGTAAGATGTGATGTAATATTTTACCACTCAGCATTGCCCAGGTACAGATCAGAACAGCATACAGTTTTTAAACCAAGTAAGAAAAGGCGGCAGAGTGGCTGACAAATGTGGGAGGGATATGTACAGAGTTTGCCCCAGGGCCAGTGCTATCCTACTAGTTTTTATTGATCCCATCCCTTTCAAACAACTAGTACAAATACAACCAAATGCATAAGCATCAACATCCTCCTTTCCCATAAGACCTTGCCCTTGTAGAATGTGCAGATGACATGCATGCTCACTCCATTGTCCCAGACACCTCTCAGGAAGTTGGCAAGACGAGTGATGGAAGCAAATTCCCTTATCCTATTTTATCACCTGATTCATAGCTACTTCACTTTATCTCGCCATTGAGAAGGGAGAATGAGTTTCCAATATTGTGCTGGTGACATTGAGTATTTCACCTTACTGACCATCAGAAAGTTCCTGATAAGGGTAGCAAGTGTTAAATAAATGCAAACCTTATCCCTCTTCTATCCCTCCGCTATCCTTCTCAATTCAAATAACAGACTAACATATCCACCACTCAAATTACTTTCATATTTCACTATACTAATTCACCACTAATCCTTTATGGGTTCCAGAGTAGCGTGCTACTTGCCGAAAAAGCACTGTCACGCCTTGTCAGGGTAGTAAGTGCTATATATTAATGCAATTACAATACAATATGATACAGTTTGAATTCTTAAAGAATGGCTGGATGATAACTGGCTGCAATTGAATGTGTGTTTGTGGAGACAGGCCACTGAGCATAAACCTAGAGCAACTTATCCCCCAACCCAGCAAGCAGATCGGGCTGCAGCAGGGTGAGAACGGCCTATCCAGGCACAACGAGGTGAGAGGCACAAAGCAAGCACGTCGGGAGCCCGAGACTGGGGGAAAGTAGAACCACACTGCATTGAGGTACGCAAAGATATAGGCCCTGAACTTCTGGTAGCAGAACAGTGAGGAGGACCGTCTAGCAAGATACACCAGGGGGACTCCGGGGACAGTTTGCATCCAGGCCCCCTCCATCACATAGTGACGGCTGGGGCAGGGCACCCACATAAATATAAGTGGACCTTGGGAGCTGGAATTCAGAGAAGCCCAGCCACGCCAAAGAAAAGACAGGCAATAATACAGAATAATAATAATACCGATATTTATATAGCGCGAACAGCTACCTCGCAAGGAGGTGTCCCGGCGCTGAGTGATCATTTTTCCAGGCAGAATGGGCGGAGAAAGGGGAGGGAGTGTTTAGTTATTCTGGGAAAAGAGCCAAGTCTTTAGCTGCCTCTTAAAACTGGCTTCCGTTGGAGCCAATTGGATGTTGGCCGGTATGGCGTTCCAGAGTGTCGCCGTGCAGGCAGAGAAGGATCTGCCTCCGAGTCTGGCTCTCCTGGCGCGGGGGATAGAAAGCTGGTGTCGTGAATTAGAGCGCAAGCATCTCTCCTGATAGTATCTGGGGAGTCTAAGCTTTAAATAGTTGGGACAGGTCCCCTTTTGGGCTCTATACGCCAGAGTTAGAGCTTTAAACTTGATTCTGCAGGCTACAGGGAGCCAATGCAGATCGCGCAAGTGCGGAGAGACATGCTGTTTAAAAGGGATGTTTTTTAGCAGTCTCGCAGCCGCGTTCTGCACGATCTGCAATCGTTGCACCAGATATTTGGGTAGGCCAAGGTAGAGGCCGTTTGCGTAGTCCAGTCTGGAAGTGACTGTAGCATGGACCACCGTCTTCCGACAGTCTTCAGGCAGAAGGGACAGAAATTTGCGTAGGTTTCTTAGCTTAGGCAATAGCCGCCCTTTGGATTAATTTTGGAGGCATCATGTGCGATACTTTGTGCTCTTGGACCCTGGGGAAATGCACCCGGGGCTGCGGGCCCTTTGGAACTTAGCAAGCCCAGGCAGTAGCATATCACTACCTGGGAGGGAATTGAAAAGGAAGGCCTGGACCATAAAGTCAGTGGAGCGATAGCGGACCCCAGCAGGTGCTCGAGCAGAGATGGGCAGTGAAGTCGGGTCCGATGCCCTCGCGCCCCAGACCTGGGCGGCCTTGCAACACGTGACGGATCAAGCTGGTTCAGGTAAGGAGACTATGAGGAAGCCAATCTTTGGCCGTAGCAAGTAGTGGCGCTGAGAGAAGCAGATACTTGGTCTGACGGTGGGGTACACGACAGCCGGGGCCGCGCTGAGTTTGCCCGCGTGGGGACACAACAGGCTAGTGCAGAATGGGACTATGACCTCCATTTGACGGAAGAAAGATAAAACATTGAAAGATCTGTTTGCTCGCATAGGGAGGAAGCACAAAGGAACACTCTAGCACAGGAGAACCAACCAAAACACAGGTGGAGAGCACAAGGGAGGAACCGGTGACAAGCGCTTTCCTCGAGTCGTTGTTCACGGCCCTCCGCAAAGCTCACCCACAGATAAACCCTACATCTCCACCATTTTAAGGAGCAGAACATCTAGGACATAGAAAGAGCACCCATTAAACACAAATCCCAGCTACATGTGCAAAACATGGCTCAAACCTATAGAGGTTGCCAAGCATTTGCCACCTCAAAATAACACCCAACTCCTGTTATGTTATGTTAAGGGGGTGCTTGTAAAGCGCACTGTCACCGTGGGTTTCCTGGCGCTGTTATACTCTTACTGTGTGCTATGTCAGCTGAACAAGCTAGACACAGTTCCTGCCAACATCATGCATTGGGACACGGCTCATGCATTCGCCTAAACATTTGCCACCTCAACGCTACATCCAGTTAGAGTTACTGTCACACATCGCGGTACAACAACAGTACTTATGAGACACAGCTAGCACCACCATTCACACAGCAGTGCGCAAAGCCCTGTAGTTGGCTAAGCACTTACCTCCTCAACAGAACACCAATTCAAGTTATACTGACACATCAATTCCGTCACACCAACCAACATATCAACCAGCATGAAGAAGTGGGAATTGAAACCTATCAGGTCCACAGTGAATGGCACAAAAAAACCATAATGGGAAATATGCTTGAAATAGATCTCTAATTGTCTGTTTCGCTGCTTCCTTCTCTGCAATATAAATATTAATATAAATATATTTTCAATATATATTTTATTTATATATTTACAATATATATTTTCTTTTATTAATATAAACATAATATATTTACAATATATATCTACAATATAAATATATATATATGTATATATATATATATATATATATTTAATATAAATATGTATTTATATTTACAATATAAATATAAATAGAACCATTTGCTAACTGGGATATTGTAGACAAGGAAGCAGCGCAACAGACTGCAACCAAATCTTTACCTCTGACTAACTGAGCTAAGCGAAAATATGAGTTACACCTGAAATAGAAAAGCAAAATAAGAACTGCTATTACCAATTGTAAAAGCCTTGAGGAAGCCCTGATCCTGATGACCATATAAGGGTGAAACACGTGTCAGCTGTCGATAATCAGATACCGAATATTGCAACATCTTGAAAAATTGATGAAAATCATGAATAAAAGGATAACTTAAAATCACAGCCCAAGATTTTGAATTATTCTTCATGTATCAATATTGAATAAGGAAGACAATGCACCCATATACCTCAAAATAGTAAGTGCTAATGGCTTCCCATCAGCAGCTCCTTGCAGTCTCTGTCACACCTGGAGGGAGCTAGAGGGCAGGCACACCTCCTGCTGTGACAGCCGAGCATCCCACTGTCATTCTGCCTCTGACATTAGCCCTCTGGCCTGACTTCACATACATGGGGTCATGTGTGTGAAGGCTGTTACAACAGCTTTTCACAGGGTACACCAGTCCTTAGTAGACCAAAACACCGGCCCACTAACTGGCCTCAGGCAGAGGCCCATCGGCTGATGGCAGATTGCCCGCCTTGCCAATCAGAGGCGCTCTCAGTCTACCCATAGGCCAGGTGCCAGACTTGAGCTAACCCGCACGTGGCAATGCCCCATCACCAAAGGAAAAGAGCCACAACCCACCAGGTCTGCTCGAGTTCTTCTAAAATTGCCACCAGCCTTGTGTTTAATGCCTGAGGGCAGTCACTAAATACGTTGATAACCTATATATGCAAGATATGTGCTGAGTTGCTACTAACAAAGTGCAGCAGAGCCAGGGAGGTCAGGCTGCTGTCATAACCTACTGGGATAAAGTCTTTTTGGCCACTGCAGCTAAATGGGATGACCCGCCCCTTGAATGTCTTGTAGAACATTAATGAGTTTTAATGGACGCTACAACATAAGGCTTTCATGTCCTCGGTTGATGCTGGTCTGAGCACACTGGTGAAATTGTACCATCAGGTGGTTGTCTAATGGAGAACAATGTTTCACCTGAGTCCAGAAATGTTCTGGTGTTTTCGGTGGATCTCCTTTCGGCTGCATTCTATGTATAAACTATATGCCTATAATGTTACGACTGAAAAGGTTAATGTCTGGTTGGCTGGGGATTTTGTTTTAAGTTTTAGTTTCTATAATTTTAGCGCTACATAAAATATTTTCCTGGATCAATATTCTGCAATAAATAAACTCAATAAAGAGCGATTTCCAAAAAACAAAAGTTTGAAGGACCAGGTTTCCGACATCAGAAACCATCAGTCAATGCAAGTCAGAAGCCTTCCCTCGGGTGGTCATTCCAAGGTATATTTTTCCTGTTTGAGACTGTGTCACTGAAAGCCTGGTGGTTCCCAACAGAAAACAAAATAAATGATCCCTAGTTGCTGGGAGAAAATTCCTAGCATGTCAAAACCATTTGTAATATACTCTTTAAAAAAAAACGCTCTGCTGAGAAGGTGCACTAAACATGGTGCCCATTTGGCAAGGGTAATGGCAGCTCCACTTACAGCACAAACATCTCTGCCTGCCTGGTGGGGCTCCCAGTTGTGGCAGGCTCTATTCTACCAGGGGAGAGGTGCCTAACCTCGCTGGCATGGCGGTCTGGTGGGCCACCTGCCACACTCTACATGAGTACCATACTCTACTACAACGAATCTTGGGTGTACCAACTTGTATAGAGAACTTTGCATCATGAAAACGTTAATACGAATGTAAGAATGCATCTCATGTCAAAGCCAGTAGGCCTTCCATACTGATAATGATACCCCCTTGTACTATGATATTGTGTCAATGCCTATGTGTAGGAGTACTTGGATTTATTGTTATGGCTTCCTGGGGTGCTAACTGTTCAGCACGCGTCACCAAAGGTATTTCCATCTACCTGACTGTATATATTTGTAAATGATGCATAGTATGTAATAGTGTGTTTGCAATAAAGTAATATTTATGAAATAAAGCACTGACTGGACAATGACTTATTGAGTGTGGTTGTCCCGTACTAGCAAACGGGGGGTACTAGCCCCCACCACCTCCCGAATAGGCCTTGCACTGCTCTGCTTCATGAGCCGGACAGAGTCAAGTGCTACAATCGGGTACTTGGTTCCCAGCACAGAGAATGTTGCAGACTTATTTCTTGTGAAGGACTAACATCCTTTTCAAGTCGTAACTCTCTTCCTTAGATGGATGAAGTTAGAAAGCAGGTGTAACAACCGTAGATAAAGATTTTAAAAGTCCGGACTGGACGACATCATCTGGAGCGACTGCCTTTCAGGCGGTAAGCAAGGAAGATATCTCCTCTTCCTTAATCCTTGGGAGAACTAGGATACGAGGGATGAAGGCTTGTAATGATTCTGCATGGGACAGGATGAAATAAGATGGAAAATACAGTCATGAATGACCTCGATCTCTTAGATAAAGAAGGCCAAAGTTTCACAAGCATCTTAGGAGGGGGAATAGTCATTTTGATACAAGGCAAACTGGTGAGATTCGAGACTGCCCTTGAGGAGTTGGAGGCTTAAAATTAAAATTAAAATGGTAGCAATAAGATGCAATATCCAATGCCAGAGTTGTTGACATTTATTTTGCACTTTCATAGGCAGGCGTATGTCTTTTTAAGTGTTTACTGTACTTGTAAATGCAAAGACTCCATCAAAACACATACACACACAGCCGAAGGTGAGAATCTGTAGGTTGTAGTTTACTTATTTGCAGTTCTTAGACCACTGCTCAAGCAAGCCCAGAGCACCCAGAGATTGTCCCATTTGTAATGTTTGTGAAAGATGACAGGCAGCAGGTGTACTGGGTGAACTTGTATTTATTAGCATAACAAGATTCTTCTATCCGAGGAACGCCGGCCGGCGCTCTGCTCCGTGCAGTTCCTAGTGCGCTAATGGATGCGCGCGCATCCGGCGCCAACATGGCCGCCGCACGTCACGTAGCGTGACGTGCAAAGACTAGACCGCTACATATCTCCCCCTTTTACCAATGTCTTAATTAGTCACTTACTCATCGTTGTCCAGCTCAAAGTCTCGAAATCTGGAGGGTCTTACCACTTGCCTTCCACTCCTGGTTACTCTACCAGTGTTCTCTTGAGAGCCTTGTAACTGCGTTCCGGCTCCTTCCATGTCTTCACTTACTGCACCATCACTGTTCGTAATTTCTCCCATCTGGTTCCTCTCAGCGCCTTGATTCTCAATCACTTCTTCCCCTTCTCGCGCTCTCGCTGCACTTGCTCCATCGCTTTGCTCACTTCCACTTTGCCCACTTTCCACGTTCAATTCATCCATGTCTTCACTTCCCGTTCCAGTTCTTTCCCACCTCAGTACCTTGTTGCACCGGGCCATGCGGTCCTGTGACCACACATTACCGTCGCTCAGCAGGGCCGCCCGATCATATACTTCCTTGACTTGCATCGGCTTGCTATACTTGCTGTCTCCTTTCTTTTGTAGAGTGGCTAGCTTTACTCTCACCCACTCTCCCTTTTCCAGTCCAGTATCTTTCACATTCCTCCGTTTGTTGTAGTGGTCAGTGTAAATTGTTTGTGCTCTTTCCAGATTTGCCCGTACCACTGCAGGGGACCACTCACTGGTTATCACCTTTTCCTTCCAGATCCTGTTGTCATGCGTGAAGGGTTCACGTCCTCTCAATATTTGAAACGGGCTGTACCCCGTGCTTGTGGGAGTGATTCTATAGGCCCACACCATGTTCTCTAGCGCCTTTTCCCAGTCTTTGTTGCTGGATATGGCCGCTTGTATGGCTCCCATCACTACCCTGTTAAATCGTTCAACTAGGCCATTTCCGGCTGGGTGTTAAATTGCCGTGTGTCTGATGGTGATGCCATTTCTTACCATGAATTGTTTCCATCTTTCCGACGTGAATTGTGGCCCGTTGTCGCTTATGATGGACTTGGGGATTCCTTCCCTTGTGAACGTTTCAGACAAAAACTTCAAAATGTTCTCAGTGTCCATGGATTCGCTCACCTTTAGCTCTGGCCACTTGGAGTAACGATCTATAAGGACACACACATATTTCTGCGTGCCCTGGTCATCTAGCACAGGTCCTAAGATGCCTATGGACAGCTCTTCCCACGGGTTGGAGGGAGTATCGAACTTTCCAAGAGCTGGGCGTAGTGGTCTCAATGTTTTGTCAGCTCCTTGACATTGTGGACACTCCCTGACATGCCTCTCTGCTCTTATGTCCATACCTGGCCACCAGTAATTTTGTTTTGATCTGGCCTTGAGTTTTCCGATGCCCAAATGGCCTTCATGTAATAAGTCCAATAACTTGTTGATGAGGTTCCTCGGGGGAATCACCTTGTCTCCTCTGTAGATGAATATCCCCTTGTCTCCTACTGACAGTTCCTCCTTCACTTCATAATATGGCCTAAGGTTCGTCTTCACATTTCTCTTATCTGGCCATCCTTGTATGATATGCGCCTTCACTTCTTTGATGTCGGTATCTTCTTCATATGCTTCAGTCCATTCTTGTTGGCTGATTATCCTCTCTTGGTCTTCTATGAGAGCTACCATCTCTCCTCTGTCTGCAGGGTCTTCCTCTCCAGGCTCCATGGCCACTGCTCTACTCAAGTAATCCGCCACTCGGTTCCTGTTCCCAGGGATGTACTCCACATCGTACCTGAATTCTAGCAACTTTAAGGACATTTTGGATATCCTGGGTGTGGCGCTGGCATGTCCGCACGATGTTAATACTTTCACCAATGGCTTGTGATCTGTCTTGAGCAGAAATTGGGTACCCCACAGGAATTGCCGGAACCTCGTCATGGTCCACACCACCGCTAGCATCTCCTTCTCGATGACGCTGTATTTGCTTTTGGTATCCGTCAATGCCCTGGATGCGAAGCTGATTGTCTCCATGTCCCCTCTTCCTCGGTCTTGCATAAGTACGGCGCCCAGCCCTTTGTCACTGGCGTCGGTGGTGAGCACCGTGGTGCCCTGTGGGTCATACCCTTTGAGCGGTATGGCTCCTGAGACCTCCTTTTTGATGGTTTCAAACTCTGCTTGGGCTTCCGGTGTCCACTGAAACGCCGTGCTCTCTCTGGTCAGCATCCTCATGTTGTAGGTCTTTGAGGCAAAGTGTACCACGAATTTACTATAGTACTCCGCCATTCCCAAGAACGACCTGACTTCTTCCTTATTCTTGGGGGGCGGTGCTTCAGCGATGGCCTTTACGTTCTCCGCCTTTGGTGTGACCCCTTGTTGTCCGATTTCATGGCCTAGGTATGTCACAGATTGCAGGCCCAACCGACATTTGGTCCATTCTGCCGTAAGGCCCTTGACTTCCAGTGTTTGTAGCACTCTCTCTAGTTTCCGGTCATGATCCATCCTATCACACCCTATCACTAGGATGTCGTCCTGGAAGTACTGGACGCCATCACAGTCTCTGAATAGTTGGTGCATCATCTTCTGAAAGACTGCAGCCGCCGAGGCCAGTCCGAACGGCATTTGACAGAACCGATAGCACCCGAACGGGGTGATGAAGGATGTGAGGCTTTTGCTGTCCGGATGCAGTGCTATTTGGTGGTAGGCCGAGGTCAAGCCAATAGTGGAGTACCACTTTACTCCTCTGGTCTTGGCCAGCATCTCTTCGATTCAGGGAAGGGGGAATTTCTCCACTACGATATTTTTATTCAGTTCTCTCAGGTCCACACAGAGCCTGACCTTCCCGTTGGGCTTCATCACGACTACTAGGGGCGCCAGCCATTCCGCACAGGTGATTGGTTCTATTATGCCTTTCCTCTCCAACTCTTGGAGTTCCATCTGGACTGCTTCTCTCACTGCTATAGGTACGTTCCTCACCTTGTGTGCAACTGGGGTGGCTCCTTCCTTAAGCACGATCTTGTGTTGGAACTTTTCCATTCTGCCCACCGAGCCTCCGAACACTTTCGGGTAGTTCTTCTTCCATCTGTTCATGTCCGGCCATTCCTCCTGTTCTGTGAGTAGAATTTGTTCCTTCCCTCCGGGGTCTAGTTTTATTCCCAGGTCACCCTGGTCTAGCCAACCCAGGACGGAGGGTCCTTTTTACGCGACGTTTAGCTTGCACCATGCAGATCGGCCTCTGAACTCGAACAACAGGCGTCGGAATCCCAGCATGGGAATGCGATCCCCATTGTAAGTGACCGGTCGAATGTCTAGCTTCTCCAATTCTGGGCCCAGCTGGGGTTGGAACTCTACTTCCCATACTGCCCGTTGAATAATGGTAAATGGAGATCCTGTGTCTGCCACCACTGTGATGGTGATGCCGCCCATGGACATGTCTAGGACAGGTTTGGTCGATCTTTTCCCATCTACACTTAGTACCTGGTCGTAGATGCATAAGACGGTGACCACTTCTTCTTCTGTGACTTCCTCCTGGTCATCTTCTTCTTGATCGACATATTTCACCATCCCCTTTTGTTGTTTCTTCCGGCACACCTTCTCGTAATGGCCTATGATGCCGCAGTGTAGACATTTGGCTCGGAATGCCGGACACCTTCTGTCGTGTGCTTCATGGGACCAGCTTCCGCACCTGTAGCATGTTTTCTTGCTCTCATTGTTCGCTTGCTTCCCTTGCCATCTGTTGGTTCCTTTGGTCCCTGGTGTCTTGCTTCTTTGGTCCTTGCGGTGTTCCTCTTCTTGTATTCTGTTTACCAGGGTCGGGGCGGCCACTTCTTTCTTGGTTGCGTTTGCACACCTCCGTGCAAGTTCCGCCCTCTTCACGATAACCAATACGTCTTTGAGTGTGGTGTCGCCACTCGCCCACAACTTGTCTTGTACATTTGCGCTCGTGGTGTGCATGACAATCTGGTCTTTGATGAATTCGTCCTCCCATAGTGCGTATTTGCACGTGGCCGCCAGTTTCCTCAGGGCCGCTACATATTCTTCAATGGTTTCTCCCGCCTTTTGTTTCCTTTGCTGGAAATTGTATCTGTCCACTGAAACGCAGATGGTGGGACGATAGCGTTCATCTAGGTCTTCCACTGCATGTGCATACACATCGTCGTCGGTGTCTTCTCTCTTTTTCGGTACCAAGCTTTTGTAGATTCTGAGTCCCTCCGGACCCAGATTCAGCAACAGAATACGTTTCTTTCTTTGGGGGGTGAACTTTTCTTCATTTTCATCCTCCAGGACCCCTATGAAATTGTCTATGTATTCCTTCCAGTCCTCCCACTTCATCAGTGGTTCTCCGGGTTTCGGTAGGAATTGTACTGGTGCTATTGCGTACCCCGCCGGTGTGCTCATCTTCACTTCCCTGGTGACTATTACGTCGGTGCTTTTGCCGGTGGGGCTGCCTGGGGTGTTGTCCTTGAACCCTGCGCTTGTACCTTCCTGGGGACTCTTGGTGTTGGTCCCCCCTTGCTCCTCTTTGGTAGCCAGCGCTACACCTCCCTGGCGTCGGTCTTCAGGAATGCCACACGTGTGTGCAGTTGCCTGTGGGGTGGTTGCGCTGCTGCTCTGGCCTATTTGCCGCTTCTATGCTTAGCTGTGGCACTGCCACGCTCCTCGGATTCCCCCCGTACCTCTGATGTGTCCTGCCGTGTCTCCGCGCTCTGTTTCGTCGGCTGGGCAGTGTCAGGTAGCTCTTGCCTGTGTCTGGGTAGGCCAAGTGGCTGTGTCTGGGTCCTTCTGCACCTCGTGGCTGCCTCGTGGGGCCGACGATTTTATTTATCTCCTTTGTGGTCGTCTGGCTGTTCCTCCCGACCTCGTCGCCACTGTAATGTTTGTGAAAGATGACAGGCAGCAGGTGTACTGGGTGAACTTGTATTTATTAGCATAACAAGATTCTTCTATCCGAGGAGCGCCGGCCGGCGCTCTGCTCCGTGCAGTTCCAAGCGCGCTAATGGATGCGCGCGCATCCGGCGCCAACATGGCCGCCGCACGTCACGTAGCGTGACGTGCAAAGACTAGACCGCTACACCATTCTCCTGGTGCAGATCGGAGATTCAGTCTCAAGCACATCACAGCCTAAGATAAATGAAAACACTGGCCATTTAGAGCACTGCACTTTATTTTAGCTAAGACATTTTCCTTCTTGGCCTCATTACTTCACTAGGGCTTTCAAGTAGGTCTTTATTTCTGGCATTAGAAATACATTTTACTGCTTTTGTCGTTTTACACCGTGTGTGTTGTGCATGCTTGCAATATACTGTGTGCACAATGAGGGTTGAATTGTTTTTTCGGTTGGTGAGATTTGCAGAATGTTTTGTGGGTTAGCTGCTTTGCAGAGTCTGTTGAAGGTATGTTGTTTGCTGAGTAAGTTAGGGCTGCAGTGTGTGTCGAATATATGTGGTTTTGTCATGCTCCAGGTCGTGGTCAGGCGCAGCAAGAGGCAGGAGAACACTCATATCGCCAAGGACGACGAACGGAACTACAACTCCCAGCATCGGGCTCGGGACGGACTACGAATCCCGTGATGCCGTGCGCGGCGCACGCGCAAACCCCAGAGGCGTATTCAACGATGGCGGAGCCAAGAACGAATGTCGGATATTGTCGAACAACGCTGAAGGCTACGAGAGTCTCCGTGAGGTAAGGAACAGCGTTCCTAACTGCATTCCAGTTTTTTGTGCCGAGACCGGGTCTCTGAGCGCTTCAAGTTGCAACTGCCTAAACCTTCTGTCTAGTGCGTGAGCACCCATGAGACTGTGTCAGAGTGGTGATACTTGGGGACATTCAGCGCCTTGTTGTGTTACACGGGACTTCGGACGCGACCGAGCGGCTGCTCCTACGCGTCTCCGTGACAGGCCTTGACATTCAGGAGGTGCCTGTGAACTAAACCATAGGAAGGCGTCTCGGTGCGGGTCCTTGTCTGACTAACAGGACACCGACCCTAAGACATTAAGATTTATTGAGAGACACTGCTCCTAGTGCCTCAATGGGAATCAGATAAAGGAGCCGGTTGGTGAAGTTAACCGCGGTCTCCCTTTGCCCCCGTTGGCGAGTGCCAGTACCGGCATTTTGCGGGGGACGGTAAGACGGTGTAAGTCGTCGATATCTCGAGTGGCATTGTTGGCCACTGCTAAGTGTAATGATGTGCCTTCTTCCCCCAATAACTCTCGGAGACGGATTGCTGTGTATTCTATTTATTCAAGTTATATCGTACAAGGAGCGCCAAGCATGTCCTCTGCCCAGCCTGCTCGCGCGCTAATGCCTCGCTGCGCGCGCTGCCTCCCTACGTCACCGCACGTCACGTAGCTGCGTGACGTGCAACGCTAGAGCGCTCACTACATATCTCCCCTTTTTCCCAACGAACTATATGTACAAGTCCTGACTCATGTCGTAGTCTCTGAATCTCGTAGGCTGGACTACCGCCCTTCCCCTTCTCGTCAGTCTTACCGGGGCCGTGGCAGTTGTCGCTTCGCTCTCGTTACCACTTCCTAGCGCAGCCGCACTAGGCTCACTCCTGCTCCTATCCTCTTCACTCAGCTGCTCCCCACTCGCACCAATGTCCTCTTGTCGTGTCTCCTCGATGTCTATATCCTCTCCCCCATATTCACAGGGGGTCTCGCTGTTGCTTTCACTATCTCCATCTGTCCTGTTGACCCTCCAGCAAAGTATTTTGTTGCACCTGGCCATGCGGTCCTGCGACCACACATTTCCATCGCTCAGCAAGGCCGCCCTACCTCTTACTTCCACTACTTGCAGGGGCTTGCTATACTTGCTTTCTCCCTTTTTCTGCAGTGTGGCCAGTTTTACTCTCATCCATTCTCCTTTCTCCAACGAGGTGTCCTTTACATTCCTCCGCGCGTCATAGTGTTTGGTGTACACAGATTGGGCTCTTTCTAGGTTGGCCTGCACCACGGCCGGTGACCACTCGCTCTTGATTACTCTTTCCTTCCATATTCTGTTGTCCTGAGTGAAAGGCTCCCGGCCTCTGAGAATCTGGAATGGACTATAGCCAGTGTTCGTGGGTGTTATCCTATAAGCCCATACCATGTGCCAAATCTCTGCTTCCCAGTCTTTGTTGTCTGAGATTGCCGCTTGTATCGACCCTATCACTACTCTATTAAAGCGTTCCACCAACCCATTCCCCGCGGGATGGTATATGGCTGTGTGTTTTGCAGTGATGCCATTCCTCCGCATGAATTGGGACCATTTTTCAGATCGGAATTGGGGGCCGTTGTCACTGAGGACACACTTTGGGATGCCCTCTCTCACAAAAGTTTCGGCCATGAAACTCACTATTGTCTCCGTGTCCATTGTCTCTTCTATTCTCAATTCCGGCCATTTGGAATATCGATCCACCATGAGGCAGATGTATTTCTGTATTCCTTGTGCATTTAGGACTGGACCCAAGATGTCTATAGACAGTTCCTCCCACGGATTCTTCGGAGGATCAAACTTCCCCAGGGCTGGGCGCAGGGGTTTGAGTGTTTTATCTGCGCCTTGGCACCTCGGGCACTCTCTAACGTGTCTCTCCGCTCTTATGTCCATTCCCGGCCACCAATAATTTTGCTTGGCCCTCAGTTTCAGGTTTCCAGCTCCTAGATGGCCCTCATGCAACATGTCCAACAACAGGGGGATCATTTTTGCTGGTGGTATTACTCTCTCTCCTCTAAACATGAATATGCCTTGATCATCCATTGATAATTCCTCCCTAACTTCGAAGTACGGGACGAGATCTCGCCCTGTCTTGTTTTTGTCTGGCCAACCCCTTACTATATGGGCTTTCACTTCTTCCAGAACGGGGTCTTCTTCGTATGCTAGTTTCCATTCTTGTCTGCTCACTGTTGTTTCTTGGTCTTCCGTGAGTGCGACCCACCCTTCCGCTCCCTCGCTGCGTTCTGGGCTGGGCTCCATTGCTGCCGCCCTGCTTAGGTAATCCGCCACCTTGTTCTTATTCCCCGGGATATGTTCCACGTCATATCGGAATTCCATTAGTTTGAGTGACATTTTTGAGATCCTTGGCGTTGCGTCTGCATGTCCGCTTGATGTAAGTACCTTGAGCAGGGGCTTGTGGTCAGTCCTCAACCGGAACCTGGTGCCCCACAAGAATTGCCTAAACCGAGACATGGCCCACACTACTGCCAGCATTTCCTTTTCGACCACGCCATATTTCTTCTCAGTGTCGCTCAGGGTGCGGGATGCGAAGCATATCGTTTCCAGTCTCCCTTGGCCGCGGTCTTGCATGAGGACTGCTCCCAGTCCTTTGTCGCTAGCGTCCGTTGTGAGTACTGTGCTTCCTTGGGGGTCGAATCCTTGTAGCGGGACAGCTCCTGCCACCTCCCTTTTTACCTTTTCAAATTCCTGCTGGGCCTCTTCCGACCACCGGAATTCACTGTTGTCTCTTGTGAGAAGTCTCATGTTGTGGGTCTTTGAGGCGAAGTGTTCCATAAACTTTCCGTAGTACTCTGCCATCCCCAAGAATGATCGGACTTCCTCCTTGCTGGCCAGTGGGGGTGCATCGCAGATAGCTTTCACATTTTCCACCTTGGGTGTTACTCCTCGTGCACTTATCTCATGGCCCAAGTACGTCACCTTTTCCATTCCTATTCGGCACTTGGTCCATTCTGCCGTGAGGCCCTTCTTTTCCAGGATTCCCAATACGTCATTCAGTTTCTTGTTGTGGTCGGATCTGTCTCGTCCCATCACCAAGATGTCGTCCTGGAAGTATTGGACCCCAGGTCTGTCCCTGAACAACTGGTGCATGAGTTTCTGGAACACCGCTGCCGCTGAGGCTAGCCCAAACGGCATGCGGCGGAATTGATAGCACCCGAAGGGGGTTATAAACGAGGTCAATTTGCGGCTCTCCGGGTGTAGTGCAATTTGGTGATAAGCCGATGTTAAGTCTATGGTGGAATACCACTGGACGCCCCTCGTGCTGGCCAACATCTCCTCTATTCGGGGTAGGGGGAACTTCTCTACCACAATGTTCTTATTCAATTCGCGCAGGTCAACGCATAGACGGACCTTGCCGTTGGGTTTCTTCACCACCACCAACGGCGCCAACCATTCGGCGCAGGTGATCGGCTCGATGATCCCTCTTTTCTCTAGCTCCCGTAGCTCCTCTTTTACGTCGTCCCTCAACGCCAATGGGATGTTTCTCACCTTGTGGGCCACCGGCACCGCTCCCTCCTTGAGGATGATCTTGTGTGCGAACTTGTCGAGTTTCCCCACTGTGCCCCCGAAGACAGTGGGAAATTCCCTCCTCCATCTGTCCGTGTCAGGCCCCTCTTCTTGCTCCGTCAGCAGGATCTGCTCCTTGCCTCCTGGGTCCAATTTGATGCCTAAGTCTCCTTGGTCGAGCCACCCCAGGACAGAAGGGCCTTTCTCAGAGACGTACAGCTTGCACCAGGCTGATCTGCCCCTGAACTCGAAGTTCAGCTTCCTGCATCCGGCCATGGGGATGCGGTCTCCATTGTAGGTGACAGGATGTATGTCCAGTCTCTCCAGTCCGGGGCCCAGTTGTGGAGCAAACTTCTCCTCCCAGACGATTCTCGGAATTATGGTATATGGTGATCCTGTGTCTGCCACCACTTGGATTCCAACGCCTCCTATCGTCATATCCAGGATTGGCTTCATCGTCCTCCTTCCGTCGGTACCTCGGGCTTGGCCATCCACGCTCAGGACCTCGTCGTAGATGCAGAGGACCGTCACCACCTCCTCTTCAGCCACTTCGTCCGGTTCCTCCCCTTCTTGCCCGACGTACTTCACTGCATTCTTGGACGCTTTCTTCCTGCACACTTTCTCATAGTGGCCGACAATTCCGCAAAACATACATTTGCCGCGAAACGCGGGGCACTTCCGGTCGTGCGCCTCGTGCGACCAACTTCCGCACCTGTAGCAGGACCTCTTGTTACTTCCCGCCGATTTACCAGAGGGGCCTGGGTTATTTTGCCATCTGCTCGGACCCTTCTCTGGCGGTTTCCGTGTTTGGTGGTCTCTGGTGTTCTTCGTCGCCCACTTTATTCACTACGCCGCTGGGCACGGGTTCTTTCTTCGCGGCCACTGCGCACCTTCGCGCCAGTTCGGCCCTCTTGACTATCACTAGTACGTCCTTGAGTGAGGTGTCGCCTGCGGCCCATAGCTTGTCCTGCACATTGGTGCACGTGGTGTGCATCACCACCTGGTCTTTTATGAATTCACTTTCCCAGTTGGCGTACCTGCATGAGGATGCTAGTTTTCTCAGCGCCGCCACATACTCTTCCACCGTTTCCCCTGGTTGTTGTTTCCTTTGTTGGAAGTTAAACCTGTCCACTGAGACACATACTGATGGTTTGAAGTGTTCATCCAGGTCTTCCATTGCGTGTGCGTACACGTCGTCATCCGTCGCCTCTCTTTTCTTAGGAACCAGGCTTTTGTAGATCCTCAGGCCTTCCGGCCCAGGTTTAACAGTAGGATACGTTTCTTTCTCGGTGGCTTGAATTTCTCCTCGCTTTCGTCTTCCAGCACCTCTATAAAATTATCTATGTACTCCTTCCAGTCCTCCCATTTCATGAGGGGTTCCCCTGGTCTGGGAAGGAACTGGACCGGGGCCATCGCGAACCCTGCCTGCGCGCTCATCTTCTCGCCCTTAGATGTGGGCGGCGCACTTTCCAGGCTTCTCGGGCTCCCTGGCGCGCTGTTTCGTTCCTCCACGCTGGGTAAGGGTGGGGGGCTGCTCCTTTCAGCCCCTTCCCGCTCAGGTGGAGTGGAGAAGTGTGGCTCAGGGGTTAGAGGCGGCAGACCCGGAAGCTGAGATCGGTCCTGGACCAGGGTTCAATTCCCCGCCTCGGCGGGTCTTGGGCTCAAAAATTCCACGGACTCGATAATTCTCGCTCCGGTGCCTTCTCGACTCACGGGTTCACACTCTGCGACTCTGGGCAATAGCTTGCTTAATCTCCACTATGGCCCCTTGCGGCGGGATGCCTGGCTTTCACCTTGTGGATACCCTGCCGGGGTTATCTCACAGGGGAATACCAGGACGGGTTCCCAAGGCAAGCGTCTTGATGCCTTCGGGTGATACGTGCGCTATATAAATCGCAATACATTTACATTTACATTTACAGGTGGGGTAGCCAGTGCGGTTCCCTGTGGGCCGTGGTCGTGACTAGCTTCCGGCGCTGTTTGCGTCGCAGTCTCTAGCAGGTTACTCACTGCGCGCCTGCGGTGCACTGTTCCGTGTGCTTATTGGCTCTGTTGCGCTCCTTGTGGTGCCCGGTCAGGGTGTGGTCACGTGCGTTCCCTCGGGCCCTCCGTGCTCTCCGCTCCGCGACTCCGCTCCGTTTCTGCTGCTCGTCGCGTGATCTGTGCCGTGGGGGGTCGTGGGTTGTTGATCCCACCTTCGTCGCCACTGTAATGATGTGCCTTCTTCCCCCAATAACTCTCGGAGACGGATTGCTGTGTATTCTATTTATTCAAGTTATATCGTACAAGGAGCGCCAAGCATGTCCTTTGCCCAGCCTGCTCGCGCGCTAATGCCTCGCTGCGCGCGCTGCCTCCCTACGTCACCTCACGTCACGTAGCTGCGTGACGTGCAACGCTAGAGCGCTCACTACACTAAGCACAGTGCCATCCGTTGGGGAGCGTCAGGAACGGCGCTCATGCGGAGGATGGTATGAACACAAAGAGAGATCTCAGTATTTGCTGGACGTTACAGCAATTTAAGTGGACCGTGTTTTTTGGTGTTCGATAAAACGACTTAAATACCTACGGTCTGACGTTGCCTTATTTCTATGTTACAGTTCTGAGGTCTTGAGGAACAACCACAACCCAATCCCGTGGGCAATTAGGGATTACAGGTTTGCTGGGGAAATTAGGGCTGCAGTGTGTCTCGAATGTATGTGGTTTGCTGAGTAAATTAGGGCTGCAGTGTGTATTGAATGTATGTGGTTTGCTGAGTAAGTTAGGGCTGCAGTGTGTGTCGAATGTATGTGGTTTACTCAGTAGGTTAGGGCTGAAGTGTGTGTCGAATGTATGTGGTTTACTGAGTAAGTTAGGGCTGCAGTGTGGGTCGCATGTATGTGGTTTATTGAGTAAGTTAGGGTTTCAGTGTGTCTCGAATGTATGTGGTTTGCTGTGTAAATTAGGGCTGCAGTGTGTCTCGAATGTATGTGGTTTGCTGGGGAAATTAGGGCTGCAGTGTGTGTTGAATGTATGTGGTTTGCTGAGTAAGTTAGGGCTGCAGTGTGTGTCGAATGTATGTGGTTTACTGAGTAGGTTAGGGCTGAAGTGTGTGTCGAATGTATGTGGTTTACTGAGTAAGTTAGGGCTGCAGTGAGTGTCGCATGTATGTGGTTTATTGAGTAAGTTAGGGTTTCAGTGTGTCTCGAATGTATGTAGGGCTGCAGTGTGTCTCGAATGTATGTGGTTTGCTGGGGAAATTAGGGCTGCAGTGTGTGTTGAATGTATGTGGTTTGCTGAGTAAGTTAGGGCTGCAGTGTGTGTCGAATGTATGTGGTTTGCTGAGTAAGTTAGGGCTGCAGTGTGTGTCGAATGTACGTGGTTTACTGAGTAGGTTAGGGCTGAAGTGTGTGTCGAATGTATGTGGTTTACTGAGTAAGTTAGGGCTGCAGTGTGTGTCGCATGTATGTGGTTTATTGAGTAAGTTAGGGTTGCAGTGTGTCTCGAATGTATGTGGTTTGCTGAGTAAATTAGGGCTGCAGTGTGTCTTAAATGTATGTGGTTTGCTGAGTAAGTTAAGGCTGCAGTGTTTGTCGAATGTATGTGGTTTACTGAGTAGGTTAGGGCTGAAGTGTGTGTCACATGTATGTGGTTTACTGAGTAAGTTAGGGCTGCAGTGTGTGTCGCATGTATGTGGTTTGCTGAGTAAGTTAAGGCTGCAGTGTTTGCTGAATGTATGTGGGCAATAGATAGATAGAGTGAGGGCGATAGATAGAGTGAGGGCGACAGATAGATAGTGAGGGCGATAGATAGAGGGAGGGCGATAGATAGAGTGAGGGCGATAGATAGAGTAAGGGTGATAGATAGATAGAGTAAGGGTGATAGAGTACCAAGAGTGGGACACTACCCTGACTGCATACCATCGGGCTTGTACTCAGGCTGGTATTACATGACCGCCTCGTCACGGAGCAGTGATAGACCAGTCATCCTCCGCCCCAGCATGCCACTCCCCCCCTTCCCCCCCCCCCACCGTTGGGGTAACGCCCAGCAAACTCTACTTGCTATCATTCCCTCCCACCGCCTTATGGCCGCAGCAATCCTCAATCCACGACCACTCCCGCCCCCACACAGTCCATATATGGTGTCACATACGCCGTTAGGGTCACTGATACACTACTGTACACGCTAACACTAGTCCGATCGTTGTTGAAGTGTTTTCCCTCCTATTTTCGTTATTTCCCTATTGTTTCTCTTGATTGGCAGTCAGCTTGTTTCTGCTGTGCTCACAATGATGTTAATCTTCCCCGCCCCGTTTACCCTTTCTACAATGTTAATTGAATACTGCCACGATCACAAGACTATAGCCCAGTGAACCGTATGGCAATGTGGGATGTGATTCCTGTCTTTGACTTCATCCGTGCCAACCAGGGAACGCAGCCTAGGATAAATGTTGTTGACTATCATGACCACCTTGGTCCTTCTGCAGTGATGAACGCTGCAGGCACTGCAACCCAAGATTTCTCCTGGAACTGATAATTGCAGACTAATGCATCTTCCCTGGCTACTGTTTATTTTCACCTGTATGTGACCGACATGTCGAAAATGTTACTGACTGGGTAATGATTGTAGTTTATATGACATTGTATGATCTATTGGCTTATTACTTGTGAAATTAAATAAAATCCGGGACCGTTGGTCTCAAAAAAAAAAAAGGGTGATAGATAGAGTAAGGGCGATAGATAGAGTGAGGGCGATAGATAGAGTGAGGGCGATAGAGTGAGGGCGATAGATAGAGTGAGGGCGATAGATAGATAGAGTAAGGGCGATAGATAGAGTAAGGGCGATAGATAGATGTGTGTGGTTGTGTGTGTGTGGTTGTGTGTGTATTGTTGTGCGTGTGGTTGTATGTGTGTGTATTGTTGTGCGTGTGGTTGTATGTGTGTGTATTGTTGTGCGTGTGGTTGTATGTGTGTGTAGTTGTATGTATGTGGTTGTGTGTGTGGTTGGGTGTGATTGTGTGTGTGGTTTATGTATGTGTGTGTGCGGTTAGAGAAGGATGCATGTGGAAGAGAGCAGCAGATCAACACAGCAGAAGAGAACAGGGAGTTACAGAAGGAGGCGGGTGGAAGAGAGCAGGAGATCAGCACAGCAGAAGAGAACATGGAGTTAAAGAAGGAGGTGGGTGGAAGAGAGCAGGAGATCAGCACAGCAAAAGAGAACAGGGAGTTAAAGAAGGAGGCGGGTGGAAGAGAGCAGCAGATTTAAAGAAGGAGGTGGGGTTGAAGAGATCAGCAGATCAGCACAGCAGAAGAGAACAGGGAGTTAAAGAAGGAGGCGGGTGGAAGAGAACAGCAGATCAACACGGGAGAAGAAAACAGGGAGTTAGAGAAGGAGGTGGATGGAAGAGAGCAGCAGATCAGCTCTGGAGAAGAGAGGTGAACAGGGATTTAGAGAAGGAGGTGGGTGGAAGAAAGCAGCAGATCAGCTCTGGAGAAGAGAAGTGAACAAGGAGTTAGAGAAGGAGGTGGGGTGGAAGAGAACTGCAGATCAGTGTTTCTCTTGTTTGATTGCGCGGATAGGTTGCCTTATGCTTTCTATCAGGGTTTCTGACACTACACTGGCCGGTTCTCCACTGCGATCTCTGTTGCAGTCTTCACAATTTTTTGCAAAGTCATGAATTCCTTCACTCATTTCCGGCCACCAGTACTCTGATTGCAATTCTCACAGAGATTCCCTGATTGTTTGGTGTCTTAGACCCAACCCCATGTGTGCTTCCTGTAATAGGAATCCTCTCCTGTTCGTGTTTGGAATCACTCTATCCCCCACTCCAGGGATTCGAGCAAAAGGAACGGAGTTTGCATCAATTACGTATGCATAATTGAGTGGATAATTCACGGGTAGTGATGCACAGTCGCCTTTTACGGACGTTTTTACTGCCAGCATGGTTTCCCCGTCTATGTATTTTTCTGAACGCTTTTTTGTAGCTACGGAAGCCGGTTTAGTTGCTTCCGCTGTGGCTGTATTAGCCAATGAATTCCCTGCAACGTGAACGCCATCACGTTGATGACTCAGAGTGTGTATCACATGAGTCTTTTGTAGTTCTTTCTGTAAAAGAGCTACTTGTTCACAAAGCATTTTATGCTTGATTGTGGCACCTGTGTCATCTTTGTAATCATTTTCAATCCAGCTCTGTAATTTATTATTGTAAGAGTTGACGCAATAATGCGAATCGCACACGATTAGTGTTGGGAATTCACGTTCTGCATTTTCAAGCTCCATCTTTAAAGATCTGATTTCAGCTCTCTGAACCGAACAGAATCTTACTGATTCAGTTTTTGTTATCTTCGGTCTGAATTTACCGCACAGCCAACGACCTTTAACAATCGCACAGGCTGCATCGTAGGACTTGTTCTCTACGTTAAAATGCTG
Organism: Lissotriton vulgaris; assembly: GCF_964263255.1. NCBI lineage: Eukaryota > Metazoa > Chordata > Amphibia > Caudata > Salamandridae > Lissotriton > Lissotriton vulgaris. The sequence goes on along the minus strand of NW_028241939.1, from coordinate 30,874 downwards.
TACAAATCTATCTGTATAGATTATACAGGCGTACTGTGGGAGAGGCAGAAGTTCGATTGGCAGAGGATATTCTTCATAAGTTAAATCATTCAGTTTTTTGAATTGCGGAGCAAAATAGTATTTCACATCTTCCGCTCCGAGAGAATTTACACACTGTATACATTTCTGATCCAGTGACACTGTAGGCAGGTTTACTGGGCTGAATAGCGCCTCGAAGGCGGATTCCGCTGTGAGGATATTGATCCTTTTGCCATTTGCTAGTTCTCGTTCATTCGTTAATGCAGTTTCTACTGCTTTCACAGTATTTTCTGTGAGACTGAATGTTTTTTCTGCTTGTGTGTACAAGTGAGATTTGTATGAAATTGGTACCTTTTCTCCCTCATTAGAGGTCAGGTATGTGAATCCGCATCTTCCTGGGATGACTCGGATTACAAGATTGCGTGTGTTGTCACGTGTATCTAATTTTGTTTTTGCTAACATGTCTGTTTGCAGTGATCTCAAAATTTCTGTGTGTTTTTGAGTCCAGTTGATTTGTTTAAAATCAGGTTTAATTAGTTCGTAGAGAGGTTTAACCCTCTCTGCGTAATTTAGAATGTAAGTTCTTCCGAAATTCAGGAAGCCTAGAATCGATTGTAAGTTCTTCAGCGTTTTTGGTGCTTGGAGTACAGCGCACTTCTCTAAGAAGTTGTCCGCTAGGCTTTTTCCTTCACTTGATAATTCGTATCCTAAAAATAATACTGTCTATGGGCAATTCGGGACTTTTTAAAGTTGAATTTGTAACCCTCTGCTGCGAACCCAAGTATTATGGTGTTCACTCTTTTCAAGTGAGTATCCAAGTCGTCATCTGTTAGATAGATGTCATCGACATAAGATAATGCCTCATCATCATATATTTGTAGTAACTCTGTTACTCTGGCTGAAAATAATCCTGGGCTATTCTTGAACCCTTGTGGGAGTCGGCAGAAGTTTTTCTGCGACCCAAATATTGAGAAAGCGGTCAAGTACCTGCTTTCTGGTGCAATATTTTGACAAAAGAAACCATTAGATATGTCTAATGTCGTTTTATATTTTTTCCTAACTATGTTATTCATTAGTGCAGCACTATGCGAATTTTGTACTGCAAATGTTTTGCAACATGCGTTAAGGTGTCTGTAGTCCAAAACTAGACGATATGAATTGTCTGGTATGGAGACAGGAAACAAAGGATTGTTCATTTGAGAGGTGCATGTTTCAATCACCCCCTGATATTCAAGTTGATCTAAAATCTCCCTGACTTGTTAGGTTTCGGCTACCGTCCCACTGCGTAAGCAGTGGGTGGGCGGAGCCGAAATCTTTTGTTGGTAGTAGGGCGGCCTGAACACGCCCCTCTTCTCCATTACCTGGCCTCGTAAATGCTGCCCAGCCATTGGAGGAGAGGAGCGTCACTGAGTTCCGGGCCCGCCTTGACGCGATTGGGGGGCGTTTTTCTCTCTTTTTTTAAGTCCCGCCCCTTTGTCCTGGGCCGCGCTGTCATTGGCTGCCGGCCCGGGACACCCCCGTGACGTCATTCCCCGGGCCGCGCTGTGATTGGCTGGCCGGCCCGGGATACCCCGTGACGTCATTTCACAGGCCGGCTGTGATTGGCTGCCGGCCCGGGACCTGACTTGTTTTAAAGGCGATGGTTGGTGCTACACACTCATGCAGGGGCCACAGAGCAAAGCAGAAGTCAGGGCAGGTCAAGTTGAAGGCTTGGGCAGAACCGCATGAAACAAAAACTCCGATCCACAAGGATAGGCGAGAGAGCTTCAATGCCATTGGGAGATTCTGTATTTCAACAGTCTAGACACTTTTATAAGCTACTGTACGTGGCGGTGCTGTACGTCAACGTATGTAAATGTTGCATCCGCTGTAACAAAAACCTATTGTGATTGGGAGCGTCTGTGTGTAGCACTCATGCCCTCAGCTGTGGCGAGGGTCCTTACTCGTGGAAATCGTCTCAACTTTTCCCGAACGTTTTGCTCTTGTGAGGTGCGTGCGGGGACGCTTAGTTGTTATGGAATATGTTGTCTGGGTCTGTCCCTCCGAAGAGCCGGTGTTGTGTGTATTGGTATCTGACCAATTTAAGAAAGCACGAAGCCATGGGAAATAGACACGACATGTAGCGCTGGCTGAACTGGAAGCGCTCAAGGCCCTGGGTTGTCCAGACACGTGATTGGTGTCAGGCAGTTGGGGGTTTCTTGTGTGAGGAAAGTGGGAGGGGAAACTGAAGGTCATGTTCAGCAACTTAGTCCTGTGGGGGTAAGGGGCTCAATGTCCGTAACAGCTGCAAAGAGGGAAGGAAGGTCGGGCATCTCTGTATTTTTAACAGTATCACGCTATGTTGCAAAATATGCATTTTAGCTGGATGGCATGTGTTTTTATGTGGCGTCTTAGTGGAGCGCAGACCAAGCGTTAACAAGAAGCGCCTGCTTGGTGTAGGGCGAAGATACACCGACTCCGTAAGCAAGGCAGTCCACTCCAGGGTTTCAAGAAGCCCTTGGGGGCGAGGTAGCTCAGAGTTCTGAAGTTCCTGCTGCACAGTTCTAGTGAGCAAGACCAAAGGGGTTCATGACGTGGTTTGCTTCAGCCCCTCCCCTTTTGTAATATGATTCACACTCGTTTGTTTTACATTATTAGGTGGGGAGACAACTCGGTGGGTAGGGTGGCTACTGTGTATCTCTACGTGTAACCGAATCCCACATAAGCCATTCCACTAAGTATTAGCTGAGGAATGCATACGGCCTCCTGTTAATGGAATGTTACATGTGTCTCTCCTCTCCTCCCCTCCCCCGCAAGGGATGACTGGCCCTCGGCATAGCTTACGTTATTGTGTCAGTAGTGTGCACAGTAAGTGCTATACTAGTCCTTTGTAGCTGTCATTCCCCCAACAGCGAACTTGGGCCCTAGAATGACAGCCCGTCCGGCTGGGATTGGAAAGTTAACACTGCAATTTGCAAACCCGAGGGGGTTCGAGAGGGCGTCAAATACAGGCTGAGAAAAAAAAACCACTGAAAAGGCAATTTACAACTTTAATACGAAGCGGGAATGGCATGAAAGGAGGTAAAACAAATGTGTACATTTAATCAGACAGGATTGGGAGGAACACAAAGAGAAAGGCTAATTAGACCCAGCAGGTAGCACTAACCTCCAGCCTTCATAAATAAATAAGGCTCGGGACAATGTCTAACTGGGAGGACAGATAAAGAAAAGGGATTTTCCCAAGAGGCCCAGTTAAAATAAAAAAAAAGAAAGCACACACGAATTAAACACTTCTCTGTTCCAGCAACGCGGGAGAGGTGAGGGGGCAGGCACAGCTTTTCCTCCCTTTCTTTCTTTTTCTCTCTGTTTCTTTCCCTCTGTCTCGTTCTGTCTTTTTTACTTCCTTCTCCTTCTCCCTTTCTTGCTTATTTATGTTCGCTTCTATTTCCCCTTCTTTCTTTTTCTTTCTCATTTCTTCCTACAACACTCTTTTATCTCCTCATATCTTTATTGCTCATCCTAATGTTCTGTTCCTTTCTTCTTCCTCCTTTTAATTCCTTCCTTCCTTTTTAAGTCTTTCTCATTTGTCCTCACTCGTTATATTCTTTCTCCTCATTTTCCCGTCTTTCTTTGTTCTTAGCAAAATTGTCACATTTTCATTATTTTTGTTTGAATTTTGTTCTCAGCTCTGGCAGAATTAATCTAGTTGCTCTATTTTATTTTACAGATATTTGTAATGTGCTCATATCGCCGAGGCTTGATGAACCAGAGTATTGCTAAACTCATGATTTGTTATATGTGGCCCAAGAACAACTGCACATTCCACATTATAACTAAATACTTGCTTGAAATGCAATATAGATAAGTGTTTAAATGCATTGAAACTTATATGGATACTTTTGTGTGCTAAAAATCAACGTTTAAAATAAAAAATCCTTGTAAAAAAACGTTAAAAAAAAAATGTGTCTCCTGTGTCAAAAAATAACCCTTTTAAAAATGGCAGTAAAAACCAGAGATTTGATTGGTTTAAGAATTGGAGAAGTGTGCTCCTGCCATGGCAACCCATGCTTGCTGCAGGATGTCGGTTTTTGTGCTGTGATCCTGTGGGCTTCTTGAAACTCGTCGACTCGACACAGAGGAGCTCTTGAAAAGTAAAGGCTTGCTAACATTGTGTGTCCTCCGTGGGAGTGAAGCCGTTGTCGGTATTGCATCTATTTAAGCGTGTGGGGTGCAGTGCTCGGTCGAGGCAGTCACTTTTCTTTCAGAGAGGACATGGTATACGGGATCGCTTGTGCCCTGTGTTTATTTATGGAAGGATGTATGACTTCTGGCTAACAATGGCTCATGTTCGTGTTGAGAATCTCATCCACACATGGCACGTCCTACAAGCTAGCGGGGCTCGTCGTGTACATTTTTCGTTATCTCGTGATTTTTGGTTTGGAACAGGCGTCCAGCGAGGCTTAGGAATTTGCCTGTGTCTTGTGCACCAAATTTCAGAAGCACAACAACCCACACACAGTTGCATATGTAAAGTTGTCACATGCACATCGGGCAGCCATCTACTTTCGTATATACAGTGCAGTAATACCACCGCTGTACATTTTATTGACACTTCAAATAAAGCACAGAGGGTCACGCCTGCGGCGTTCGTGCAGTTCCATTGTAGGGTAACAGACTTCCACAGACCAGGATCTCCTGTTTGTATCCGCCTGTGCTGCTTAACTAAAAGCTAGCGGTGGATTTAGCTCAGATGCTTGCCAGCTCGGAGCTCTTTGTGATCGGAATTCCCCCTTTTTTTTCTCACAGCTTTCAAACTATTCACTAGCTGACCACCGATACAAAGGGTCTCCCGTGCTTTAGAATAATATAATACAGAGGATGCACAAATGCAAGGATTCTCAATGTCCACATTCCTGCACAATTATTATTTATTTCTTCGGTCCTTTGGTTTGACCCGCCAATTATCCTTTTTATCTCGTTTAACCCCCTGTCCGTTAGCAGTGGATTGTCGAATTCATAATTTGTCAGCTGTGCATTAAAGGAAACATAAACACAGATCCTACAGGGGCGTCAAGGTTTCTGGCTTGCTCCTGTAGAATGTGAGTAATTGGGCGCATGATGCCTTTGATGTTGTTCAAGAGAATGGAAATTCCTGATAAACAATGCAAGTGTTAAATTTGAAAGCTTGCAACGTAGGTGCTTGTGGCTTATGGGAATCTGAAATATCGAGTAGCCTCCTAGTGTGCATTTTGGTGTGTGATAAACCAGTTATGTAGGTGCCTGCTCTGAGTTTTTCCCTTTCGTACATAATTGCATACCGACTTGACGTCTTGGCTCCAGTGGCCAGACCGTGAATGCACAGCTTGACACATCCTTTATTAACTGTCTCATCTTAATGCTTCAAGCGTTGTAAGGTCAGTGGCCTCATTCTTGGTTAGAATGAGCACCAGTGTACCTGCAGCCTGTCTTTCGTTGAGACGCCTGGATCGTCAAAGGTATGTAAGTGTTGCTTTTATTGCGGATGGTCAGCTGCCGTTAAGACGTTTTTGTGGAGGGGTGAGTTGAGAATATCATTCCTAGACGTACAGATAAAAATCATTGACCACCAAATAGAAACTCAGGTATTCAAAAAAAGCACAGATCGGAACTCTTGTCTTCTATATCAAAGCTTTCATCCAGAGAATCTAAAAAACCATTTACCAACATCACAGTTTATTCGGATAAAACGAATCACTTCTGATGCACAGACACTAGAGAAATCATTGATTGAACAACAACATCAATATCTAGAAAGAGGATATCCTAAAATGATCCTGGAGGAATCTCTCAAGAAAGTGGCCAAACTACCAAGAGAAAAACTCTTGACATCAAGTGAAAAAACCACCAGTCAAAAAACCGTATGTGTCTTGAAATTCTCAACAGAGACCAAGAAAATCAAAACAATTATCAATCGACATTGGTCGCTAATCAAATCAGAACCCGATCTACAAAACCTCTACAGTGATCGCATAACTTATGCACATAAAAGATCGCAAAACTTTAAAGAAATCTTGAATGTCAAGAAATCAAAAGATACACAATATAAAGGAATGAATAAATGCTTAAATTGCACTCATTGCAATAATGTAATAACTGGAAAAACTTTCATGCATCCTACCCAAGGATATAAGATCAATTTGAAATACACAGGCACATGTGACTCTAAAAATCTCATCTACGCCATCAAATGCCCATGTGGCAAAATATACATAGGACAGACAGAACGAAAAATAAAAACGAGAATATCAGAACACAAGAGCAACATTCGAACTAAAAATATGAAATCTGCTCTAGCCACTCATTGGTTAGACTGCAACCACCAAATTGCTCAATTGAAATATACTATACTTGAGATACTTCCGCAACGCTGCGATATGGACCCTACTAAACAGCGCCTGCAAGCTGAATTCTTTTGGATAAAAAAACTTAAGACATTGCAACCATCTGGAATTAATGACAGAATAGAAATGTCACTTTTATTGATTATGATTCATTTATTATTTTCATTTACTTATCATCAATTGATAAGTCATATATTTTTATCTCCATACCATATGTGTTCATTACATTTGTCATACAGTTTGTAATTTATTGCCACATGTTTTCTCACAGTCCTTTCCTTCAATTCTCTATGAGAACCCTTTTTACATACCTCCGACATTCCCTAACCCAGGACGTGTAAGCACCGCCCCATGACCTCCTCGTGAACTTTATCACGTGATCGGAACTTTATTTCTATTTTTCAGACGTCGCGTCCTTGTATAAACACTATACGTATAAGATTTCTCATATTTGTTACGTTCACATTCAGAACGTGTCCCCCATCTTGATTAATACTGTTGCAGTCACTTCTTCGTAAGTACTGTTTACTTCCGCAATTTCATGAGCACGTGACCTGCGTCACCACACCACACTACTAAACAGCACCCGATAGGCCACTACTGCATCCGTTCACTTCCGCGTTCGGAACCGTTGACTGAGAGTCCCGCGACTATTACTAAACTGTAAGTTACCACGCAGCTCGTTCGTTTTATGTTTTCCGCTTTATGTTTTCCGTTAAGCCTGGTGTCCATTAGATAAAACTTGTCACCTCCACATTCATCTCTTGTTCTTTAACCTTGCTCCTTTTGATTACACAAAACCTGCTGTTACGATTGTTTGGAATAATGACTAATGCTAAGTCATGCCATAGAGTTAATGAAAATGAACGTAATGAATTACAATGCTTTGTTTAAACCGCATGATTTTCATTTTTGAATGCTAAGGTCTTGTATGTTTCTCGTTTGCTACAGGCCCCTGATGAAGGGTTTTTCTTTGACAACCCGAAATGCATTGGGCATAATGTAAAATCGCAAATCACTATTGTTTACAAATGAACTTCGTATTGGAAATGACTACAATTTCTATAAAGAATGCTTCATGAATAAAAATAACAACTACGATCATAAAAATGTGTGAAAACTTTTCCTTTGAAATACGCAATTAAAAAATAATTCAATGAAAGATAAAACCAATTGTGGTACTAGTTGAAAGTGCGCGTCCTTTGTGTTCAGGAGACCACACTCTACCCACTGATTATTAAGGCACTGACAGACACAGTGTAACAAGGACTGCGCCAACGCAAAAATAGAATATCTTCTCTTAAGTAAAGGGCGCACGAAGATACCAGCCATCCATACTTTGTAAATGACAATGCCATTTATTTATGTTGTCAAAGCCAACACAGAAATAAACATGTTGTCATTTACAATGCCAATAGCTCTAACTTTTCCAAAGGCGAAACCGTTGCATTGTAAATGCTTGTTTTTTAGCTTCTTGCTTAACTGGGTACTGCCTTTGTGCAGTCGGTTGATTTTTTAACTGGATTTTGTGAGGAGGAGAGTCCTCATCCCATCCAACATGGTTCTTATACAACGCAGGTGCTTGAGCAACTGCCCATTTCCTTGCATAAGTATATTTTTGGTGAATCAGAATGTGATTCGAGAAGGCAGGCATAATCATTTCTTCGCCACGAGGGCACTCTCTGACAAACTCTGGGGGCCAGTATTTTTCCGCTAACAGGATGTCATAGCCTTTTGAGAGGTTATCCCAAAATAGACCCCTTATTTTCCTAGTCTTATCACCCTCTATACGCAATGTTATTTAGTATATCTTATGGGGCTCGCTAACTCTGGTGTCTGCAGTTTCTACTTGAATGCATTCATTTCTGTCCACTGTCTCCAGATGACTAATCAGGATCTTGTGAGCTATGGTGATTTCTGCTGCACTGTCTAACATTGTCTGTGCCCACTCCCCGTTTTTAGGTTTTGCCTGGCGAAAGCTGCGCTCTGCGCAGCTTTTTCGCGCAGGCGAAAACCTAATGAGAACTGTAGTGTGGTTTGGAACGGTCCCCGTCATTTATTGGCTAGCTCCATAAATGGAGCATAGCCATTGGACGATGGGATGGACGATTTTTTGGCTTTTGGCGACGTCACGCGACGTCAGCCAAAAGCCGGGAACGCCCCCGAATCTGGTCCGGCATTGCCGGCACCCGCCTTCCTGCTCCGGCCGTCTTCTGCGTCTCTCCACCCCCTTTCCCGCCCCCTCCCGCTTGTTTCCTGATGCTGGCCTCCCCCTTTCGCCGTCGCCGTGCGAAGAGCTGCAAAGCCCTGCCAAGCGGTTCTGGGGCTCTGGAAGGTAGCAGATGGCTGCCCGTAGCACTTGATCGAGTACAGAGGAATTCAAGGTTTTGCGGGGGCAACAGATGAGTGGCAACAGATGAGTGGCAATAGATGCAGAGGGGACTACATGGGTGCGAGGGGGAGCAGAAGCTTCCGAGTGGGTGCTAGAGTGATGTCAGTGGGAGGCGAAGTGTTGACTGGTGCATCGACCCTTCAGGGGTGTGCAGATCACTGTTTCGGTGGTACCGAGAGCTTCACAAGGGATGCCTTTTAATTGGACAATAAATAGCAGGCATTTACGTCACATGGAGATGCCCAAAACTGCAACACTTGGGCGATATATGAAACTGAGTTATGGCGGCCTTTTCGAAGTGACTAGCCGGCCGGCCAATCCTAGCGCGGCCGGCCGGAAGTGCCCGCCCCCCCCGCAGCCCGGGGGAAGAAGGAAGACGGCAAGAAGTATGGCGGCTCCCGTGGCCTGGAGGGAGCCCCGGGAGATGCGGAGGACGTTGCCGGTCTCCCATGCCGAAGAGGGAGACCGGAGAAGTGCCCAAGAGATTGCCGCCGCCGACGTTGCCGGTCTCCCATGCCGAAGAGGGAGACCGGAGAAGTGCCACCGTCGCAAGGTGCAAGTGAGTCGATTTGTTTTTTTATTTGGGGCTAGGGGAGGCTCCCTCCCGCTACCCGTGGCAGCAGTGGGTGTGGGGGGCACGCAGGAGTGTTGAGGTACGCCCCTGTGGGTGTGGTGAGGTGCCGCTCTCCTGGGTGGGGAGGGAGGTCTGACTCTCTTATGTCCCTGAGGGCTCGGCTCTAGCCGGGCATAGACAGGAGACGCTGACGGTTTTCAGACCCTCTGCCCCATCGGGAACACTGCGTGGTGGTGGTTGGGGGACTGCAGAGCGCTCACTACCGGCAGCCGCAGAGGTGTGGAGAGTCCCGTGTTGTGTGTGTCCCCCTGTTTCTCGTGCTCCCACTGACAGTCCCGCGCTGTTTCCGTGCCCGCCGCTTTCCGTGCCTTCCCTCCTCGTCCCGCTCTGCTGCGGGGCCGTGCGAGGCTGCTGCCACTCTCCTGGGTGGGGAGGGAGGTCTGACTCTCTTATGTCCCTGGGGGCTCGGCTCTAGCCGGGCATAGACAGGAGACGCTGACGGTTTTCAGACCCTCTGCCCCATCGGGCACACTGCGTGGTGGTGGTTGGGGGACTGCAGAGCGCTCACTACCGGCAGCCGCAGAGGTGTGGAGAGTCCCGTGTTGTGTGTGTCCCCCTGTTTCTCGTGATCCCACTGACAGTCCCGCGCTGTTTCCGTGCCCGCCGCTTTCCGTGCCTTCCCTCCTCGTCCCGCTCTGCTGCTGATGAATTAAAAGTGAGTATTTCCAAAGAGAAAATGTATTTAGCGTGAGAGAATATCAAACAATTTAAAACGTCAAAGAGAGTCGTTTTCATCAGTTTCCACATTCTTAGTACTAGGTCTGGTAGTGATTTGATCCTGTGATTTCCTGGAGTGAGCATGCGTGACTTGCCTTGGAGCAGTAGATGTATTTTAATTGCGCGTTATGTAATATGTACGTGGGGTTGGAGTGGCTGCGAGTGATTTGTATTTATATAGCGCTTACTACTCCCGACGAGGCGCTGATGTAAAATACACGTCCACATCTACCCTAGCAGGAGGCGAGATGATTACAGCGACTGCTTCCCAGAGTTGTCAATCACGCCATAATGTTTATAGAAGTGAAAAGTCAATGTGCAGTTGTTTCATTTGACACGACTCGGGTTCAGAAAGTGCAGTTGCTGGAGGGGACAGATAAGTAGCTGTGCTCCATGTCAGCCTGTCTCGCTCCACCTGCTTCACTAAACGCTTTCCTGATGAGAGAGAGAGATTTGTTTAAATACCAGGATAATTGCCGGCAGCAGCACCCTTGCCGTGTAATGCCTTGTACTACATCTGTGTTAGCAGTCGCCTCAGGCTGTTGTTTTTTTTTTTTGCAGGGGACGAGATTTGTACGTTCATGCCCATTACGCCGTATTGCTTTTCAAAGGCAACTGTTGCAGAGCCAAGTGGGCTGTTGAAAATTGCTCCGTGTGCACCTGTTGCCTGCTTGTGCCCCCGTTTTCGTGCCCCTGTTGCCTGCTTGTGCCCCCGTTTTCGTGCCCCTGTTGCCTGCTTGTGCCTCTGTTTTCGTGCCCCTGTTGCGTGTGCCCCTGTTGCCTGCTTGTGCCCCTGTTGCCTGCTTGTGCCTCTGTGTGCCCCTGTTGTCTGCTTGTGCCTCTGTGTGCCCCTGTTGTCTGCTTGTGCCTCTGTGTGCCCCTGTTGCCTGCTTGTGCCTCTGTGTGCCCCTGTTGCCTGCTTGTGCCTCTGTGTGCCCCTGTTGCCTGCTTGTGCCTCTGTGTGCCCCTGTTGCCTGCTTGTGCCTCCGTGTGCCCCTGTTGCCTGCTTGTGCCTCCGTGTGCCCCTGTTGCCTGCTTGTGCCTCCGTGTGCCCCTGTTGCCTGCTTGTGCTGTGTTGGTGTGTGTGGAGGGCTCTGTGTGGCTGTGTGTGTAGGAAGCTTTGTGTGGCTGTGTGTGTGGAGGGCTCTGTGTGGCTGTGTGTGTGGGGGGCTCTGTGTGGCTGTGTGTGTGGGGGGCTCTGTGTGGCTGTGTGTGGGGGGCTCTGTGTGGCTGTGTGTGCGGGGCTCTGTGTGGGGGTGTGTGTGGGGGGGCTCTGTGTGTGTTTGTGTGTGTCATTTGCGATAGATAAAGCTAGTGGCATTGTAAATGACAATGCCATTTATTTATGTTAAAAAAAACATAAATAAAAATAATGTCAAGAGCAATGCCAATAGCTCTAACTTTAACAAAGGCAAAACCATTGCATTGTAAATGCTTGTTCAACTGTGTCCTCAGTATTCTCGGCATGTTCGATTACTCTAATACTGGCTACCTTCTTTTTTGGAAATTGTTACTTTCTACTTTGAGCAGGTTCCTTGTCTTTGGACTTGGTGTGCTCTCCTGGGTCTGACCGTCCTCTTCTTTACGATTTCTGCGAAAAAGATCGAGAGGGACCTGTATCAATACTTTGATATCTATCAGGCTTCTTCAAATTATCCCTATTTCTAAGGTTATATCTTTTCTCAGAGGGCTCTCTCTGGGGAGACTGGTGTTCTCGAGTCGGAGTTCTTTCCCTCCGTCGAGGAGACCTTCCTCTGGATTGGAAAACTTTTTCCTTGGGAGTGGATTGTTTATTCCCATCCCAGCTTTTTTTAGGAGTGTTTGAATTATTTTTAATAAATAATTTTTCAGGATTTTCGAGCAGTTGGGGTTTCACTGGTTTTCCACCCAAGCTGTCTCTACCTAATTCTTCATAGCATTTCTCTATGATTCTGGCAAGCTCAATTGGCTGTTCTGTTATATCTGTTTCCTTCAACTTCTGGCGGATCGCCACAGATGCTGCTTCTCCTTTTATATTGGCTAGTAATATAGCCGAGACCTGCTTGAAGTCTTTCAGTAATTTTATACCAAGAGTTAAAGCAGGTTCTGGACCGTATTCATTTTGAATCTGTTTTAGCTCATCTGGTATTACCGCCATAGACGGCACACCATGTGTTTTCGTGTAAATGGAAGCAAAGACTGTACCCCAAGTGTCACAGTCCTCCACGTGTGGTGTGACCCCCATTGGAAGGCAGATGGTCAGAATCCTGTGTTTCTCAATAGGGGTAGTATTCGGAAATACTGCCTCTATTTGAGTAATTTTCTGCGCTAACCAGAAAGGAATTTGTTCCCGTTTTATGGGTATTTTACCAAGACATGATTGTATGTTCTGTGGTGTAATTTTATTTGTGTTCCCCTGATGAGGGGTCAGCTGTGGAACGTTAACAGTTGTTTGGACTGTTGCAGTCCGCATTACACATTGGACTAATTGTCTATGTATTTTAATTAATGTTTTTAGCTGTGCTAACAGTTCTTCTCTAGACATTTTTGCAATGTCCGGATGTGGTGTGTAGCTGGCTAGAACCGGCCACGTTCTCCTGGTCTACCTAGTGGACCGAGCCTGGTAATATGATCATTATGTTTTAGGGCGCCTTTAAACCAGAGCAAATGCTCTTGGAATTTTAATGGGATTTCAGTCTCCTCGAAAGGAGCGTACTCTTCCGGTGGATCCCCTATTTTGTAATAGTGGAACTCGTGTGTTGCGGTGTTTGCTGCTGGAAATTTTATCCAAGAATAGAATACCTCTGTCTGCCGATATTCGTGTGCCTCTATCACGAAGAGGACTGTGCCACCTTGTGCGGTCAATCCATTTTCTATAAGTTTTGACGTTATAGACTTTCTTAAATGTGCCGGGATGATAATTGCACCCGGTTCAGTAATACCGGTGTCCCGTTGATTTGCATCTACTGCGGTTTCAACGGTCCCGTTTTCAGTGTCGGACATTTTAGTGTCAGAAAGGTTTTGCAGAGCAGGTCTCCAAGGAGACAAAGATTAGGTGCACAATATTTTGGAACACTGTATCCTTCAACGTTGAATAAACTAGAGCTTTACATAGGAATCTCTTCCTACTAAGGTCGGGCAGATTTTAACCTTTCACCCACTCCAGACGTCTATTGGAGTTTTTACGGGAGAAAGGGTCTTAGTGAAAAATGCACAACTGAGTTACTCTAACGTCTTGCGTTAGTTTATCGCCTTACCAAACGTTGGGCACCATGTAGTGTAGTTCCTATTTTCCCAATAGGCCCTGCACATTGGAATAACATAAACAGTAGTATAGACGTAGAAGTGCGGATCTTCCAGGTCTCCACTGACTATGCTAAACTTAATTGGGTTTGTTACCAACTAGCTCAGAGGTCACTGGAAACTTTCTTGACTGAATAGGAAGTGATCAGCTTCCCTGGTACAGGCAAGAAGGGATTCAGTTTTCCAACAACCGTGCAACATGACAACTTTGCTCCTTAGAATAAGAGTCAATCTCTAGAGTTGTGTGAAACAATAGAAAGTTATTTTACTCAGTCAGTTTTGTGCAGATTACTTTCACTGAAGTGCAGAGAATAGAGAGACAGGCGTTTTTAATAAAAATGTATTATTTATTGAGCAGTCTTTCTTCTCATACAAGGGAAATGAATGGCCACAATTGCAAGACTTGTTATTGTGAAAAGTGCGTACAGTAAAATGATGATTGCAAAATAATACTGTAAAAGCATTGATATGGTTTCCTAGCCATACAATGGTTTAAAATGAATAAAACATATATACATTCATATATACATTAGGCTAACATACTCAACTGCTGCTTCTAACTACGCCTACCCCAGTGTACCTGACCTAAGCCTAATACTTGGAAGGGAGTAATTAAGTAGCAGTTTTAGTTAAGTTGGTTTTGCCAAGGTTTGCTTCAAGAATTCTCTCTAAGGGTTTAGTCAACACCATACCTCTGGAATAGAATGTTGGAGGTCTTGTATCTCCTTCCAGGACTCGATATCCCAGTCACTCGCAAGAGTAGGCTGGAAACGCCGGAGTTTGATTTTCTTGGCAGGAGAAAAGACAGCGTCTCTCTCAGCACGTCGAGGAGGAGGGGCAGTGTCCGTGGGCAGCTTGCATTTGCTGGGCTCTGCAGGGGACAGCTGGTCTGCTATTGTGTTCACCACACCATCTTTCGCTCGTTAGCAGCGGTAGCGACAGCGATAGCATCAGCAGCGTTTGCTTAAGGCAACGTTGGTAATATTTATACCTGAAAGGTGCCTTGTTTGACGTAAGTTTTTGGACATAAGACGTCAATAAAGATGTCACTAGGAAGTGATCGTCTCTCAGTGCTCATTAGAGTTCTATTACTAATCAAAACATAGCAAGCGGGGATTTCCCAGGTTGCTGAGTTTTATCTTGTTGAAGAACTCGGAGTGTAAATCTAGGAATCTAAGATAGTGGTTCTGCTGTGTCATTTGCTAATGAGCTGCAGAGGAAGCTGCAGAGGAATGTGGCTCTGATCGTGTGAGGCCAGAGACGAGTTTCTGAAATATCACACTTGAACGTTTATGTCATTATAGGGGAATAAATGGATTATAGCCGTATAGGGGCATAAGGTCATAGGGTTGATCGGGGTCTTAGATTAGAATACGACAAGGTCGCGAGACCTAAAAACCACAATTGATGGACAGAATGCAGAACAATGTCATACATTCACCCCAGTACAGAGATCTGGGCCTAAATCCATCGTTTTTTTGCACTCCACACCACCCCAGTTCAGACATGGCCATATGCAAATCAGTCTGACCCTGTGCCTCATGGGAACAGTCCAGCCCGAACTGCCAAGCCATGCCTTCCCTGGACCGGAAACGATGGATTTAGGCCCAGATCCTTGTACTGGTGTGAATGTATGACATTGTTCTACATTCTGTCCATCAACTGTGTTTTTTGCAATTTTCACCCCGAGTGGGCTGGGTATGCTCAGACGTGAGTCCCAGGCTCTCCACACCACTGGAGTAAAGCTATCCAGGCTGATGAAGGCTGGTAGCCAGAAACCGGTCCTTGGATGCTTGATTCCGGTCAGGGAAAGACATGGCTTGGTAGTTCGGACTGGACTGTTCCCATGAGGCACAGGGCCAGAGCTGATTTGCAAATAGCCAGTGTCTAACCCAGGGTGGTGTGGAGTGCAAAAAACGATGGATTCAGGCCCAGATCCTTGTACTGGGGTGAATGTATGACATTGTTCTACATTCTGTCCATCAACTGTGTTTTTTGCAAAGCTCAGAGTAGAGGCAGAAGGAAAACCCTAGTTCTTTGAATCACCCAGTGAGGCACAGGAATGGCTGAAGGGATGGAGACTGGCGAAGGGGAGCCACAGACAAAGAATAAGACGGCAGAGACAATCCTCGCAAGAAGCTTCTGGCGGACAAGAGGGCGAAACATCAGATCATCATGACGAGACAAGAAAAGGAAGTGATGTGGAGTGAAATTGAGGTCAGAAGCGCCATTGGAATATCATTGATGCACAGGTTCACACCCCCCCTATACCATGACACGGGGGGGAGAGAGAGAGAGAGAGAGAGAGAGAGAGAGAGAGCGGTGTGTGTTTGTGGTTGTGTTAGACGGACCGGGAGGGTCGGCCGAGGACGAGGGGAGAGGTCTCCGGGGAGAGCCGTCTCCAGCGATCGTACAGACAAGTAACTTCCCCCCCACAGATGTACACCACACAAGGATAAGGTTCAACGTTACTTTATAAGCAATTCTTTAAGTACGGTGAAATGGTACAAGGAGGTCTGGACTCAGGGGTCCCCTCTATTCTAGTCTCTTGGTTGGGAAAGGGGTAGCGGGACAGTCTTGTTACCAATCTGGTAGATGAAATAGCTCACAATCCTCGAGCTCGGCGTTCTAGATGATCGGGCCGCGGTGGAGCCTGCAGGTCCCGGGATGGTTGAAGGTAGCGACGGTCCGCGGCGGAGCCAGCAGGTCCCGATGAAGGTGGTGGTTACAAACGGTCCGCGGCCACGCCAGCAGGTCCCGACGACGATGAAGGTTTCAGAAGGTTGCGGCAGCGCCAGCAGGCAGGTCGATAGTTCGCAAGGCAGGGCTACGGCAGCGCCAGTAGTCCGTCAAGGATGAGTTCTTCACTGCGTCTCTCGACTCCAGGATACAACTGCCTTCCTGCTCTGGAGCTGCCCCAGTTATAGGTCTGGCGCCCTTTGATGTCCGGACCCTCGCACTTGGAGGTCGGGAGGTCCGGGATGAGGGAGTCCAGACACCCAGCAGGGGGGTGGAGCCAGCGCCTGAGGGAGCTGGGGGCGATCGGCACCTGGCGGGGGAGAGCCATCGACACCTCTTTCTCCCATTGACCTGCCAAGTAGTCCGCTCACCTCCTGGGTGGATGGTGGTGCCGGGATGTCGGGGCCTGGCCAGGCCCAGGGTTAGGGTCGATCGGAGGCCACGCGGCCTCGTGGTGCTGTGTCCAAGATGGCGCCCATGCCGGGCGAGAGGGCCGGTAGGGAATCGGGCCCATGATGGGGAGATGTCCAGGGGCAGGGGTCCCATATGAGACGGGAAACGGGTGGTTGTTGCGTGTAACACCTGAAGAGCCAGGCTCGGGCCTGGTCGTGCGGGGAGGGAGCAAGCCCTTCACGTGGCCTGTCCAACAGGTTGTGTGTGTGGTTGGGTGTGATTGTGTGTGTGATTGTGTGTGTGGTGTGGTTGTGTGTGTTTGCGGTTGTATGTGTGTGTGTACACGTGTGTAGTAAATGAGGACACCTGTGATGGGTAGTTTCACTCTTTATTCCATGAAGTACAACTCTTAAGATGCCGTGTGCCTGTCAACAGTGAACCTGGCTGCTGTGTCAACATTCTACAGCGAGCGCCGGGCTGACAGGCAGACCATACCATTGTCTGGGTAGTGATGGGGGAAACATGGGAGAGGTAAATATAACTTGGCAGGTTACAACACATCATCCTCCCTAAGGGACAAAACGAAAAGCAAGAGGAGATATAAAGGTGAGGGAGGTCACCCCCTTGCAGGATAGGATGAGAGATAAGATTCCCCCCCCCCCACCAAGATCCAGGCGGCGGGTCTTACGCAGAAGACCCCTCCTTTGGCTATGGGGATGAACTATTTCATAAGGTATTGTTTGTGCCAATGCGGGGAGATCCTAGGTCTATCACTCTTCCTGTCTTGTCTGATCCCTCTATTGTCCTTTCCACCCTCCATTCTCTTAGTGTCT
The DNA here is from genome assembly GCF_964263255.1 of Lissotriton vulgaris. Classification (NCBI taxonomy): domain Eukaryota; kingdom Metazoa; phylum Chordata; class Amphibia; order Caudata; family Salamandridae; genus Lissotriton; species Lissotriton vulgaris. The sequence continues at coordinate 13,507 of NW_028241939.1, read as the reverse complement.
GACCTACGTTCTTCCACTCCCGCTGGAACCACCCGATCATGGCTCCATAATCTACCATCTTCCCTGACCACAGTGTTCTTATTTTGCCTTTTGATGGTATTGAGGGCATAAAACTTGTCACCTCCTTTTCTCAGTCTCTCTGGTTTCTTTACGTAGACTTTTTGTCCACACTGGAGTTCTCTCTCCTTCACTCCCCACTTCTTATCGTACCATTCCTTGTATTTCTGTTGACTGGCTTCAATCCTCCTCTTGATCTCTTTGGGATCGATCTCCTCTGTTTGCTTTCTTCCCATCCAACTGGGGGTCAGCTTGGTGCCAGCTTTCCTCCCTCTCAGTAACTCAAAAGGCGTGCAACCTGTAGTGGCCTTGGGCATGGTGTGGTATGCCCACAACATGTCTCTTATGGCTACTTCTATGTTCTCCCCAGCTTGATTTGCCAACTGTATGCATTCTTTGAGCATGCAGTTTACTCTCTCCACTTTGCCATTGGCTTTGGGGCAATATAGTGAGGTGCGGATATGAACTATGGAACAGTCCTTGAGAAACTCCGTCATCTCTTCTGAGATCAGCTGCACCCCATTGTCTGTCACTAGGGTTAATGGCAACCCTTCTCTCGAGAACACCTCTTTCAGGAATTCAATGATTGCCTTAGTGTTCACGTTGTGGACAATCTTGCAGCTTATCCAGCTAGAGTGGTAGTCCACCAGGACCAGTAGGTACCATTCTTGTGGCCCCTTGCCATGGATGGGTCCGGCTATGTCAAAACCTAGTTTTTCCCACGGAGCCTCGGGAACCTCCACAGGTAACAGAGGTGCTCGCCTCATAATCTTAGACTTGTCACTCAAACTGCACGCGTAGCAGTCTCGCACCTTGTCCTCCATTTCACTGTCCATGGTTGGAAACCAGTAGTCTGTACGAAGCCTAGCTTTGCTCAAACTTCGGCCTAAGTGTCCTTCATGCGCTAGATCCACTATCTGGCTTCTTAAGGCTTCTGGTGGGACAAGTTTACCAGACTTCATTAAGAGATTTCCTTCTACTGATAGATCTTCCCTCACGTTCCAGTATGGTTGGATCTCTGTCTCCATGTCCTTGTACTTCTTTGGCCATCCCGTGAGTACAAGTCTTTTCACTTTCTTCAGTACTTTGTCTTGTTGCATCTGGGTTTCCCACGCATTTTTCTCCACTGCAGCTAAACGCAGCTCGAGAATAGTGCCACAAACGACTTCCTCGTCCTCCTCGCCTGCCGCTGGTGCTCTCAACAGGAAATCCGCAACCATATTCTGTTGCCCGGGTATGTAGGAGACTCTGAAATTGTAGGCTTGCAGGCCCACAGCCCATTTAGCTATGCGGGGCGTCATGCTTTCCATGTCTTTCTTTGTGAAAAGCGAGACTAGAGGTTTATGGTCGGTTTGTATTTCAAATGGAGTCCCCCAGATGAAGAATTTGAAGTGGCAGATGGCCCAGTAGACCGCTAGAGCTTCTTTTTCTATGGTTGAATAGTTTTTTTCAGCTGAAGTGAGTGTTCTGGAAGCAAAAGCCACGGCATTGACCTTGCTCCCCTCTCTTTGCGCCAGCGTCGCCCCTATTCCTTTGTTGCTGGCATCAGTCGAGATGATGGTTGCACCATTCGGGTCAAACTTCCCGATATACGGGGCTTCGATGATTGCTTTCTTTATGCAGTTCATGGACATCTCTTGTTCTTTTCCCCAGACAAAAACACTATCTTTCTTGATTAAGTCTCGTAGGGGCTGTGACACCATTGCAAAGTCCTTGATGAACTTGGCCATGTATTCGGCCAGCCCTAGGAACGATAGTATGTCCTCCTTGCTCTTGGGAGTGGGAGCGTCTCTCACTGCTCTGACCAAGTCGTGCTTTGGTTTAATGCCTTCTTCCGATAAGGTGTGACCTAGGTAGTCCACCGAGCATACTCCTAACTTGCATTTGGATGGTTTGGTGGTGAATCCTACCTCCTCAGCTTTTCCAAAATCTTCTTGGCCATCTCATTGTGTTCCCACTCACAGCCACCGAAGATCAGAATGTCGTCTTGGAAACAAATTGTGTTCCTGCAATCTTTTAAAACATGTTGCATGATCCTTTGGAAAGCCGCAGCCGCTGACGCCAGACCAAAGGGCATACGCTGAAACTTGAAATTTCCAAAAGGGGTGGTGAATGCTGTTAATATTTGTGAATCCGGGTGTAATTTGATTTGGTAATAGGCAGAGGATAGGTCCAGCACACTAAAATACCTGCCCCCCCGGATCGTGCTCAACATCTCACCTATCCTGGGGAGAGGGAACCTGTCCACCTGAATATTTGCATTAAGGTCCCTCAGGTCCACACAGAGTCTGATGCTGTTCCCTCCATCTTTTGCTGTGAAGACAATCGGGGCCAACCAGATTGAACTCTCAATTTCTGCGATGGTTCCCTGGCTGACCAATCTCTGAAGTTCCTGTTGGAGGGGCTCTCTCATGCGCAATGGTATGGACCTGGTTTTATGCACTACGGGTACTGCCCCCTCCTTTAGGATAATCTTGTGCATATAGTCCTTAAATACTCCCAACCTGTCACTAAATACCTCTTTGAATTCCTCTGTGAGATCCCCTGCTATGCCTACAGAGTCAATTAATAGCACCTGTTCTTTGTTGTTCGGATCCAGTGTGATACCCAACTCCTTCTGGTGTTTCCAGCCCAACAGAGTCGAGCCACTGGTGGAAACATACACCTTTCCCACTGTGTGTCTATCTTTAAAGGAGATTCTCATTGTCACCATGCCCTCTAACGGTATTCTCCCTTTGTTGTACCCCTTGGGACTGATGTCAGCTTGCATCACTTTGACAGGATGGTTTGCAAATTTATCCTCAAACACATTTTTATCTACCAAAGTGTAAGGAGAACATGAATCAGCATACATACAAAACTTCACACCATCTAGTAGAACATCACATTTTGGGTAAATGTCATCCTTATTTTCATCCTCTTCCCCCACTTGGAAGATATAGGATTTTTCCCTTTCCTCGTCCTAAGGGGACTCCTCTATAACATGCACTGCTTTACTGGGAGCTTTACATACCTTGGAATAGTGCCCCCAGCTGTTACACTTCCTACATTGCACATTTCTTGCTGGGCACTTCCAGTTATTGGCCATATGATTAGGACTACCACATTTAAAACACACCATGGCACTGGACTTACTGCGATTCATTTCTTTACTCTTGTCTCCTACTTTACAAACTGTATCTCCCTCTGTGCTAGACTTGTTTTCTGCTTTCTCCCTGTTTATCCCTTCCTGTGATTTAATCTCTCTCATACATCGCGCAGTGTGTTCTAGGCCCTTGGCTATGTTTATGGCTTCATCTAGATTTGGATTCTTTGTAAGCAATTCCTCTTGAGTTTTGGTGTCATTGGGGCATCTTACCAGTTGGTCCCTAATCAAAGAGTCTGTGAGTTGCCCAAATTCATATGTGGCAGATAACCCTCTCAACACTGCAATATATGCACTCACTTTCTCCTCCCTCTTCTGCACTCTCTTAAAAAACTTGTGCCTCTCCATCACCACATTTATTTTCTCCTTGAAGTGAGCCTCCAGCTCCCTTAATGTGCTCTCATAGACATTGACACCTTCCTCCACTTCCTCTTGATCCTCTTCCACCAGCCTCCCTGTTATATCTTCATAGATTTTTCTCCCATGTGTACCTAAATTGTGGAGTAGAATATGTTGTTTGCGAATGTTGGTGTAGTTGCTACCTCCAATGGCTATTAAATACGATTTGAAAATCCCTTCCCACCTTCTCCAGGGAATTACAGGTTCTCCTAACTCATTGAGAAAAGGTGGAGGCTGACTCATTCCTGCGCCTGCCATTGCCATAAAATACCTAAGACTCCTGTGTTACCTTTTTACTCAACACTGAATGAAAAAACTGACTAAACTGGAGATATCACTTTACCCTCCAAACCACGGTTACTCTCATCTCAACATGAATGCCGAAGCAGAGCAAATGAAGTCGTCAGTCCCCTTTTTACTTCTACTGACTAAGAACAGAGCACCCAATGGTAATACAGATCCTATCCCCTGGGTGGCGGGAACTTCCTGTGAGGGAGATATTCCTGATCGAGTTCCTGTCAGGAGCGGGCTGCTTGAAGGACCAGTGACCACTCAGGTAAAGAACATGCAGTACTATAAAGGTTACTAAGTCTTGGCAGGAAGGCTTAGTAAAAAATAATGTACGTTTAAATCCGAAACGGCTCCTCACGTGGGCTTCAGCTTTCCGTCGCGCTGCTCTGCGTTGTTCCCCTCGGCCCGGTGTAACGTCACACGAGCATACGCGGGGAACTCTTATGACTGTCGTGAGGAAATAGATGCGCAACGCGGGTACCAATGCTGACTGAAATTCCGCCAAGAGCTCCTTCAACTCGCCACTCAGTTTTCCTCATCCAGCGCCACCACAGATCTTAACTGCATTCAACTCCCCGTTATGCTACGAAGACCTCCCGAGAGTTCCTCCTGTGTCCGATCAGACACACGGGTTAGCTCCCACACGCGGACACTCCTGTAATTTACGCCGCTCCTTTTCTTGACTCGCTACCGCCCAAGGTCATAACAAACCCCTGTGCCCGATACGGCACACGAAACTGCAGTCTGCGGACAAGCTCTCAGACATCGAGCATATAGACATCCAACCTTAAACACTTTTTCCTCCACGCTGATTTCCAAAGAGCTTAATAAACCTCCCTGCGCGCTGGACCCTGAAGCCAGGGAATGACTCCCTTCGAGCGTCTGCTTTCACAAAATTCACACAGTGCTCACAGTGCCCGACTTGGCACTCGAATAATATAGCATCCCAGGATTTCACTTCAAAAGGTCTAGACTGTAGGGTCGCAGGAGCAAACTAGAGTAAAAGTCTCTCTCCGTTATGGAAAAACCTTACTTGTTTTCCTTCTCACAAGTGTCCGTTGACAGCAGTTTCTCACTATTCTTCTTCCGTGCAACACGGACAGCGATGAAGTTACGTTGGCAGGCAATATTTCAATCCAGGGGAACGGCATTAACTGTCCCTGGCACAGTCTCCTCACCTCGTCGCCATAAATTGTAGTAAATGAGGACACCAGTGATGGGTAGTTTCACTCTTTATTCCATGATGTACAACTCTTAAGATGCCGTCTGCCTGTCAACCGTGAACCTGGCTGCTGTGTCAACATTCTACAGCAAGCGCCGGGCTGACAGGCAGACCATACCATTGTCTGGGTAGTGATGGGGGAAACATGGGAGAGGTAAATATAACTTGGCAGGTTACAACAGCGTGGTTATATGTATGTGTGTGTGCATTTAGAGAAGGATGCATGTGGAAGCGAGCAGCAGATCAGCAAAGCAGAAGAGAACAGTGAGTTAAAGAAGGAGGCGAGAGAGAGAGAGAGAGGTGTGTGTTTGTGTATGTGTGGTTGGGTGTGATTGTGTGTGTGGTTGGGTGTGCGATTGTGTGTGTGGTGTGGTTGTGTGTGTTCGTGTGGTTGTATGTGTGTGTGTGCGCGTGGTTATATGTATGTGTGTGCGGTTAGAGAAGGATGCATGTGGAAGCGAGCAGCAGATCAGCAAAGCAGAAGAGAACAGTGAGTTAAAGAAGGAGGCGAGAGAGAGAGAGAGAGGTGTGTGTTTGTGTATGTGTGGTTGGGTGTGATTGTGTGTGTGGTTGGGTGTGCGATTGTGTGTGTGGTGTGGTTGTGTGTGTTCGTGTGGTTGTATGTGTGTGTGTGCGCGTGGTTATATGTATGTGTGTGCGGTTAGAGAAGGATGCATGTGGAAGCGAGCAGCAGATCAGCAAAGCAGAAGAGAACAGTGAGTTAAAGAAGGAGGCGAGAGAGAGAGAGAGAGGTGTGTGTTTGTGTATGTGTGGTTGGGTGTGATTGTGTGTGTGGTTGGGTGTGCGATTGTGTGTGTGGTGTGGTTGTGTGTGTTCGTGTGGTTGTATGTGTGTGTGTGCGCGTGGTTATATGTATGTGTGTGCGGTTAGAGAAGGATGCATGTGGAAGAGAGCAGCAGATCAGCACAGCAGAAGAGAACAGGGAGTTAAAGAAGGAGGTGGGGTGGAAGAGAGCAGCTGATCAACACGGGAGAAGAAAACAGGGAGTTAGAGAGGGAGGCGGTGGAAGGGAACAGCAGATCAGCATGAGAGAAGAGAACAGGTAGGTAAAGAAGGAGGTGGGGTGGAAGAGAGCAGCAGATTAGCACATGAGAAGAGAACAGGGAGTTAAAGAAGGAGGCAGGGTGGAAATTCTGGCAAGTGTGCTATGATAAAGGCGCCAGAATCCTTCTCGGCTTGCAGCTTCCAAATTGTTGTTTCTAGAATGTGTTACACGGACAAGCCAATAAACAGGCTTGCGTTATGATAACCTTGGCGGCTTAGCACTCACTGTACAGACTGGGGATACGATGTATGTCTAGAGATGTTGAAAAACAACCCTTTTCCCATGTATAGACCTTCATCCAAACTAAGTCATCAAAAACAACTAAGCAGTATTGTGTGCAAAAGCAGCAAAAGGGAAAAATGGCATTTAAACTTCGAATAAGCCATGCTAACTTAACATGCACGCAAAAAGAGGCCCATAAACCATACAACAATGTTTATAGGGCGGGGGCCAGGGTTCTAGGGTTCGGGCAGGAGGGGATCAGGGTAATTTTAGGTTTTAGGGGCGCAGTAGTTTTTAGGGCCCAGGGGGGGGTCAGGTTTTTATAGGGCAGGGGCCACAGTTTCATGGCTCAGGACAGAGGGGCTGGGGTGTGAGCTTTAACCCACATCCCTTTACCGATCACGCCTTTACCACGAGATTGTGAGGTAAAAAAGGCATGTGTAATAAAAGAATACATTGCTCAGATGCATTCATTGTTCGGGCTGCGTTGTAGAGGCGCGCACAGTTTAGCCATGAGTGCCTCTGCCATGCCATGCCAATGATCATTGCTTAGGCCTGGTTTGTTTCTTAAGAAATGTTCCAAAACAGGCAGTATATGTTAAAGTCAATAGGCATTTAAGGGTAGATTCTTATTACACTAAAGCCTTCAGATAGGTATTTTGGTACACTGAATCTCAGAGTCTACCAAAGTAGGCACAGGTTTTGGTGTTGGTTACCCCTTGTGACAAACCATGGATGTAGAAGATTTGCTCTATGAGAATCCTTTTTCAGGTCTACTTAGGAGAGATTATATTTTGATTAGCTCACTGTAATTGTGTATACTTTTCTAATTTTATGACTGTGTGCCTCATGGTTGCTTGTGGAAAAGTGTATGCTTAAATCAGTAGAACTCAATTGTTTATGGTGATAAACTATAGCCCTGATTGCTGCACTGGGAAAAATGATGTCCGATACATTAGGTCTGATCAACCTATTATGAAAAGTTATGACAAAGGCAGTAGGCCTCACTTATTCATTGTGAAAAATATTTAAGCCAATTTAACAACTGGTCATTATTGCAGTGGGTTAGAGGCGATAGACAGATATTTTGCTACATGTAATCTCAGATTAACATAGCAGGTGAGAGTTTTTGTGTTAATCACCCACTGTGACAAACCTTGAGGATTTTTTACTGTAATCCTTGTTCTTCTTAAGCAATATTAGGAGTGGTTATATAGTTGTTTGCACACTGTATTTTTCTATTTTCTATAAGTTCGCAGATTTATAACTGTATGCATGATGTTTGCCAATTCATGTGCAGTTGAATAAGCTTGTGTTCGTTAAGGTATAAAGGCTATATCTTCCCATAGGTTGTATCTATTTATTATAAAACATTATGAAAAAAGCCAGTAGCCCTGACCTAGTTATCATGAAAAGCATATGTTGTAAGGCAATATGCTTTTATGGGTGTATTGGTATTTCACTGTGCTAAAGCCTGTAGGTGGGTATTTTATTACATGGAATCTCACACATTACCACAGTGGGCAAGGGTTTTGGTTTTGGGAACTCACTTAAACAAACCATTAGTATAGAGCAGGGGTCTCCAAACCGGTCCTGGAGGGCCGGATCCATGCCAGATTTTTAAAATTACTACATGTATCTCAATGGGGATATCCCAAAAATCTGGCATGGATCCGGCCCTCCAGGACCGGTTTGGAGACCCCTGGTATAGAGGATAGGCACTACAATAATCTTTATTAGGTTCTTGTTAGAATTGGGGGTCTCTGGTTGGCGCAGGTATGTACTTGCGACAAGCAGGGACCCTCTCCTCTACGTCAGGGCAAAGGATTACTCCCAGAAATAACCCCTGCTCACCCTCTAGGTAGTGTGGCGCAAACAGTCAAGGCTAAACTCTGGAGTACATAGGGTTAAACATTTGCAGTATCACACACAACAACCACCAACCCACCACACATTGACACCAGAGTGTATTCTGGTAAAAATATAACTCCTTTATATATATCTTGAGAGCAGGCTTTATAAATACAGTCTTTGCGTAGTTCAAAAATGGCTCCAGTTACTTTGGGGATGCCTCAGTTCTTTAAATGCAATAATCTGGTTCTGCAAAGGGTTAAATATCTTCACAACCCCTTCTCTGACGTCAGGTTCTGTTTTCAGGAGCCCGGTATAGTGATTTCCCAAGTCGGTGCCTCTTAGAACGCTCCGGTGCACTCCGTACGATTATTAGCCCCGGCCCTACCAACTCTCACGCATCTCGCATGAGACGCGTACTTTTCCTGCAATGTTAACAGTGGTGCGAGCCGTACCAAGCTTGTGCGGCTCGTACTGCGGGGGAGATTCAGCGTACTGGGCCACAAGCTCACTGTTCTCAGCGCACAGTCTATGGGGCAGCGAACCAAGGTACCTGGACTTCCTGATGGGGGGTTCGAGTCGTACCACCAGCGCACAGGCTACGGTGCACAGTTCTTCTTGATACACGGGGAGAGCCCCACTACGCCTCACGCTTCTGGCGATGCGAGACGTTCTCAGGAAGGGAACAGTTCACTTCAGCAGCCGGTGTACGCCGCGCACAGTCCGGGCCTCGAAGCACAGCGCACCAGGCTCTCTCCTTTCAAGGGGGAAATGCGAAGCGCACTCAATGATGTACACGTCATGAAGTGAGGCGCACAGTACCTTATCTTGATGGCGGTTCGGGTTGGACGGCTCTAGGCTGTCGTCCAGCGGGGCGGTGCCGTCCTGGAGGGCGGGGTGATGCGGGGGCCACGGGGTCGCTTCTCTTCAGGCTGGCGGTGCTCCGGGGGACACAGGCTCACAAGGGCAGAGTCCTTGGGTCCTGGAGAGGGGTGCAGCAGATTGGATGATCGCTTACAGCAGGTCTTTTCACGGAAGGCGAGCCCCCGCTTCTGGTCCGTCTTTTCTGTACTTTCCACCGGCGGGGCCAGCAGGTTGTGGTGATTGGACCGGACGGGTCCTTTGCTTTGTGTTGGGAGCTTCGGCTCAGGGAGGCAGTCACGGTGCTTGGGTCAGGCGGCGCTGACCTTTGCTGTGTGAGCTGCGGCTCGGCGGCAGGAGCTCAAGGTGCTTGGCAGGACAGGGGCAGCGCAGGCTTGTCAGAGGGCACGATGGGGCAAAGCGCACTCAGCTTTCAGGGGCAGCGATGCAGGGACACAATCCTCAGCAGCAGTTCCTCTTCCAGGGGGGTAGCGCCCAATGTTCCTGGGGCGCAGTTCAGGGGGCAAGTTCCACAGCAAGCCCTTGGAGATCTTTGTAGAAGTTTGGCACAAGTTCAATAAAAGTAAAAGTCTCTTGTAGTCTTTTCTCTCCTCTCCTTCTGCAGCAAGGCACCAGACACAGGCCAGAGACAGCACTCCTCCTTGTAGTCTTCTTCCAGGTCCTTCTCTTCGGGCAGAGTTTCTTCTGGAGCACAAACAGGATCTGATTTGTAAGGAGCAGGGCTCCTACTTTTATACACCATTTCTTTTGTCTTCCCAGACCAGGGGGGCCTTTGCATAGCTATCTTAAGTCCTTGAGCACTTTGTTGGGGGTGCTTGAGTCTTGGCTTTCAGTGCGAGGGGCAGGCACATCAGACGCTCCACAGGAGGTGGAACTGGCATTCAGGGGACAAGTGCAGCCAGGAGCACCTCGTTGACAGTACTTTGCCCATCCTGGCTAGGTGCAGGCTGAGTCATCAGTCGCTCCCCATGGGGCGGAGCCAGCATTGTGGTGGCAGAGCACAGCCCTATTCAGAGTCCAAAGCACTCCCTGCCTCCCACCAAGGTGTCATCCTAGCCTTAACTACCTGTCAGCCCTCAGCCCTGTCACTCACACAGCCCAGACAGTCAGATACACATCCCAGCAGAGGCGGTCTGAAATAGTCAAGCAAGTAAATACTATCTTTCTAAAAGTAGTATTTACAAACACAGGATATTAAAATAAACTTTACTAAAAGAAGTATTTTATTATTCTGAGTTCAGGCATACTAAACATTATTTTCTACCATGTTCCCTGAGCCTGCTGGGATTATAGAGTGTAATAATTCCAGCAGCCCATTCTGGCCTAAAGGGAGCAGGTAGCCTTACAATAGTGAAAAACGAATTTGGCAGTAATTCACTATTAGGACATGCCACACACATCAGAGCATGTCCTACCTTACACTTACACTGCACCCTGCCCTAGGGCCTACTATAGGGGTGACTAATATGAAGTTAAGGGAAGGTTGAGGGGCTGGCAAGTGTGTGCACTTGCCCAGCCAGCATGACAGTACCAGACTGCACGCAGGTTCTGCAATGGCAGACCCTAGACACATTTTACAAGGCTGCTTCTGTGGGTGGCGCAACCAGCGCTGCAGGCCCACTCGCAGTATTGGCATTCACAAGCCCTGGCACTTCTGGTGCGCTTTACTGGGGACTGACAGTGAATCCAATAAACCAATCATGGACATCAATTACAGGTACACTTTGTACAGGGAGAGCATATGCACTTTAGCACTGGTCAGCAGTGGTAAAGTGCCCACAGTCCTAAACCAACAAAAACAGGTCAGAGGAAATATAGGAGGAAAAAGGCAAAAAGTTTAGGGATGACCCAGCAGGAAGGGCCAAGTCCAACAGTTCTCTTAGGAGAGATAGGAGATAGTATTTAACTTTATACACATTTGTAATGTCATGAGTATGCCTTGTGTAAAAGTTTACTTACAGTGCAGTAGGCCTGAGTTGGTCATTGTAACAAGCCACTGAGAACACATATATGCCTTATAGGTGGGCAAGGAAAAGTTATGCCAGATGCCGTAGATATGGTCTGTTTATTTCAAAACTAATGGCATAGGCAGTAGACGTGGCTTATTTGGCATGAAAAGCATTTGTTATAGCCAATAGGCCTCCTACAATGGGTTGTTATAACACTATATTACAAGCTGTAAACAGGTATTTGGTTACATGTACTCTCATACATTACCCTAGTAGGCAAGTGCTTTGGTGATGAAACCCAGTCTGATAACTCCTGAGAGTCGAGAATGTTCACTGTGCTGATTCTTGTTAGCCCTAATGAAGGATTGTATATTGTTTTGCCAACTATAATATTTGTGTTGGCTATAGTGTCAGACCAACTGTACAGGCTATAGGCCTTATCAGTTCACTGAGAAAAGTCATTTTGGAATCTTTAGGAGCGATCTATTTATAATAAAAAATGATGACAAAGCAAATAGGCCTTCCTTAATTATTGTGAAAGGCATGTGTTGAGGGCAATAGGATTTAGGTTGGGATTGTTATGACACTGTGCTGTAGCCTGTAGGCAGGTATTTTGTTGCACTGATTTTCTCAGATTAATACAGTAGGTGAGGGTTTTGGTGACCCACATGAACAAATAGTGGAGATATAAGATTTACGTTATGCTAATTGTGGTAACTATGCTGGAATTAGAATATTTCTCCTAACATTCAAGCCTGGTTATGATCTGGCTGACTATTCCGTTTCTGTGTCAGTTGAGCCTGGCTTGCGAAGCTCTATGTGTGTGGGTGAGATGCTGTTGAACAATCAACCTTCTATTGTTACCTTCTGTGGCAATGAATGGGAGAGCCTCGGAACACAGCTTCTTGGACCTACTCCCTAGACCGGTGAGTGGCATTAGGGCTCTGTGTATTTGAGTGTCAATCTTATGCTGAAAGTGAGGCTGCAGTAGTTACAAGACTTGTCTGGTACTTTGGCCTGATTCCTCCGCACTTCTTTCCATCACTGTTACCGCCCGTGTGATCTTCATAATGTTGGGGTGCCTGCTACCTTTCCATGAAGTTGCTCGCACCGAAGTTGTTGTTGACGGTTCTGCCTGGCGCGGGATGTCTGCTCAATCTCATGTTTACTCATTCTCATGTTCGCAAGCATTTGACACTTTGTATTGGGGTTTTTAAAGTCCTGCTCCTTCAATCTGGAAACTCAAGAGTATATTTGAAACAACGCTCTACCTTTGCTACCCGTTCACTGCCTGGATGCATGAGTTGTGCGGCAGCTTGTTTTTGCCGCCCCCAATGTCTAGTGAGTCTTCAAGTGATCAGCAATGTAAAGGAAAACACTAGGGGCCTCATTTATGAAAAGTGACGCATCGCTGCGTGAAAACAGCGATGCGTCACTTTTCATTGCGCCCTCCTTGCGACACCAATGATGCGTCATATTTACAGTATGACGCATAATGTCGCAAGGAGTTACAGATACGTCAGTATTTCTGAAGTATCTGTAGGCGCAAAAGTGACGCATTGGTGGAGTGCGTCACAAAAGTGACGCAACTCCAGCAATGAGTCCTTCCACATGGGCAAGCCCCATGTAAAAGGGCCTGCGTCAGTCTTACGCCTGCTGTGAGGCAGGCGCAAGATTTTGACACATTTGAGTCCTAGAATTGGCGCAGTGAAATCTTATAGATTTCACTGCGTCACTTCCATGACCCTTACTTGCGTCAGAACGCCCCCCCCCCCCTGCATACATTATACCTGGCGCAGGTGTAATGTGACGCAGGGGTTTACAAAGTGACGCATCTACCTAGATGCATCACTTTGTAAATATGGCGCGAAAAAGGTGCATTTTTTACGCCGCTGGTGCGTCACAAAAAGTGACGCACCGGAGGCGTAAAAGTGGCGCACGGCCTCATAAATGAGGCTCTAGATCAGCAACTTTTTTTCCCTCAGCTAAGGTTACTGGCAGCCAGACAGATCCTGTTTCTCATCTATTACTGCAGCAATCAGGATTCTTTCACCAATTTCCTCATTGATTATTTAAGTGGAAATATGAAACATTTGAACAGTTAATTAAATCATTTCTGTAACAAAATTTTTACATAAACAACTCATATTTCCAATCTTTTCTAGTTTTGCTTTGCGTTAAATCATTATTTTCCTTTTCAACACTTAATATGCAGAACACAGTAGCCCCACAATTTTTTCTAACTTCACCAGAAGAATCTCCTATGAAATGGGAAAGTGAGGTAAATATATTTGGTCACTATGCCAAGGTTTGTGGTTCATACTTAACACCGGAGAGGAAAACCTCCCTTCTGACGCATTGTCTGGGGCTTGAGGGTCAGGAAGTATTTGAGAATTTGCCTATTTGGAGAAGGAAAAAAAAGA